>NC_136264.1:42668672-42771172 GCF_964187855.1 Myxine glutinosa | reverse complement strand
CCATTTGACGGACAGATTAATATGTCTCCTTTTAGTAAGAGTAACACCCATTCCCTTCAGGAGTGAAAAAGATGTCAATACCTCCTCCCTCTGGCAGGCGTCAGTGGTTAAACCACTTCCACTATTCTTTTTGTACAGACGACAGTTGTAGTTTGTACTTTCTTTCACATGATCTAAGGCTCGTGGAGGAGCCGTTACACAAATTATGCACACTCATGCAGACAGACATTAGACAACACAGGACTTGACTTCATATTAACACAGCCGCTGACCTTGGAGGAAGTGACGTAACTTCCCAGGGCACACTGGTACAAACCGTTTCTTCACAATGATATCCAAGGAACTTGGACACTGGAGGAGGCCATTTGGCCCATCATGCCTGTGCTCTGTGAACAGCAATTCATTAAATCTATAATTTTATCTAAGCAGCACGGCACTCCCGTTAGCAAGGGGGGGTTAATCCCCTTGTCCTGTTAAGCTGGCCGTCCGACCGGTCCTGGGGGTATGTCATCACTTCCGGTCGATGGTAAGTAGGGTTGTAAGCCCTTTTTTTTTTTTTTTTTTTTTTTTTGCATACAAGATCGAGGCTCGTGAAAGAGCGAACATTAATCACACAGAAAGACAAACAGACACATACAACAAATAACATCGGGAGCGGGACACAAGATGGGGAGAGAGGGGGAAGGACACAAACAAAACATTTGAGAGCAGGGACCGAGAGACATGGAGACATCGAGAGATCTGTGGGAGGGAGAGGGCTTTGGGGGGGAGGCATGTGAAGGGGGGGAGGGGGGGGTGGGAGAGGTATAAACATATTGACACTGCCAGGACTTCCAGGAAGGAAGTTGGAATTTCAAACAAGGTGGATCTGGGGTGAATTAGTGGGGGTAGAAAAGATCAAGGTTTTGGATGGGGGAAGATAAGAGATGGTGGTGCACAGCTGTTTTAAAGACCTGGAGGGAGGAGTGGGATTGAAGGGAGTGTGGGAGTTTGGTCCAGAGGCGGGAGAAAAGAGGAATGAAAGAGTGAAGGTGAGCAGAGAGCCGAGATTTCGGCAGTTTAACCATCAGAGGGTTGCTGGCAGATCTTGTGCGACCTGTAGGAATATTTGGGGGACAGAGCACAGAGAGAGCTGGGGGAGCAAGGCCGGAGAGGAGTCGGTAGAAGACAGAAAGACCACCTACCTGCTTGCGGTGAGTGAGTGAAAGGCCCTCAAAGATAGCTTCATCGCGGGAGATTCCAATGATTTTGAAAGCTTTGGATTCAACAGCGTGAAGCCGAGCAAGGTGTGAGGCAGGAGCACCAGCCCATAGGGGAGAACAGTATTCCATTGAGCTGCGGATGAAAGCCTTGTATGTGGTGAGGAGCTCAGGTGAGCCGAGGAAGGACTTCGCACGACGGAGGATGCCCAGTCGGCGACTGGCTTTGGAGGCCAGCATGGAAATTTGTCTTAATACCTAAGTACTACCACCGGCCGTAAGCGAGGAAATACTCCCACCCGGGCCGCAGCATGATTGGATTGCGCCGAGCGAAGCGAGCTGCGACTCGGGCCGTTACCAAGAGACTAAACCCGATTATAAAGCAGTTGGCCAAATCGCGCCACAGGTATTCAAGCAGGAAAAGACTAAAGCGATCGGGGAAGAATGAAACCAAAAGGGGGTAAGAAATAACAGGTATTTATTAATTATGTACAAGAAACCAAAGGAAGAGAAACGAAAGTAATATACAGTGAAGAAGAAGAAGATACACAGGGCAGCCTTAAACAGTCTTAATTATTAAACCCCAGACAAGAAAAAGGACCAACAACAGACTTACACGACAAAGGGAATTGCAGGCAGGAATGGCTGGGAGGAGGTTCGGAGGAAAAGCACAGCGACTGGACGACACAGCGAATGGGCGGCTTATACCATCTTTAAAATATTATCTTTGTCTCAGCGATGGTTAGAATCAAACATCTGGCCTCCCAAACTCATAGTGGACATTGTAAACATTATATCACAGACTTGTGCAAATTTGGAGCTTGATAAGTTTTTGGCCTCCAAATTGGTGAATATTTTAATCGAATGAAAGGTTCTTCCCTTGCAGAGCCCAATGATGAGCCACGCTTGTTAAAAGGCAGTTTTGTATGCAAATGCTCAATATTAATACTGAAATTTAAAATATTTTTAAAAACGTTTTGTCCAATTTATTTATTTTTAATTGACATATGGGAAAATAATAACACACTATTTATATATATATAAAACCATATGGGAAATTTATATATATAAATTTATATATAATATAATTTATTTATATATAATATAATTTAATTATATAAATCTATATATGATATTAACTTTTAAAAGTTTATATTATTTATTTTTTAACGATTCCCAATCATTGCTTAGTAAAGATTTTTCCAGGTTGGCAGATTTTATCAGCAATCCTTTCAGACTTGAACGAACGCCCATTGGGTATTAAACATTGTACTGTTTTATCAGGCAAGTATTACTTTTTTAGACATCCAGTATATCATATTGTGGTGTTTGTGGATGTAATTTCACACAGGAGGCGATTTGCCATCACCACAGTTCGCACAGCACCTGCGCGGTGACCTCGCCGGCCTTATGCTGCTACCTGGCTGGGCCGAAAGTGCATCTGTCATCGCGTGCCTCCACGCCTGCAAAGAAAGTCTCGACTTACCCAACACCCACCTTGCTTCTGCCATTGCGGTGAGGCTTGAACTGGACTGTGGAAGACCACTTGTCTCTTTAATTCGTTTTCACTTTGTTTCTCTGTCTGCTTTAACTTCATTTAACTCTACCCTATTATTCTCTCTGTTTCAATCATGTTTGCAAGGTGTATTTGACAAGGGACACTGATTTATTTTGCATGTTGATTACAGCTGTGTGTTTTTGATAAACATAGAGCATGTTCTTCAGGTACTATGTGTTAAAGCTATGTGTTTAAAAATGATACTTTTCCCAAAAGTCGAAATACCCCGTTTCAAGCTAAATGACTTCATTACAAACTATCCGCATTTTCGATCATTGGTCGCTCCCTGCAAATGTCTCAGCTAAACATTTGGTGCAGAAATTGCAATTTCTCCAACTATATTCTTATCGTCTCTTTGTTTAACATAAACATTGTTTGCTGTTCTATATATGTTTTTTATGTATTTCATGTCTATTAGATGCTGCCATTTACCTTTTCATCACTGCATGGTGTATATATCAGACCAACGGGGTTATAAAATGATTGCAGGAGCAAACTGTGAAGATGGCGTGGAATCTAAAACATTTCCAGATTGATTTCATCTTGCTGTTTTTATTTTTGTTTTTGGGTTTTTTTTAAAGAATTTTTTTTTTTTTTTTTGCATCATATCCCACCTGTGCATTAATGCAATGATGCAATCTACTTTCCAAGTATTGCTTCATCTTGGGGGTGATGGTATGATATAGAGGTACGCACACTCACCTCTAAGCTGTCTAGCCTGGATTCAAATCCCGATTCAGCTATAAACTGTCATCCTGGTGTTTCACAGGCAGGGTCATCTCATCTCACTCATCAATGTGTGTGCCGTCCCCTCGGATGGACGTTAACATGGGCGTTCCATCTGCCAGCATTAGTGGGATCCCACAGTTTCCTCCACGAAGAGTAAGTGGGCTATCGCCAGCACCATGAACAAATTCAAAATTTCGGCCCTACCTAAAGAGGGCAATGCGTCAGGGGTACAGTCACGCACCCTCCGCCAGTGATGCTATGCCGCAGCCTTGTGCTGCATATGAACGAAGAAAAACTTCATCCTTCCCGAGTAAGACGCAAATACACATTTATCCGTGCCATTTATCGTGCATCGTTTCA
Organism: Myxine glutinosa; assembly: GCF_964187855.1. NCBI lineage: Eukaryota > Metazoa > Chordata > Myxini > Myxiniformes > Myxinidae > Myxine > Myxine glutinosa. The sequence goes on along the minus strand of NC_136264.1, from coordinate 42,767,326 downwards.
TAATGACATCTGTAAATCAGGAATGAGAAATACCAAAATACAGAATGATCGTTGCAGAAACCCATGGCATGCTGGCACAATCTCACGAGCTCACTGAACTCACCTGCTCGCGGACATTTGAGCATCTTTAACTTTCGCCGGTAGCAAAGCATGTGAGCAAAAATCTCATTGAATGATTCCGATCACCTTCAACCGTGATGGATGACGCGTACCACGAGTTCCATTTCTGATGGACAAGCGGCGAATGAAGTGTTTGTTTCACATTGATGCTTCCAAACGTTTATGAGATGCAACACTGCGAGACACGAATATCCAAACAAGGAGTCCCACAGCATAACAATTCCACAGTACACACCATGATGGTTGTGCACCTGCTGACCACCTACTTTTGTTGGCATTTTGTTTTTGTTGTCTTTTCTTTTCCTTGTTTTAATCGATGCTGATTCAACATCCATTCTGAAAAACTCCCAGTTAAAGAAACACAATAAAGGAGCAAGACCCCTTCAAATGTTATAGGAATGTTAGAGGGCGTGCATTCATTTAATAGGAGCACGCATTGTGGGAAAAGGACTCCCAAGTTTCTGGTGTTCTATGTTTCACATAATGAAAACCAATCCAGGAATTATTTGATTCTACATTGTACATATGTTACCATGCACGATAAGTGGAGGACATCAAAATATATTTTAAAAAAGAAGACGTCATGCAACGCACGATACTTGTAAAATCCACTCCTCTCCTAAATAAAAAGTTGCCATGGATACATCAAATTGTCCATTTCATTAAGATTAAAATTGACGATCTTAATCAATGCTCGGGTCAATCGGATGAAAATTGACTATTTTTCAGATGAAAATTGATGATTTTAGAGGTTTGACCTAGAGTTCACCTTTAACCTTTTGACCATAAAATAGTTGGTTTCCCAATTCAGTGATGCACTCTGTAATTGCTGTTTAATATCCAGGTTAATCTATCTATAATTCCAGTAATCTCTGTACGTTTGTACGTTTGTACGTCTGTACGTCTGTACGTTTGTCTGTGACCGCTGTTTCTCGACAACTACCGGTCCGATATACTTGAAACTTGCCAGGTATATTGCTGGGGACCCGAGGATGTGCCTTTTCAAGGTTTGAAATTAATCGGACAAGTACTTACCGAGCTATGGCGATTTAGCCGTTCGCCGTTCGCTTTGCCGTTGCGAATGGACCAAACCATTCATGTAAATAGAGGGGGGGGGGGGGGTTCTGTGGTCGTTCGCTTTGGCTTTGCGAATGGACCAAACCATTCATGTAAATAGAGGGGGGGGTTCTGTGGTCGTTCGCTTTGGCTTTGCGAATGGACCAAACCATTCATGTAAATAGAGGGGGGGGGGGTTCTGTGGTCGTTGCGAATGGACCAAACCATTCACATCGAATCACATCGAATGGACCAAACCGTTCGCTTTGGACCAAACCATTGCATGTAAATAGAGGGGGGGGTTCTGTGGTCGTTGCGAATGGACCAAACCATTCATGTAAATAGAGGGGGGGGGGGGTTCTGTGGTCGTTACTGCCACGTGGTTTCAAAGTTTTTTTTTGTTGTTGTTGTTTGCACGCATGTTTTTTTGCACCCACGTACGGGCACGCCCTAGGATGTTTACACACACACACCCCTACACAAATTTTTTTTTTTTTTTTTTTTTGGCAAGGAACGGGCACCCACGTACGGGCACGTCCTAGCTTATATATAGTACGGGCATGCCCTAGTAGTTTGAAAAGTGATGATTTTTCAGATGAAAATTGATGATTTTACAAGTTTTGACCTTGAATTGACCTTTGACCTTTTGACCCCAAAATCGTTGCTTTTCCAATTCTGTGTTGTACAATGCAATTTATCTTTAATTTTCAGGTTAATCTGATGAAAACTGATGATTTCAGAAGTTTGACCTTGAGTTGACCTTTGACCTTTTGACCTCAAAAATAGTTGGTTTCCCAATTTAGTGACTCAATATGCGAATGCAATTTAATTTTCAAGTGAATCGGAATAAAAATGACAATTTTAGAAATTTAACCTCAAGATGACCTTTGATCTTTGACCTCAAAATCAGTAGGCTTCTTCCTTATGACCAAACTCTACTATCTGGTGAAGTTTCGTGAAGATCCGTTTTAAATTGTGACCTGTAGGCGATAGACAGACAAACAGACAGACAGACTGAATAACGCACGAGACCAACCAATGTACTTGAAAAAATTTCGTTTTTGCAAGTAATATATAAATAAATAACCTCGTACATCAGCTGCACGCAAGTGATTTTATAAGTGCAGTTGACATTGGTGGTGAAAGCTACAGCTGTCGTGCACATTTAGCAACCAAACTTGTATGCAAGTCCTCGATGTATGACTGTAGCTTGATTGATAGTGGTTCCTCTTAAAGAAAGAATAAACTTGACAGACTTTAGTCCCAAAAAGTCCTTTCTTTAAATCCTGAGGTCGAGATGGTAATTTGTGGAGGATCTACTTGTATCGCTTACACCCTGGCTCCCCTCGGCCCTCCTCAGGTTCAGTTCAACCCCAGTCACCAGGTGATCAGTATGGAGGCGTCTGGACCCGACCTCGCACAGCTGACGGGAGCCATGCAGCGTATCGGCTACATCAACTCTCGGCAGTTTCCCACGCCCGGCCCACGACGGGTCAAACTCTCAACGACCATCGGGTGAAGTAACTGTTTCTGCCTAAAATCCTTAAATGGGAATTGTGACAGGAGGGACCTGTCCGTGATTGGCTGGGAGGAGAAGCTGTAAAAGCCCGACTGAGTTTATCAATATTTTTAGCATTGATACATCTTCAATCTATCTCATCAATATTTGTCTGGTTTTAATTAGGTTTCCCCTACATGAAATATAGAGGAATAACTATTAATTTATTATTCCTAGAGTTTTTCTTATTCTTCTTCTTCTTCTTCTTCTTATTTTTTGCCATTGAGCCGTTTCAGAGATATAGAGGGCCAAATTTGAAGGTATTTTCCAAGACGGCGCCCATACCACGTGACCTATGATGTCATAATTAACATTAAAAAAAAATTATACATGTCCAGCCAATCAATTGGTGAAAATTTCGTGTCAATCGGACCAACAGTTGCTGAGAACATTGATTTTAAAGTTTTTGCAAGTGAAAAATAGGGTGGAAGAAAAATAAGAAAAACTCTAGAATAATGAATTCATATTCATTCATATTCACTCTAGAATAATGAAATAATGAATTCATATTTTTACTACTAATTATGACATCATAGGTCACGTGGTATGGGCGCTGTCTTGGAAAATACCTTCAAATTTGGCCCTCTATGTCTCTGAAACGGCTCAATGGCAAAAAATGGAGTCATGGCTCATTCGAAAGAACTCTGCAATGGGACCAAAAAACATGGTTATATAGGATATTAAAAGTGCTGACGTTACAAATTTAGAATTCGACAAATAGACCCCTTGATGCCACGAATATGACATTTTTATGCCTCCGCCAGCAAAGTCGCCGGAGGCATTATGTTTTCGGGTTGTCGTCCTTCCGTCCGTCCGTCCGTACGTACGTCCGTCCGGCTGTCTGTCTGTACGGGCTAAACCTCGTTTTTCTCAGCAACCATATGTCCGATTGAGACGAAACTTTCAGGGTAGGAGTGACAGCTATGCAGAATTTTTTATTTTTATGTAACTGTTACCTCACAAGTCATGTGGTATGGCAGCCATCTTTGATTAAAAGCAAATAATTAAAAAATTATTTCTGGGAAACCGCTGAATGGAAAAATTTGAAACTTGGTACATTGTCAAGTACTCTCTCTCAATGGGGGACAAAAGCATGATAATGATGACATCATAGGTGAAGTGGTATAACAGCCAAAAAAATCAAATTCCTTATCCTAAAAATCTGAAATTGCATGCAGATTATCTATGACCCATTTGTATTGAAATATTAAATTTATGACATCATAGGTCACATGGTTTGGCAGCCATTTTGGATTGAAGGATAATATGAAATAATTATATCTCTGAAACCGCTAACCTTATGGATGCGAAATTTTACAAATATCATCTAACAGCACTGTTGCATATAGTTTGAAAATGATGATGCCATCGGTCACGTGATTTGGCAGCCATCTTGGATAGAAAAACGAACCTTATCCAATCAACACGAAACTTCACCAATGTGATCCACTACCCATACATATGCAGAGTGATGGCATCTACCCATTGTGGGACTATGCAGAGGCATATTGGCGACACAGTCGCATTGTTCTAGTTTTACATGAGCTTAGTGAAAAAAAAATTCAGAATGCACATTTTTTTGACGTCATATGTCACATGGTTCAGCCGCCATATTGTTTTTCATGAAAAACAGTAAAACCCCTTTTTCTCCGCAACGGCTGAACATAGAGCCCAAACTTTGCAGCCAGAATCGCATGCCCATGACGAACAAAAAGTTCCATGACGAACGTACATCGTACGTCACATACTTTAGGAGTTATGACGTTTTTTAGCATAAACTTTAAATCCCATCTCCTCCCTAATTTATGAAGATATCGAGTGGAAACTTTACACAAACGTTCCTCTTGTGGGGAAGTTAAAACGTTACTAGGAAAGTTTTGATAAGTCACATGGTTTGGCTGCAATAAATAATTGGAAGAAACTCTTAAAAAGCTTCTATCTCTTGAACCGCTACATTGATTGACTTGAAATTTTAATGTAATATAGCTTTCAACAAGGGGAATACTTTTTTTAAATTTCAACACGATTGGTTGTACGCTCTGGAAGCTAGAAGTCGTTATTTTTGAAAGAAGAAGAAACGCAACACTTTTTCTTCTCAGGCCATGTAATTGATTGTGCTACTGCCATTTTTCGATTGTGCTCCTGATTTATTTCCTTTAAAAATGATTATCGCTGGAATAGTTGGTCCGAATGACAGGAAGTTTTCACCATAAGAGCGCCTTGGCCTGGAGAATCTTATATTGGTAATCATGACATCATAAGTCACGTGGTATGGCGCCATCTTGGAAAAACCGAAAAACACTGCACCTCTATATCTCCGAAGGTGCTGCATAGAAAAAAAATGAGAGATGGCTCATTGTAAAGAACTCTCCATGGGGAATAACATATGTGAATGATGATGTCATAGGTACCTGCATTATGATGTCATTATACGACAAATACAAAACTTCATCCGATCAAGATGAAATTTCTTGAGCATCATCTATGGATAAATTGGGGGAGAAAAAATATAATGATGGCGTCATTAGTCACATGGTTCGGCCGCCATATTTGTTTTAACACAAAAGCCTTTCAAACACGCCCTGGCGAGGGTCTGCAATCTCTGATTGCTCTTTCTTGTTTTGTAAAGCTGTTTTACTGTTTCATATGCAGCATGTGGCTGCTGGTTGCATCATTTTCTGGAAGCACGGCTGTGCCACTGATGCAGTACCCCGTTTCCAGTAAGCTGGTACTCATTTTGCCAACCTTGGAAGCATGATGGGCTGAGCCAACCCACCTGGTGTTATTTCATGACACGATAGGGGGCTCAAACTCAAGACCCTAAGATATTAAGGCAGCCTACACTAGGCTTATTTAAGGCATTATGGGATGTTTGTGATGCACATATGATCATGAGCAAATTGGACAGCCAGCTTAACATCTCATCAGAAACAAAAACGGTCGACTCCGTGATGCAGCACATTACTCGCAAAGCACCAGGAGGGCATATTTGCAGTCGTCGCATCAACTGGATCAATGGGATTTTGCAGACGGGGATTGAGAGCTCTGATATATTTGACTCAACTTAATCACAACTTTGCTGCTCAATGGGAGAAGGTGTTCTTCCTAAAAGAAAATTGCTTTAGTACAAAGTGATTATCTTACCTGCGAGCAGCAGGCAGCTCCATATTGACTAATTGCTATATATTTTGCTAATGTTTGTTCTGAACAGTCGAGCAATGTTAAAATTGCCACCTGTGTCTGCAATCCTTTGATATCAATACGGGTGCGTTGGGAATGGCAATTGATGAGGAAACGTGCTGAGCCCATTCCCTTCGATAAAGGAAGCAAATTACATCTCAAGGTGGCCACAATGGTTTGGAATTATAAAGCAATCCACCTGTGAGGGGCAAGGATACCTCGTTTAATAGCAACTTGTGCATTCCCAATTAATATAATCCCATTTGGATTGTGCTATTGGTTATGCATTCTCTCTCAGTTATTGCTTTTGTTGTGTGTTTGTGTCTATCTGTTTTCCTTATTACCTGCATTTGTCAGGAATTTTTATTTATTTATCTAAATTTCATTGTGGAACTTCCACAGAAATCCCACGCAGGATGAAGACGTTAGGAGATAGCACTGTACTTTTAAATGAATTTCGAGTATGTTAGTAGGCAATGGGAAAATGCATGTAGCCTTTGGTACTTGAACCTGGGTTCCGAGCATCATGAGCCATTGGATTGGATTATCGTCATTGTATGTGCAACATATTGACATCATGGCTGGGAGTGTGGCTGTGCTGCTGATGCTCTGTAGGTTAGGGCAGTCATTTGTAATTTATTCAGGGTGCCGGTGATAGCTCGCCTACTCTTTGCAAAAACACCGTGGGACCTTAAACGCCCACCAACTAATGCGAGCAGACAGGGCACCCAGCTTGACATCCCTACACGGGACGGCACACATATTGATGGACCGCTCTGTTTGTAAAGCACCAGAATGACCGTTTGTGGCTGGGCTGAGATTTGAACACAGTCGAGACCACTTAGAGGCAAGTGATTGGTTCAGATGAGAACAGTAAACAGGTGGTGCTGTGTTCACCTATTTCAAATGTTATCAGGGTTATAATTTTGAATTTGGCAAAGGTACCGCCACACTATGGCATTTTTATGCCTCCGCCCCCGAAGGTGGCTGGAGGCATTATGTTTTCGGGTTGTCCGTCCGTCCGTCCGTACGGGTTGAACCTCGTTTTCCTCAGCAACCACCTGTCCAATTGAGACAAAACTTTCAGGGTAGGAGCGACACCCATGCACAATGTTTTTGTGATAATAGTGATGTCATAGTTCACGTGGTATGGCAGCCATCTTGGATTAAACGCAACTAATGAAAAAAACATTTCTCGGAAACCGCTGAATGGAAAAATTTTAAACTTGGCTCATTGTCAAGTACTCACAATGGGGAACAAAAGCATGATTATGATGACATCATTGGTGAAGTGGTATACCAGCCATAAATGTTTTAATTGAATGCCCTATCCTAAAAATCTGAAATTGCATGCACATAATCTATGAACCAATTATATTGAAATCTTAAATTTATGACATCATAAGTCACATGGTTTGGTAGCCATATTGGATTTAACCTAAAATCTTCATCTAACAAAAAATTCATCTTCCTCTTTCAACTTAAAACATCTTCTCCCAAACCACCAAATTGATTGACTAGGCATGGTGATTAAAAGTTGATCACGAAAACGTCATTGGTCACATGGTGTGGCAGCCATATTGGATTGAAGGAAAATATTAAATAATTATATCTCTCAAACCGCTTACGAGCCGCATTTCTTATTGATGCAAAATTTTACAAATGTCATCCAACACCATTGTTGTATATAGTTTGAAAATAATGACGTCGTAAGTCACGTGATTTAGCAGCCATCTTCTATAGAAAAACAAACCTTATCGATCAACACGAAACTTCACAAATGTGATACCCTACCCATACATATGCAGAGTGTACATTTTTCCTGTCATATATCACATGATTTGGCAGCCATATTGGCTTGAAAGCCGATATGTTTTTTTAATTCCTTCTCTGAAACAGCTTCACCAACTAGTGTGAAACCTGTCCTGTCTGGTAAAAATGGGATACTTGAAAACAGCTGAAAGGATTTAAATCAAACTTGTTTATTTTTAAGACAGTGAACGAGGGCATCTACCCATTGTCATGCACAGGAACTATGCGGAAGCATATTGGTGACACGATCGCATTGCTCTAGTTTTCAATGCACCATGATACTTTAATGTTAACAGCAAATGCTGCCATACAGGACAGCTGGCCTAAGCTCACCTTTTAAAATATGGCATTTTATATGATGCAACATCAACTGGCTCTTTCTTTCATTCACCTTGGTTGTTCCTTATTTCTCACTTCCACTTCTTTCTTGCATTTCAGTTGTGCCGCAGAAGCCTGTGTGGCAGTGCCAGATGTTGAGGCTTTCGTGCAGGTCCTGCGTGCTGAAGATCCGCGCATCTCCCTGGGTGGCACGGACCACATGGCACATTCTGCTGAAGAGATATCCAATGGAGTGGTGCTCTTTCCTGATCTACACGTCGTCAGTTCCGTAACCAAGGAGCTCGGCGCCGAAGGAGAGCGTCACGGTACGTCTCTATTCACTTGTTCATGATTGGCAAAACTTTTGCTGAGGTTTATCATTATGCCAATGATTAAATTGTAGATAATATAGTTACACTTGGAAAAACACATTTTGGAAAGCCATTTGCAACGTGAGCAGTGTTCGCCCGCCCACCAGGCTGCTTCCCTCTTGCTGTGCCATTGTCCCCTTGGCCAACCTTGCCACTCCCATCAAATGATTAGTGCATGCTATGCGGATTTTTTGTTGTTCTTTAGATGAACTGTTATAGGTAAGAGAGTATGGAGGTGTAGCACAGATGTGACGGAGGCCAAATAAGTTGTATTAATACATGCAAATGCAATTTGTCAGAATAATGGGAAATTCCATTCACCTACCTCCCTCATCCAGAATAAAAAACCAAGCCACTTGGCAACCAAGCACATGGTTACTTCACAACACATAAATTCCATTCTTCTGCCAAGCTGCATACGAGCATCGACACCCTGGGAATTTTACGACTCGGGCAATGCGATTATCATTTGAAATCCCACCGAAATGGAGTGCTGTATTATTTCAAAATAAATGTCATCACCGAAATACAAATCGAGCAAAGGCCTTTGATTACATACAGCCAACATACATAGCTAAATCTTACTGATAGCTTCTTGCTGTCAAAATTTAATTCAAAGCTGCTACACACGCAAACGCTACACTCTAAAATGATTTCTTTTGGAAAATCTTTGACGGCGCTCGCTTATGCATCAGAAGTGGAGAAATTGAAGAAATCTCGATAAATGTTTGTTTTTTTCATTTGATGAGAGGATGGCTAATGGAACTGCTGGAGGTTTTATTCCTGATATGTCAACGGGATATCCAGATGCAGATCCAGGATATTCCCAACAGAAGGGGATGCATGACAGCGATACGAAATGAAGTGATAGCTTTATCATATAACCTCCAAATAAATATTTGGATTTTTTTTACGATTGCTATGAAGTATTGCACAAATTGAAAAGTGATTTTCAACTGCAAAATAATGATAATACAGTGTAGATTTTTCACTTTATGGAAATACCTGCTCGCTTTGTCAGGGGAAAAGCAGAAGATTGTTATCGACAAAATGACCTGATGCATTAGGCAATATGCACTTAATGTAAACACATGAGACATGTTAAATAGACAGACTGACTCAAAGAAACCTCTACACATCAAGTTCACAGAAGTAAAAGTTATAAATTAAAGGAAGGCCCAAGAGAAGGGAAGAGAAGACACGTGCGTTCCATCAAAATGTGCTGGTCATACCTGGAATATTGGAGTGTTTGGGGAAAAGCTTTATTATTTGTGGCTCGCTTGTACGAAAGCTGGTGGAGATACTAATACCGATAAAAACAATTAATGTGTTGATGAAAAATGGTACGGTGAGGCGATTGAGAGTCTCTCTGGATGGTGAAAGATGAGATATCAATCAGGATAAAAACGATTACTGAGAAGCTTATAGGTCCAATCAAAAGCTGTGTCAAAGCAACGGTAAATAGAATGGCACGAGGTAGAGCGAAAACCTCCGCCAGGCTGAACTGTTCATGTTTGCTATCCCACTGATAGGCCGGATCTGGATTCGGACCTGAATCAAAATCTAATCGGCTTGTTCTTGTCGCCTAAGCAACTCATCCACCTAGTTTGGTCATACGTCATCCACAACATTTTGAAATAACATGCTATATATCATCGTTGGGCTTCTCACTCAATGGTGAAGAATCACTTAAAAGATTAAAGAAAAAAATCCTCGTATCTGGATCCGTATTCACATCTGCACCAAAATGAAATTGATTCACCCTTGTCGTACATGCAACCTTCCCACCATGTTTCCTCCAAATCTGTCCAAAACTTTTTGAGATATCGTGTTCACAAACAGACAGGCAGGATGAAAACATTACATCTGTCCACCTTTGGTGGTGGAATTAATAAGGACTTCAATACAGTCCTGTGCATTCAACTTGTGGTCTCAAAATAAATAACAAAAACTTAGAATGAAGAACTAGTCTTGCTCGTGAAGACAAGTGTTATCTGTGTCAATATACAGGTAGAACAACAGATGAAACTAGAACGTCACTGGGTAGAGCGCATTCCTCCGTCAGGTTGAACAGTCCATGTTTTGTATCCCACTGATAGGCCGGATCTGGATTCGGACCTCAACCAAAATCTAATTGGCTTGTTCTTGTCACCTAACCAACTCATCCACCTAGTTTAGTCATAACTCGTCCACAACATTTATAAATATCATGTTATATATCGCTTTTCCCCCGATCTCTCAATGGCGAAGAATCACTTAATAATTAAATAACTCTCGTATCCGAATCCAAATTCAGATCTTCACCAAAATCGAATCGATTAGTCCTTGTCACACACACAACCTGTCCAGTGTCCACCAAGTTTCGTCCAATTCCGTTCACAACTTTTTGAGATATTTTGCTATGTATCGGTTTTAGTCCTATCTCTCAATGGTGAAGAATCACTTAAAAATTATACAAGCTGGATCCGAATCTGGATCTTCACCGAAGTTCAATCATTTCCTCCTTGTCACATACACGACCTCTCTGCCCAATTTCGTCCGAATCTGTCCACAACTTTTCGAGATCTCTTGGTCACAGTCAAACCGACAAACAGACAGACAGACAGGGGTCAAAACATAACCTCCATCCACCTTCGGTGGCAGAGGTAATCAACAGATCATTGAGTGAGGTATGGTAACTGATGATGGAAGCAAGAAGCTGACATTTTTGGCAGTAACCCTTCGTCAGAACAAAAGAGGAAAAGCATTAATGTGCAAAATGTCAGCTTCTTACTTCCTGCGGTGATTAGCATACTTCCATCAACATTCTGCTGCTATCTCCGCTAGCAAAGGTGGATCGAGGTTATGTTTTCAACCCTGTCTGTCTATTTCTCTGTTTGTCTGTCTGTGAACAGGATCGCTCAAAAATTATGGACGGATTTGGCCGAAACCTGGTGGACAGGTTGGGTGTGTGACAAGGACGAATTGATTCGATTTTTGTGATGATCCGAATCCGGATCCGAGAGTTTTTTTTGTTTTTTTTCGCCATTCTTCATCATTGAGAGATAGGGTAAAAACTATATACATCATGATATTTCAAAAAGTTGTGAACGAGTTATGACAAAACGAGGTGGATCAGTTGGTTAGGTGACAAGAACAAGCCGATTTGATTTTGGTTCAGGTCCGAATCTAGATCCGGCCTATCAGTGGGATACAAAACGTAAACTGTTAAGCCTGGCGGAGGTATGCGTTCTACCGAGTGCCGTTCTAGGTCACTTCTAGTTCACTTCTATAAGAAGTTCTAGTTCTGTTAACTGTTAAGCTGGCGGGGGTTTGCGCTCTACCGAGTGCCGTTCTAGGTCACTTCTAGTTCATTTCTCGAAGAAGTTCTAGTTCTAGTTCTGTTAACTGTTAAGCTGGCGGGGGTTTGCACTCTACCGAGTGCCGTTCCAGTTCACTTCTATAACTAGAACGTTCACAGAACACCTTACGCTCTTGAGAAAAGGGACATGGGAAGGGTCTTTTAAACTCTTGCTTTGCGTTTTTGCACCAAATAAACTGCACTTGGTGCCGTTATATTTGTCTGACTGCTGAATCTCACAGTTACTGTGCCCACAGGGTATGAGACGGCAGGAATGCTGAATCTCACAGTTACTGTGCCCACAGGGTATGAGACGGCATGAATGCTGAATCTCTCAGTTATTCTGCTCTCAGGGTATGAGACGGCATGAATGCTGAATCTCACAGTTATTCTGCTCTCACGGTATGAGACGGCATGAATGCTGAATCTCACAGTTATTCTGCTCTCAGGGTATGAGACGGCATGAATGCTGAATCTCTCAGTTATTCTGCCCTCAGGGTATGAGACGGCATGAATGCTGAATCTCACAGTTATTCTGCCCTCAGGGTATGAGACGGCATGAATGCTGAATCTCACAGTTATTCTGCTCTCAGGGTATGAGACGGCATGAATGCTGAATCTCACAGTTATTCTGCCCTCAGGGTATGAGACGGCATGAATGCTGAATCTCACAGTTATTCTGCTCTCAGGGTATGAGACGGCATGAATGCTGAATCTCACAGTTATTCTGCCATCAGGGTATGAGACGGCATGAATGCTGAATCTCACAGTTATACTGCCCTCAGGGTATGAGACGGCATGAATGCTGAATCTCACAGTTATTCTGCTCTCAGGGTATGAGACGGCATGAATGCTGAATCTCACAGTTATTCTGCTCTCAGGGTATAAGACGGCATGAATGTTGAATCTCACAGTTATTCTGCTCTCAGGGTATGAGACGGCATGAATGCTGAATCTCACAGTTATTCTGCTCTCAGGATAGGAGACGGCATGAATGCTGAATCTCACAGTTATTCTGTTCTCAGGGTATGAGACGGCATGAATGCTGAATCTCACAGTTATTCTGCTCTCAGGGTATGAGACGGCATGAATGCTGAATCTCCCAGTTATTCTGCTCTCAGGGTATGAGACGGCAGGAATGCTGAATCTCACAGTTATTCTGCTCTCAGGGTATGAGACGGCAGGAATGCTGAATCTCACAGTTATTCTGCTCTCAGGGTATGAGACGGCATGAATGCTGAATCTCTCAGTTATTCTGCTCTCAGGGTATGAGATGGCATGAATGCTGAATCTCACAGTTATTCTGTTCTCAGGGCATGAGACGGCATGAATGTTGAATCTCACAGTTATTCTGCTCTCAGGGTATGAGACGGCAGGAATGCTGAATCTCACAGTTATTCTGCTCTCAGGGTATGAGATGGCATGAATGCTGAATCTCACAGTTATTCTGCTCTCAGGGTATGAGACGGCAGGAATGCTGAATCTCACAGTTATTCTGCTCTCACGGTATGAGATGGCATGAATGATGAATCTCACAGTTATTCTGCTCTCAGGGTATGAGACGGCATGAATGCTGAATCTCTCAGTTATTCTGCTCTCAGGGTATGAGATGGCATGAATGCTGAATCTCACAGTTATTCTGTTCTCAGGGAATGAGACGGCATGAATGTTGAATCTCACAGTTATTCTGCTCTCAGGGTATGAGGCGGCATGAATGCTGAATCTCACAGTTATTCTGCTCTCAGGGTATGAGATGGCATGAATGCTGAATCTCACAGTTATTCTGCTCTCAGGGTATGAGACGGCAGGAATGCTGAATCTCACAGTTATTCTGCTCTCACGGTATGAGACGGCATGAATGATGAATCTCACAGTTATTCTGCTCTCAGGGTATGAGACGGCATAAATGCTGAATCTCACAGTTATTCTGCTCTCAGGGTATGAGACGGCAGGAATGCTGAATCTCACAGTTATTCTGCCCTCAGGGTATGAGACGGCATGAATGCTGAATCTCACAGTTATTCTGCTCTCAGGGTATGAGACGGCATGAATGCTGAATCTCACAGTTATTCTGCTCTCACGGTATGAGACGGCATGAATGCTGAATCTCACAGTTATTCTGCTCTCACGGTATGAGACGGCATGAATGCTGAATCTCACAGTTATTCTGCTCTCATGGTATGAGACGGCATGAATGCTGAATCTCACAGTTATTCTGCTCTCACGGTATGAGACGGCATGAATGCTGAATCTCACAGTTATTCTGCTCTCAGGGTATGAGACGGCATGAATGCTGAATCTCACAGTTATTCTGCTCTCACGGTATGAGACGGCATGAATGCTGAATCTCACAGTTATTCTACTCTCAGGGTATGAGACGGCATGAATGCTGAATCTCAGTTATTCTGCCCTCAGGGTATGAGACGGCATGAATGCTGAATCTCACAGTTATTCTGCTCTCACGGTATGAGACGGCATGAATGCTGAATCTCACAGTTATTCTACTCTCAGGGTATGAGACGGCATGAATGCTGAATCTCACAGTTATTCTGCTCTCAGGGTATGAGACAGCAGGAATGCTGAATCTCACAGTTATTCTGCTCTCACGGTATGAGACGGCATGAATGCTGAATCTCACAGTTATTCTGCCCTCAGGGTATGAGACTGAGACGGCATGAATGATGAATCTCACAGTTATTCTGCCCTCAGGGTATGAGACGGCATGAATGCTGAATCTCACAGTTATTCTGCTCTCACGGTATGAGACGGCATGAATGCTGAATCTCACAGTTATTCTGCCCTCAGGGTATGAGACGGCATGAATGCTGAATCTCACAGTTATTCTGCCCTCAGGGTATGAGACGGCATGAATGATGAATCTCACAGTTATTCAGCTCTCAGGGTATGAGATGGCATGAATGCTGAATCTCACAGTTATTCTGCCTTCAGGGTATGAGACGGCATGAATGCTGAATCTCACAGTTATTCTGCCCTCAGGGTATGAGACGGCATGAATGCTGAATCTCACAGTTATTCTGCCCTCAGGGTATGAGACGGCATGAATGATGAATCTCACAGTTATTCTGCCCTCAGGGTATGAGACGGCATGAATGCTGAATCTCACAGTTATTCTGCCCTCAGGGTATGAGACGGCATGAATGCTGAATCTCTCAGTTATTCTGCTCTCACGGTATGAGACGGCATGAATGCTGAATCTCACAGTTATTCTGCTCTCAGGGTAAGAGATGGCATGAATGATGAATCTCACAGTTATTCTGCCCTCAGGGTATGAGACGGCATGAATGCTGAATCTCACAGTTATTCTGCTTTCACGGTATGAGACGGCATGAATGATGAATCTCACAGTTATTCTGCTCTCAGGGTATGAGATGGCATGAATGTTGAATCTCACAGTTATTCTGCTCTCAGGGTATGAGACGGCATGAATGCTGAATCTCACAGTTATTCTGCTCTCACGGTATGAGACGGCATGAATGCTGAATCTCCCAGGTTATTCTGCTCTCAGGGTATGAGACGGCATGAATGCTGAATCTCCCAGTTATTCTGCTCTTAGGGTATAAGACAGCATGAATGCTGAATCTCCCAGTTAATCTGCTCTCACGGTATGAGACGGCATGATTGCTGAATCTCCCAGTTAATCTGCTCTCACGGTATAAGACGGCATGAATGCTGAATCTCCCAGTTATTCTGCTCTCAGGGTATGAGACGGCATGAATGCTGAATCTCCCAGTTATTCTGCTCTCAGGGTATGAGATGGCATGAATGATGAATCTCTCAGTTATTCTGCTCTCACGGTATGAGACGGCATGAATGCTGAATCACCCAGTTATTCTGCTCTCACGGTATAAGACGGCATGAATGCTGAATCTCACAGTTATTCTGCTCTCAGGGTATGAGAAGGCATGAATGCTGAATCTCACAGTTATTCTGCTCTCACGGTATGAGACGGCATGAATGCTGAATCTCCCAGTTATTCTGCCCTCAGGGTATGAGACGGCATGAATGCTGAATCTCCCAGTTATTCTGCTCTCAGGGTATGAGACGGCATGAATGCTGAATCTCCCAGTTATTCTGCTCTCAGGGTATAAGACGGCATGAATGCTGAATCTCCCAGTTATTCTGCTTTCAGGGTATGAGACGGCATGAATGATGAATCTCACAGTTATTCTGCTCTCACGGTATGAGACGGCATGAATGCTGAATCTCACAGTTATTCTGCTCTCAGGGTATGAGACGGCAGGAATGCTGAATCTCACAGTTATTCTGCTCTCACGGTATGAGACGGCATGAATGATGAATGTCACAGTTATTCTGCTCTCACGGTATGAGACGGCATGAATGATGAATGTCACAGTTATTCTGCTCTCACGGTATGAGACGGCATGAATGATGAATGTCACAGTTATTCTGCTCTCAGGGTATGAGACGGCATGAATGCTGAATCTCCCAGTTATTCTGCTCTCAGGGTATGAGACGGCATGAATGATGAATCTCTCAGTTATTCTGCTCTCACAGTATGAGACGGCATGAATGCTGAATCTCACAGTTATTCTTCTCTCAGGGTGATGAGACGGCATGAATGCTGAATCTCACAGTTATTCTGCCCTCAGGGTATGAGACGGCATGAATGCTGAATCTCACAGTTATTCTTCTCTCAGGGTGATGAGACGGCATGAATGCTGAATCTCACAGTTATTCTGCCCTCAGGGTATGAGACGGCATGAATGCTGAATCTCCCAGTTATTCTGCTCTCAGGGTATGAGACGGCATGAATGCTGAATCTCACAGTTATTCTGCCCTCACGGTATGAGACGGCATGAATGCTGAATCTCCCAGTTATTCTGCCCTCAGGGTATGAGACGGCATGAATGCTGAATCTCCCAGTTATTCTGCTCTCAGGGTATGAGACGGCATGAATGCTGAATCTCCCAGTTATTCTGCTCTCAGGGTATAAGACGGCATGAATGCTGAATCTCCCAGTTATTCTGCTCTCAGGGTATGAGACGGCATGAATGATGAATCTCTCAGTTATTCTGCTCTCACTGTATGAGACGGCATGAATGCTGAATCTCCCAGTTATTCTGCTCTCACGGTATAAGACGGCATGAATGCTGAATCTCTCAGTTATTCTGCTCTCAGGGTATGAGACGGCAGGAATGCTGAATCTCCCAGTTATTCTGCTCTCACGGTATGAGACGGCATGAATGCTGAATCTCCCAGTTATTCTGCCCTCAGGGTATGAGACGGCATGAATGCTGAATCTCACAGTTATTCTGCTCTCAGGGTATGAGACGGCATGAATGCTGAATCTCACAGTTATTCTGCCCTCAGGGTATGAGACGGCATGAATGCTGAATCTCACAGTTATTCTGCTCTCACGGTATGAGACGGCATGAATGCTGAATCTCCCAGTTATTCTGCTCTCAGGGTATGAGACGGCATGAATGCTGAATCTCCCAGTTATTCTGCTCTCAGGGTATAAGACAGCATGAATGCTGAATCTCCCAGTTATTCTGCTCTCACGGTATAAGACGGCATGAATGCTGAATCTCCTAGTTATTCTGCTCTCAGGGTATGAGACGGCATGAATGCTGAATCTCCCAGTTATTCTGCTCTCAGGGTATGAGACGGCATGAATGATGAATCTCACAGTTATTCTGCTCTCAGGGTATGAGGCGGCATGAATGCTGAATCTCACAGTTATTCTGCTCTCAGGGTATGAGACGGCATGAATGCTGAATCTCACAGTTATTCTGCTCTCACGGTATGAGAGGGCATGAATGCTGAATCTCACAGTTATTCTGCTCTCAGGGTATGAGACGGCATGAATGCTGAATCTCCCAGTTATTCTGCTCTCAGGGTATAAGACGGCATGAATGCTGAATCTCTCAGTTATTCTGCTCTCAGGGTATGAGACGGCATGAATGATGAATCTCACAGTTATTCTGCTCTCACGGTATGAGACGGCATGAATGCTGAATCTCACAGTTATTCTGCTCTCAGGGTATGAGACGGCAGGAATGCTGAATCTCACAGTTATTCTGCTCTCACGGTATGAGACGGCATGAATGATGAATGTCACAGTTATTCTGATCTCACGGTATGAGACGGCATGAATGATGAATGTCACAGTTATTCTGCTCTCACGGTATGAGACGGCATGAATGATGAATTTCACAGTTATTCTGCTCTCACGGTATGAGACGGCATGAATGATGAATGTCACAGTTATTCTGCTCTCAGGGTATGAGACGGCATGAATGCTGAATCTCCCAGTTATTCTGCTCTCAGGGTATGAGACGGCATGAATGATGAATCTCTCAGTTATTCTGCTCTCACGGTATGAGACGGCATGAATGCTGAATCTCACAGTTATTCTGCTCTCACGGTATAAGACGGCATGAATGCTGAATCTCACAGTTATTCTGCTCTCAGGGTATGAGGCGGCATGAATGCTGAATCTCACAGTTATTCTGCTCTCACGGTATGAGACGGCATGAATGCTGAATCTCCCAGTTATTCTGCCCTCAGGGTATGAGACGGCATGAATGCTGAATCTCGCAGTTATTCTGCTCTCAGGGTATGAGACGGCATGAATGCTGAATCTCCCAGTTATTCTGCTCTCAGGGTATAAGACGGCATGAATGCTGAATCTCCCAGTTATTCTGCTCTCAGGGTATGAGACGGCATGAATGATGAATCTCTCAGTTATTCTGCTCTCACGGTATGAGACGGCATGAATGCTGAATCTCCCAGTTATTCTGCTCTCACGGTATAAGACGGCATGAATGCTGAATCTCACAGTTATTCTGCTCTCAGGGTATGAGACGGCATGAATGCTGAATCTCACAGTTATTCTGCCTTCAGGTTATGAGACGGCATGAATGCTGAATCTCCCAGTTATTCTGCTCTCAGGGTATAAGACGGCATGAATGCTGAATCTCCCAGTTATTCTGCCCTCAGGGTATGAGATGGCATGAATGCTGAATCTCCCAGTTATTCTGCTCTCAGGTTATGAGACGGCATGAATGCTGAATCTCACAGTTATTCTGCCTTCAGGTTATGAGACGGCATGAATGCTGAATCTCGCAGTTATTCTGCTCTCAGGGTATGAGATGGCATGAATGCTGAATCTCACAGTTATTCTGCTCTCAGGGTATGAGACGGCATGAATGCTGAATCTCACAGTTATTCTGCTCTCAGGGTATGAGACGGCATGAATGCTGAATCTCACAGTTATTCTGCCCTCAGGGTATGAGACGACATGAATGCTGAATCTCACAGTTATTCTGCCCTCAGGGTATGAGACGGCATGAATGCAGAATCTCTCAGTTATTCTGCTCTCACGGTATGAGACGGCATGAATGCTGAATCTCACAGTTATTCTGCTCTCAGGGTAAGAGATGGCATGAATGATGAATCTCACAGTTATTCTGCCCTCAGGGTATGAGACGGCATGAATGCTGAATCTCACAGTTATTCTGCTTTCACGGTATGAGACGGCATGAATGATGAATCTCACAGTTATTCTGCTCTCAGGGTATGAGATGGCATGAATGTTGAATCTCACAGTTATTCTGCTCTCAGGGTATGAGACGGCATGAATGCTGAATCTCACAGTTATTCTGCTCTCACGGTATGAGACGGCATGAATGCTGAATCTCCCAGGTTATTCTGCTCTCAGGGTATGAGACGGCATGAATGCTGAATCTCCCAGTTATTCTGCTCTCAGGGTATAAGACAGCATGAATGCTGAATCTCCCAGTTATTCTGCTCTCACGGTATGAGACGGCATGAATGCTGAATCTCCCAGTTAATCTGCTCTCACGGTATAAGACGGCATGAATGCTGAATCTCCCAGTTATTCTGCTCTCAGGGTATGAGACGGCATGAATGCTGAATCTCCCAGTTATTCTGCTCTCAGGGTATGAGATGGCATGAATGATGAATCTCTCAGTTATTCTGCTCTCACGGTATGAGACGGCATGAATGCTGAATCACCCAGTTATTCTGCTCTCACGGTATAAGACGGCATGAATGCTGAATCTCACAGTTATTCTGCTCTCAGGGTATGAGAAGGCATGAATGCTGAATCTCACAGTTATTCTGCTCTCACGGTATGAGACGGCATGAATGCTGAATCTCCCAGTTATTCTGCCCTCAGGGTATGAGACGGCATGAATGCTGAATCTCCCAGTTATTCTGCTCTCAGGGTATGAGACGGCATGAATGCTGAATCTCCCAGTTATTCTGCTCTCAGGGTATAAGACGGCATGAATGCTGAATCTCCCAGTTATTCTGCTTTCAGGGTATGAGACGGCATGAATGATGAATCTCACAGTTATTCTGCTCTCACGGTATGAGACGGCATGAATGCTGAATCTCACAGTTATTCTGCTCTCAGGGTATGAGACGGCAGGAATGCTGAATCTCACAGTTATTCTGCTCTCACGGTATGAGACGGCATGAATGATGAATGTCACAGTTATTCTGCTCTCACGGTATGAGACGGCATGAATGATGAATGTCACAGTTATTCTGCTCTCACGGTATGAGACGGCATGAATGATGAATGTCACAGTTATTCTGCTCTCAGGGTATGAGACGGCATGAATGCTGAATCTCCCAGTTATTCTGCTCTCAGGGTATGAGACGGCATGAATGATGAATCTCTCAGTTATTCTGCTCTCACAGTATGAGACGGCATGAATGCTGAATCTCACAGTTATTCTTCTCTCAGGGTGATGAGACGGCATGAATGCTGAATCTCACAGTTATTCTGCCCTCAGGGTATGAGACGGCATGAATGCTGAATCTCACAGTTATTCTTCTCTCAGGGTGATGAGACGGCATGAATGCTGAATCTCACAGTTATTCTGCCCTCAGGGTATGAGACGGCATGAATGCTGAATCTCCCAGTTATTCTGCTCTCAGGGTATGAGACGGCATGAATGCTGAATCTCACAGTTATTCTGCCCTCACGGTATGAGACGGCATGAATGCTGAATCTCCCAGTTATTCTGCCCTCAGGGTATGAGACGGCATGAATGCTGAATCTCCCAGTTATTCTGCTCTCAGGGTATGAGACGGCATGAATGCTGAATCTCCCAGTTATTCTGCTCTCAGGGTATAAGACGGCATGAATGCTGAATCTCCCAGTTATTCTGCTCTCAGGGTATGAGACGGCATGAATGATGAATCTCTCAGTTATTCTGCTCTCACTGTATGAGACGGCATGAATGCTGAATCTCCCAGTTATTCTGCTCTCACGGTATAAGACGGCATGAATGCTGAATCTCTCAGTTATTCTGCTCTCAGGGTATGAGACGGCAGGAATGCTGAATCTCCCAGTTATTCTGCTCTCACGGTATGAGACGGCATGAATGCTGAATCTCCCAGTTATTCTGCCCTCAGGGTATGAGACGGCATGAATGCTGAATCTCACAGTTATTCTGCTCTCAGGGTATGAGACGGCATGAATGCTGAATCTCACAGTTATTCTGCCCTCAGGGTATGAGACGGCATGAATGCTGAATCTCACAGTTATTCTGCTCTCACGGTATGAGACGGCATGAATGCTGAATCTCCCAGTTATTCTGCTCTCAGGGTATGAGACGGCATGAATGCTGAATCTCCCAGTTATTCTGCTCTCAGGGTATAAGACAGCATGAATGCTGAATCTCCCAGTTATTCTGCTCTCACGGTATAAGACGGCATGAATGCTGAATCTCCTAGTTATTCTGCTCTCAGGGTATGAGACGGCATGAATGCTGAATCTCCCAGTTATTCTGCTCTCAGGGTATGAGACGGCATGAATGATGAATCTCACAGTTATTCTGCTCTCAGGGTATGAGGCGGCATGAATGCTGAATCTCACAGTTATTCTGCTCTCAGGGTATGAGACGGCATGAATGCTGAATCTCACAGTTATTCTGCGCTCACGGTATGAGAGGGCATGAATGCTGAATCTCACAGTTATTCTGCTCTCAGGGTATGAGACGGCATGAATGCTGAATCTCCCAGTTATTCTGCTCTCAGGGTATAAGACGGCATGAATGCTGAATCTCTCAGTTATTCTGCTCTCAGGGTATGAGACGGCATGAATGATGAATCTCACAGTTATTCTGCTCTCACGGTATGAGACGGCATGAATGCTGAATCTCACAGTTATTCTGCTCTCAGGGTATGAGACGGCAGGAATGCTGAATCTCACAGTTATTCTGCTCTCACGGTATGAGACGGCATGAATGATGAATGTCACAGTTATTCTGATCTCACGGTATGAGACGGCATGAATGATGAATGTCACAGTTATTCTGCTCTCACGGTATGAGACGGCATGAATGATGAATTTCACAGTTATTCTGCTCTCACGGTATGAGACGGCATGAATGATGAATGTCACAGTTATTCTGCTCTCAGGGTATGAGACGGCATGAATGCTGAATCTCCCAGTTATTCTGCTCTCAGGGTATGAGACGGCATGAATGATGAATCTCTCAGTTATTCTGCTCTCACGGTATGAGACGGCATGAATGCTGAATCTCCCAGTTATTCTGCTCTCACGGTATAAGACGGCATGAATGCTGAATCTCACAGTTATTCTGCTCTCAGGGTATGAGGCGGCATGAATGCTGAATCTCACAGTTATTCTGCTCTCACGGTATGAGACGGCATGAATGCTGAATCTCCCAGTTATTCTGCCCTCAGGGTATGAGACGGCATGAATGCTGAATCTCGCAGTTATTCTGCTCTCAGGGTATGAGACGGCATGAATGCTGAATCTCCCAGTTATTCTGCTCTCAGGGTATAAGACGGCATGAATGCTGAATCTCCCAGTTATTCTGCTCTCAGGGTATGAGACGGCATGAATGATGAATCTCTCAGTTATTCTGCTCTCACGGTATGAGACGGCATGAATGCTGAATCTCCCAGTTATTCTGCTCTCACGGTATAAGACGGCATGAATGCTGAATCTCACAGTTATTCTGCTCTCAGGGTATGAGACGGCATGAATGCTGAATCTCACAGTTATTCTGCTCTCACGGTATGAGACGGCATGAATGCTGAATCTCCCAGTTATTCTGCCCTCAGGGTATGAGACGGCATGAATGCTGAATCTCCCAGTTATTCTGCTCTCAGGTTATGAGACGGCATGAATGCTGAATCTCACAGTTATTCTGCCTTCAGGTTATGAGACGGCATGAATGCTGAATCTCGCAGTTATTCTGCTCTCAGGGTATGAGATGGCATGAATGCTGAATCTCACAGTTATTCTGCTCTCAGGGTATGAGACGGCATGAATGCTGAATCTCACAGTTATTCTGCTCTCAGGGTATGAGACGGCATGAATGCTGAATCTCACAGTTATTCTGCTCTCAGGGTATGAGATGGCATGAATGCTGAATCTCACAGTTATTCTGCTCTCAGGGTATGAGATGGCATGAATGCTGAATCTCACAGTTATTCTGCTCTCAGGGTATGAGACGGCATGAATGCTGAATCTCACAGTTATTCTGCTCTCACGGTATGAGACGGCATGAATGCTGAATCTCACAGTTATTCTGCTCTCAGGGTATGAGACGGCAGGAATGCTGAATCTCACAGTTATTCTGCTCTCACGGTATGAGACGGCATGAATGATGAATGTCACAGTTATTCTGCTCTCACGGTATGAGACGGCATGAATGATGAATGTCACAGTTATTCTGCTCTCACGGTATGAGACGGCATGAATGATGAATGTCACAGTTATTCTGCTCTCAGGGTATGAGACGGCATGAATGCTGAATCTCCCAGTTATTCTGCTCTCAGGGTATGAGACGGCATGAATGATGAATCTCTCAGTTATTCTGCTCTCACAGTATGAGACGGCATGAATGCTGAATCTCACAGTTATTCTTCTCTCAGGGTGATGAGACGGCATGAATGCTGAATCTCACAGTTATTCTGCCCTCAGGGTATGAGACGGCATGAATGCTGAATCTCACAGTTATTCTTCTCTCAGGGTGATGAGACGGCATGAATGCTGAATCTCACAGTTATTCTGCCCTCAGGGTATGAGACGGCATGAATGCTGAATCTCCCAGTTATTCTGCTCTCAGGGTATGAGACGGCATGAATGCTGAATCTCACAGTTATTCTGCCCTCAGGGTATGAGACGGCAGGAATGCTGAATCTCCCAGTTATTCTGCTCTCAGGGTATGAGACGGCAGGAATGCTGAATCTCCCAGTTATTCTGCTCTCACGGTATGAGACGGCATGAATGCTGAATCTCCCAGTTATTCTGCCCTCAGGGTATGAGACGGCATGAATGCTGAATCTCACAGTTATTCTGCTCTCAGGGTATGAGACGGCATGAATGCTGAATCTCACAGTTATTCTGCCCTCAGGGTATGAGACGGCATGAATGCTGAATCTCACAGTTATTCTGCTCTCACGGTATGAGACGGCATGAATGCTGAATCTCCCAGTTATTCTGCTCTCAGGGTATGAGACGGCATGAATGCTGAATCTCCCAGTTATTCTGCTCTCAGGGTATAAGACAGCATGAATGCTGAATCTCCCAGTTATTCTGCTCTCACGGTATAAGACGGCATGAATGCTGAATCTCCTAGTTATTCTGCTCTCAGGGTATGAGACGGCATGAATGCTGAATCTCCCAGTTATTCTGCTCTCAGGGTATGAGACGGCATGAATGATGAATCTCACAGTTATTCTGCTCTCAGGGTATGAGACGGCATGAATGCTGAATCTCACAGTTATTCTGCTCTCAGGGTATGAGACGGCATGAATGCTGAATCTCACAGTTATTCTGCTCTCACGGTATGAGAGGGCATGAATGCTGAATCTCACAGTTATTCTGCTCTCAGGGTATGAGACGGCATGAATGCTGAATCTCCCAGTTATTCTGCTCTCAGGGTATGAGACGGCATGAATGATGAATCTCACAGTTATTCTGCTCTCACGGTATGAGACGGCATGAATGCTGAATCTCACAGTTATTCTGCTCTCAGGGTATGAGACGGCAGGAATGCTGAATCTCACAGTTATTCTGCTCTCACGGTATGAGACGGCATGAATGATGAATGTCACAGTTATTCTGATCTCACGGTATGAGACGGCATGAATGATGAATGTCACAGTTATTCTGCTCTCACGGTATGAGACGGCATGAATGATGAATTTCACAGTTATTCTGCTCTCACGGTATGAGACGGCATGAATGATGAATGTCACAGTTATTCTGCTCTCAGGGTATGAGACGGCATGAATGCTGAATCTCCCAGTTATTCTGCTCTCAGGGTATGAGACGGCATGAATGATGAATCTCTCAGTTATTCTGCTCTCACGGTATGAGACGGCATGAATGCTGAATCTCCCAGTTATTCTGCTCTCACGGTATAAGACGGCATGAATGCTGAATCTCACAGTTATTCTGCTCTCAGGGTATGAGGCGGCATGAATGCTGAATCTCACAGTTATTCTGCTCTCACGGTATGAGACGGCATGAATGCTGAATCTCCCAGTTATTCTGCCCTCAGGGTATGAGACGGCATGAATGCTGAATCTCGCAGTTATTCTGCTCTCAGGGTATGAGACGGCATGAATGCTGAATCTCCCAGTTATTCTGCTCTCAGGGTATAAGACGGCAGGAATGCTGAATCTCCCAGTTATTCTGCTCTCAGGGTATGAGACGGCATGAATGATGAATCTCTCAGTTATTCTGCTCTCACGGTATGAGACGGCATGAATGCTGAATCTCCCAGTTATTCTGCTCTCACGGTATAAGACGGCATGAATGCTGAATCTCACAGTTATTCTGCTCTCAGGGTATGAGACGGCATGAATGCTGAATCTCACAGTTATTCTGCTCTCACGGTATGAGACGGCATGAATGCTGAATCTCCCAGTTATTCTGCCCTCAGGGTATGAGACGGCATGAATGCTGAATCTCCCAGTTATTCTGCTCTCAGGTTATGAGACGGCATGAATGCTGAATCTCACAGTTATTCTGCCTTCAGGTTATGAGACGGCATGAATGCTGAATCTCGCAGTTATTCTGCTCTCAGGGTATGAGATGGCATGAATGCTGAATCTCACAGTTATTCTGCTCTCAGGGTATGAGACGGCATGAATGCTGAATCTCACAGTTATTCTGCTCTCAGGGTATGAGACGGCATGAATGCTGAATCTCACAGTTATTCTGCTCTCAGGGTATGAGATGGCATGAATGCTGAATCTCACAGTTATTCTGCTCTCAGGGTATGAGATGGCATGAATGCTGAATCTCACAGTTATTCTGCTCTCAGGGTATGAGACGGCATGAATGCTGAATCTCACAGTTATTCTGCTCTCACGGTATGAGACGGCATGAATGCTGAATCTCACAGTTATTCTGCTCTCAGGGTATGAGACGGCAGGAATGCTGAATCTCACAGTTATTCTGCTCTCACGGTATGAGACGGCATGAATGATGAATGTCACAGTTATTCTGCTCTCACGGTATGAGACGGCATGAATGATGAATGTCACAGTTATTCTGCTCTCACGGTATGAGACGGCATGAATGATGAATGTCACAGTTATTCTGCTCTCAGGGTATGAGACGGCATGAATGCTGAATCTCCCAGTTATTCTGCTCTCAGGGTATGAGACGGCATGAATGATGAATCTCTCAGTTATTCTGCTCTCACAGTATGAGACGGCATGAATGCTGAATCTCACAGTTATTCTTCTCTCAGGGTGATGAGACGGCATGAATGCTGAATCTCACAGTTATTCTGCCCTCAGGGTATGAGACGGCATGAATGCTGAATCTCACAGTTATTCTTCTCTCAGGGTGATGAGACGGCATGAATGCTGAATCTCACAGTTATTCTGCCCTCAGGGTATGAGACGGCATGAATGCTGAATCTCCCAGTTATTCTGCTCTCAGGGTATGAGACGGCATGAATGCTGAATCTCACAGTTATTCTGCCCTCACGGTATGAGACGGCATGAATGCTGAATCTCCCAGTTATTCTGCCCTCAGGGTATGAGACGGCATGAATGCTGAATCTCCCAGTTATTCTGCTCTCAGGGTATGAGACGGCATGAATGCTGAATCTCCCAGTTATTCTGCTCTCAGGGTATAAGACGGCATGAATGCTGAATCTCCCAGTTATTCTGCTCTCAGGGTATGAGACGGCATGAATGATGAATCTCTCAGTTATTCTGCTCTCACTGTATGAGACGGCATGAATGCTGAATCTCCCAGTTATTCTGCTCTCACGGTATAAGACGGCATGAATGCTGAATCTCTCAGTTATTCTGCTCTCAGGGTATGAGACGGCAGGAATGCTGAATCTCCCAGTTATTCTGCTCTCACGGTATGAGACGGCATGAATGCTGAATCTCCCAGTTATTCTGCCCTCAGGGTATGAGACGGCATGAATGCTGAATCTCACAGTTATTCTGCTCTCAGGGTATGAGACGGCATGAATGCTGAATCTCACAGTTATTCTGCCCTCAGGGTATGAGACGGCATGAATGCTGAATCTCACAGTTATTCTGCTCTCACGGTATGAGACGGCATGAATGCTGAATCTCCCAGTTATTCTGCTCTCAGGGTATGAGACGGCATGAATGCTGAATCTCCCAGTTATTCTGCTCTCAGGGTATGAGACGGCATGAATGATGAATCTCTCAGTTATTCTGCTCTCACGGTATGAGACGGCATGAATGCTGAATCTCCCAGTTATTCTGCTCTCACGGTATAAGACGGCATGAATGCTGAATCTCACAGTTATTCTGCTCTCAGGGTATGAGACGGCATGAATGCTGAATCTCACAGTTATTCTGCTCTCACGGTATGAGACGGCATGAATGCTGAATCTCCCAGTTATTCTGCCCTCAGGGTATGAGACGGCATGAATGCTGAATCTCCCAGTTATTCTGCTCTCAGGTTATGAGACGGCATGAATGCTGAATCTCACAGTTATTCTGCCTTCAGGTTATGAGACGGCATGAATGCTGAATCTCGCAGTTATTCTGCTCTCAGGGTATGAGATGGCATGAATGCTGAATCTCACAGTTATTCTGCTCTCAGGGTATGAGACGGCATGAATGCTGAATCTCACAGTTATTCTGCTCTCAGGGTATGAGACGGCATGAATGCTGAATCTCACAGTTATTCTGCTCTCAGGGTATGAGATGGCATGAATGCTGAATCTCACAGTTATTCTGCTCTCAGGGTATGAGATGGCATGAATGCTGAATCTCACAGTTATTCTGCTCTCAGGGTATGAGATGGCATGAATGCTGAATCTCACAGTTATTCTGCTCTCAGGGTATGAGATGGCATGAATGCTGAATCTCACAGTTATTCTGCTCTCACTGTATGAGACGGCTCTCCCAGTTATTCTGCCCTCAGGGTATGAGACGGCATGAATGCTGAATCTCACAGTTATTCTGCCTTCAGGTTATGAGACGGCATGAATGCTGAATCTCACAGTTATTCTGCTCTCAGGGTATGAGATGGCATGAATGCTGAATCTCACAGTTATTCTGCTCTCAGGGTATGAGACGGCATGAATGCTGAATCTCACAGTTATTCTGCCTTCAGGTTATGAGACGGCATGAATGCTGAATCTCACAGTTATTCTGCTCTCAGGGTATGAGATGGCATGAATGCTGAATCTCACAGTTTTTCTGCTCTCAGGGTATGAGACGGCATGAATGCTGAATCTCACAGTTATTCTGCTCTCAGGGTATGAGACGGCATGAATGCTGAATCTCACAGTTATTCTGCTCTCAGGGTATGAGACGGCATGAATGCTGAATCTCACAGTTATTCTGCTCTCAGGGTATGAGATGGCATGAATGCTGAATCTCACAGTTATTCTGCTCTCAGGGTATGAGACGGCATGAATGCTGAATCTCACAGTTATTCTGCTCTCAGGGTATGAGACGGCATGAATGCTGAATCTCACAGTTATTCTGCTCTCAGGGTATGAGATGGCATGAATGCTGAATCTCACAGTTATTCTGCCTTCAGGTTATGAGACGGCATGAATGCTGAATCTCACAGTTATTCTGCTCTCAGGGTATGAGATGGCATGAATGCTGAATCTCACAGTTATTCTGCTCTCAGGGTATGAGACGGCATGAATGCTGAATCTCACAGTTATTCTGCTCTCAGGGTATGAGATGGCATGAATGCTGAATCTCACAGTTATTCTGCCTTCAGGGTATGAGACGGCATGAATGCTGAATCTCACAGTTATTCTGCCTTCAGGGTATGAGAAAGCGTACTGCGACAAGTGTTGTCGATGAATCTTAACATCACATAAGGTTTATGAAGGTGACAAGAAGGCAATTTGTATTCTACATTTTTCAATTAAATAATTCAATTTAAATAAATAAAGATTTTAAAGGCTGGAGAAAAAAAAACTTTTTTCAGAAGTTTGCCGCCTTTGATGCACCATCTTTTACACCATCTTACTTAACATGTCAAATTAGTTATTCATGCCTGGTTTTTGTGTCCTTTATGACATCCTTAAAACCATACATTTCCTGTATGGAATGACTTTCAATTTTGTTTGACTGCCAAACAGGCAGACAGACTAAAAAACGTACCTTACTCCTCTGTGCATGCACGATCAGGATGTGATTCCATACAATTTGCGAAATGCAGATCCAAAGTACTGCTAAACTGCAGGTTTGTGGTACGATTCATGTTTTAGTGTTCAAAATATAAAATTCAATTGATATTAAGTTATTCCTCGATCATAGACTGACATCTGTAGACAGACAGACAGACAGACAAAGTGAACCAATTGCTGAACCCCACTTTTCGCTTCGCACACTCATGTTATAAAAATATAGAATTCACACTTATTTGTAAATTTAAGGAGAAGAAGATGAAGAAAACGATGCTCATTAAAGTGCCTGCTTTCCGAAGACAGAGTGCTACACTCCTTCCGAGTAACTGTAGAGAATGGCGTTGGTTCGGCCAACATAAACAACAACAACACAACATGCATTTTAAGGCCATGTTCCCTGCTAGAGCGGGGGTTAGCCTTGCGGTCCCCATGACAATCTTCTCCATTTTGCCCTATTTTCTGCATCTCTCCTTGTTAACCCCCTTGCCCGCATTTCTTCTTCCACCATCTTTAGCCAAGTCTTTCTCGGTCTTCCCCGTCCTCTACTTCCTTCTACATTAACTTCCATCACTCTTCTCAACCAGTCACTTTCATCCTTCCTCAATACATGACCAAACCATCTCAACCTGTTCCTCTTCACAGCATCAATCACAGGCAATATTCCCATCATCTTTCGCAATTCATCATTTGTCTTCCTCTCTCTCAACGATACTCCGCACATCCATCGAACCATTCGCATTTCCACCCTTTCCAGCCTTCGTTGCTGCTCTACGTTCATTACCCATGTCTCGCTCCCATAAATCATAACACTTCTCACACATGCAGCATACACCTTTCCCTTCAGCTTCAGCGACACTCTCCTCCTCATCAGCACGCCACTCAGTTCCCGAAACTTCTTCCATGCACATCCCACTCGAGCAACCGTTGCCGAGTCTGATCCACCTTCTCCATTCAGCATGTCTCCGAGGTAGCAAAATGTTTTCACACCTTCCAGCTTCACGCCGTCTCCAAGATCCAACTCAACATTTCCTCCATCTGCAGCTCCCTCTGTGCACACCTTACATTTGAATGTAGCTGCCACACTGGTTAATGCTGGTTCGGCCAGCATAAACCTCAACACATAAACAGTGGCAATGAAAAAGATGAGCAATCACTATTGACATTTTTGTGTACAAAAAAGCAGTTGAAAACCTCCTGGGTGGAGGGAGGGGAAAAGGAAAACAGGTTTGCAATGAAAACACTTTAATTGAGTTTTATAAATTGAGAACGGGCAAGAAAACACTTCAATAAGGACGGCAAGTGGTGGCTTTATCCCATTTATAATTCCTTAATGTGCAGCACTCGGTGCAGCCGGAGCTCTCGCAGGAGAATTTTGGCAGAAGTAAAATTCATTAATTAAAGGAAGACCCAAAAGTAAATGCAAAGGCAACTTTTGGAGTGATTATAAAAATGTTTATTTATTTATACAAAGTTAAGGGTTTGTAGGATGTGGCTTGTTTACATGTTTATGGAGGAATGTAGTAACAGAGAATAAGTGGGTTTTGACCAACACAAAAAGGCAGAATGGAGCAAGTGGACAATTGATAGATGTACCGACATGATATACGTAGCTACGTGTGGTCAGGAAGTTGTTGGTGTTGTTTCATATGCAGCCTGTGGCTGCTGCTTTCATCATCTTCGGGAAGCGCGGCTGTGCTGCTGATTCAGTGCCCCTGTTACAGGTAAGATGGTACTCATTTTGCCTACCTCGGAAGGATGACATGCTGAGTCAACTCACCTGGTGTTAATTCAACGGCATGACAGGGGCTCTAACTCAAGGCCCGAAGATCTCAAGCCAACCACCTTAACCGTTAATCTGACACCTGGCTTGCAGGAGGTTGTGTGAATGAAAAAGATCATTAACTGAACCTGAAGACAACATGAAATTGCAATGAGCTGCGACCTTAAAGAACAATTCCTTGAAGGTGAATGGAGGAGCATGATTGAAAAGACACAGCAAAGGCAATTCCACAGGTGGGAAAAGAGAGAGAGAGACGGACAGCTTAAAGCGTAGTGGTGATTAAGATTAGAGGAGAGACTATAATGTAGTTGATGCAAATTATTCCAATGAGTATATCTTAAGAGTCTGCAGTGGAACCATCTGTGGAGAGTGAGTGATTGGAGAGATACATGGAGATTGGAGAGTCTGCAATGGAACCATCTATGGAGAGTGAGTGATTGGAGAAATACATGGAGGTTGGAGAGTCTGCAGTGGAACCATCTATGGAGAGTGAGTGATTGGAGAGATACATGGAGATTGGAGAGTCTGCAGTGGAACCATCTATGGAGAGTGAGTGATTGGAGAGATACATGGAGATTGGAGAGTCTGCAGTGGAACCATCTATGGAGAGTGAGTGATTGGAGAGATACATGGAGATTGGAGAGTCTGCAATGGAACCATCTATGGAGAGTGAGTGATTGGAGAAATACATGGAGATTGGAGAGTCTGCAGTGGAACCATCTATGGAGAGTGAGTGATTGGAGAGATACATTTTCCGGTCCGGTCGTGAGAGGACGCTGGCGTCACTTGCTCGCCGCTTCTCTGACTGGACCATTGTCCGTATCTTGCTTTCCTGGTGGTCGTGGCGGATTTTTGGCCATTGAGTCTGCCCTCTGCACGGTCCCGGCTCTGCTCTGCTGCTCCTGGCTTCACCTGCTCGACTCCTTCGCTGTTTCCTCGGGCTCACTCTCGTGGGTTGTGCCCATTGTTTGCAGCGGCGGTGGTGGCAGTTTGCCGCCGTGATCTTGATTAGCGGCGGCGGTCGTTTGCCGCTGCATTTGCCGCTTTGCCTCCTCAACCTTGGCCTCGTGCTCGTCTCTTCGCTCCTGTCTGCCCTCTGCATGGTCCCGGCTCTGCTCCTGGCTTCACCTGCTCGGCTCCTTCGCTGTTTCCTCGGGCCCACTCCCGTGGGTTGTGACGATTGTTTCGCCTCCTCACCCTTGGCCTCGTGCTCGTCCCTTCGCTCCTGCCGGCATGGCTCTGCGGTACTCCACCGCAAGGCTTCTCCTGCTTAAAACCCGCTCCACCCCATCATGCATCTCTGCAATCAAATCGAATGGACTCCTGCGTCGACCCAGGTACATTCACCGTGGCTCCGGTCGTAAGTTTGTTTATTTACAATCAGGTCACTCCATCCCCATCCTCTGGTCGGCTCAGCGCACTCCCACTCATCGTCCCAACACACCTGGTCACAACAACGCACAAAATCGCACCTCCTGTCTGCGAACCCTGGCCAAATCACCTGGATTCATACCCGCCGTACAAAACAACATCAAGCTCACCCTGTTCAATACCCGGTCCCTCAACAACAAATGCCTCATCCTGAACGACTACATCCTGGAAAATAAACTGGACTTTCTCTGTCTCACTGAGACCTGGCAACAACCACTGGACTACTACACGCTCAACCTCACCACACCCAATGGATATTCTTACATCAATAAACCACGCTCGGAGGGCCGAGGTGGTGGAATTGCCGTTATTCACCGACAAGACATCAAGACCAACCTCATCTCCATCTCATCTGCTCCATCATTTGAACACCTGGCTTTTAAACTCTCTGGTCACACACAGTCAGTCATGGCTGTTGTCTACCGCCCTCCCAAACCACACCCATCATTCCTGTCTGACTTCTCCTACTTTCTGACCCAGCTATGTTCCCTCTCCCCCTCAATCCTCCTCCTTGGTGATTTCAATATCCACATGGACTCCACTGACTCCACGCTAACCACTGACTTCACTGATTTACTCACCTGCTTTAACCTCACTCAACATGTCAACTTTCCTACCCATAACCGTGGTCACATTTTGGACCTTGTCTGCTCTACTGGACTAATTTTGCACCATCTCTCTGGCTCCGACCTCACTCTCTCTGACCACCTAGCCATCACTCTGACCATCAACATCCCCACCCCAGCACCAAGGCATTATCGCACTATCAACTTCCGTAAGCTAAACACTCTTTCACCTACCTCATTCTCATCGACCCTCTCTGAAAAAATGTCCACTTCTCCCTTCGTTGACCTCCACACCCCTTCTGACCTCACTGACTACTACAACCACACTCTCTCCTCCTGCCTTGACCAACTTGCGCCTATAAAACCCAAAACAGTTTCTTTCACCCATTCTGCTCCCTGGTTTACCCCTGAACTCCGCCTGATGAAAACTCGTGCTCGCCAACTTGAAAGACTCCGCAATAAAACAGGTCTCACAGTTCACTCCCAGGCCTACAAGGACCACATACAACACTATAAAGATGCCCTCTCCCGCGCCCGCTCCGCCTACTACTCTCAAATTATCCACTCTGGCTCCGGAAACCCAAAAGCACTCTTCTCTACAATAAACAAACTCCTCAGCCCCCTGAACACCACCACCCAGTCATTCACAATAGACAACTGCATCTCCTTCCTTTCATTCTTCCAATGCAAAATTGAAAACATCTACAACAGCTTGACCACCGCCGCACCCGCTCCCCCTCAAACCACCTGCCCCCCCTTATCCTGCCATCCCCTGTCTCAATTCTCCCCAGTCTCCCCTACTGACCTCTCTGAACTCCTCATCGGAATGAAAACTGCCACCTGCACTCTTGACCCCATCCCCTCCAGCTTTGTCAAGGCCTCCCTTCCTGCTCTCTCTCCACTTATCATTGCAACAATAAACTCCTCCCTGTCTACAGGCATCGTCTCACCATCCCTCAAAATTGCTGCTGTTACCCCCATTCTGAAAAAACCTGGACTAAACCCTGACACCCTAAATAACTTCAGACCCATCTCCAACCTACCCTTTCTGTCAAAGGTTTTGGAACGCGCTGTAGCCACTCAACTCAAACATCACCTCTCTGCCAATAACCTGTATGAAACATTCCAATCCGGATTCCGCTCCAACCACAGTACTGAAACTGCTCTCCTCAAAATCACCAACGACCTTCTCCTCTCCTCTGACGCTGGCAACCTCAACATTCTCATCCTCCTCGACCTCAGCGCCGCCTTTGACACCATCGATCACACCATCCTCCTCACCCGACTTGAAACCACCTTTAACATTACCGGCACTGCCCTCTCTTGGATTAAATCATACCTCTCTGACAGACGTCAGTTCATCTCCATCAATAACTGCAAATCCCCCACTGCTCCCCTCCCCCAAGGTGTCCCCCAAGGTTCAGTTCTTGGCCCCCTCCTCTTCATCCTTTACCTGTCCCCCCTCGGTCACTTAATCCGCCGTCATGGTCTCCAATTCCACTGCTTCGCCGATGACATCCAGCTTTTCATCTCCACCAAGTCCATCTCCACCGCCACCCACTCTATCCTGACAAACTGCATCACTGAAATAAAATCCTGGCTTCAAATCAACTTCCTCAAACTTAACTGTGATAAATCTGAAATAATCATCATTGGCCCAAAAACGCTCACCAAGTCCACCCATAACTTTGCCCTCAACATCGACGGTTTCCCAGTATCCACCTCCCCTCACATCCGGAATCTTGGCATCATCTTTGACCAAACCCTCTCCTTCGACAAATACACTAAACAGATCACAAAGACAGCCTTCTTTCACCTGAAAAACATCGCCCGTCTCCGTCCATCCCTCTCCTCCGTGGCTGCAGAAACCCTCATCCACGCCTTCATCACTTCCCGTCTGGACTACTGCAATAGCCTCCTTTATGGTTCACCCTCAACAATCACCAATGAACTCCAATACATTCAGAACTCCGCTGCCCGTCTACTCACCCATTCCCGGACCCGTGACCACATCACCCCCGTCCTTTACAAGCTTCACTGGCTCCCCATCTCCCAGAGAATCCAGTACAAAATCCTCCACTTGACCTACAAAGCCCTCCATAACCTGGCCCCATCCTACCTGGCTGACCTCCTCTCCAGACACACTCCCACCCGCAACCTCCGCTCTGCTGGTACCAACCTCCTGACCCCCCCATCCGGACCAAATTTAGATCCTGGGGGGACAGGGCCTTCTCCATCGCTGCTCCCACCCTCTGGAACTCGCTACCTCACACCATCAGAGACTCCTCCTCACTTACCACATTCAAAACATCACTCAAGACCCACCTGTTCAACACTGCATTCAACATTTAACCCACAGCATCTAACCCCTGACTATCTCCTCTCCTTCTCCCTCCTTTGTGCTTTGAATATTTCCCTATTGATTCTTTTTTTTGCAATTGTTTTTATGTTTTGCTATGCATTATGTTTTGCACTCTGTCAAAGCGTCTTTGGGCTTCCTGAAAAGCGCTATATAAAATAAATGCATTATTATTATTATTATTATACATGGAGATTGGAGAGTCTGCAGTGGAACCATCTGTGGAGAGTGAGTGATTGCAGAGATACATGGAGAGTCTGCAGTGGAACCATTGATAGAGAGTGAGTGATTGGAGGGACACATGGAGAGTCTGCAGTGGAACCATCGATAGAGAGTGAGTGATTGGAGGGACACACAGAGAGTCTGCAGTGGAACCATCTATAGAGAGTGAGTGATTGGAGGGACACACGGAGAGTCTGCAGTGGAACCATTTATAGAGTGTGAGTGATTGGAGGGACACATGGAGAGTCTGCATTGGAACCATTTATAGAGTGTGAGTGATTGGAGGGACACATGGAGAGTCTGCAGTGGAACCATTTATAGAGAGTGAGTGATTGGAGAGACACACGGAGAGTCTGCAGTGGAACTATTAACAGAGTGTGAGTGATTAGAGGGACACATGGAGAGTCTGCAGTGGAACCATTTATTGAGAGTGAGTGATTGGAGAGATACACGGAGAGTCTGCAGTGGAACCATTTATAGAGTGTGAGTGATTGGAGGGATACATGGAGAGTCTGCAGTGGAACCATTTATGGAGAGTGAGTGATTGGAGGGATACACGGAGAGTCTGCAGTGGAACCATTTGTAGAGAGTGAGTGATTGGAGGGATACACGGAGAGTCTGCAGTGGAACCATCTAAAAAGTGTGAGTGATTGGAGGGACACATGGAGAGTCTGCAGTGGAACCATTTATGGAGAGTGAGTGATTGGAGGGATACATGGAGAGTCTGCAGTGGGACCATTTATGGTGAGTGAGTGATTGGAGGGACACATGGGGAGTCTGCATTGGAACCATTTATGGAGAGTGAGTGATTGGAGGGATACGTGGAGAGTCTGCAGTGGAACCATTTATGGTGAGTGAGTGATCGGAGGGATACATGGAGAGTCTGCAGTGGACCCATTTATAGAGTGTGAGTGATTGGAGGGATACACGGAGAGTCTGCAGTGGAACCATCTACAGAGAGTGCGTGATCGGAGGGATACACGGAGAGTCTGCAGTGGAACCATTTGTAGAGAGTGAGTGATTGGAGGGATACACGGAGAGTCTGCAGTGGAACCATCTATAGAGAGTGAGTGAATGATTGGAGGGATACATGGAGAGTCTGCAGTGGAACCGTTTATAGAGTGTGAGTGATTGGAAGGATACATGGAGAATCTGCAGTGGAACCATTTACAGAGTGTGAGTGATTGGAGGGACACATGGAGAGTCTGCAGTGGAACCATTTATGGAGAGGGAGTGATTGGAGGGATACATGGAGAGTCTGCAGTGGAACCATTTCTGGAGAGTGAGTGATTGGAAGGATACACGGAGAGTCTGCAGTGGAACCATTTATAGAGAGTGAGTGATTGGAGGGATACATGGAGAGTCTGCAGTGGAACCATTTATAGAGAGTTAGTGATCGGAGGGACACATGGAGAATCTGCAGTGGAACCATTTACAGAGTGTGAGTGATTGGAGGGATACATGGAGAGTCTGCAGTGGAACCATCTGTTGAGAATGAGTGATTGGAGGGACACATGGAGAGTCTGCAGTGGAACCATTTATGGAGAGTGAGTGATTGGAGGGATACACGGAGAGTCTGCAGTGGAACCATTTATAGAGAGTGAGTGATTGGAGGGATACATGGAGAGTCTGCAGTGGAACCATTTATAGAGAGGGAGTGATTGGAGGGACATACGGAGAGTCTGCAGTGGAACCATTTATGGAGAGTGAGTGATTGGAGGGACACACGGAGAGTCTGCAGTGGAACCTTTTATGGAGAGTGAGTGATTGGAGGGACACACGGAGAGTCTGCAGTGGAACCATTTTTGGAGAGTGAGTGATTGGAGGGACACATTGAGAGTCTGCAGTGGAACCATTTATAGAGAGTGAGTGATTGGAGGGATACACGGAGAGTCTGCAGTGGAACCATCTATAGAGAGTGAGTGATTGGAGGGATACACAGAGAGTCTGCAGTGGAACCATTTATAGAGTGTGAGTGATTGGAGGGACACATGGAGAGTCTGCAGTGGAACCATTTATATAGTGTGAGTGATTGGAGGGACACTTGGAGAGTCTGCAGTGGAACTATCTGTTGAGAGTGAGTGTTAGTGTTAGGAGGGATCTCAAGACAGCTACCAACACCAGGCTTAGGGTTGAAGGATAAAAATAGAGGGAGACCTGAACAACTAAGGGATTTGGGGAGGACAGAGGGGTACGGGAAGATGCATGGGATGGACAAAATGGATACAGAAGCATACAATAAGGAAGGAAAACTGGACATTTGGAAGGAGGTGGGCTTGTGGGTTTGGGGGTTTAATGGGAGTAGAAACGATCATCATTATGGATAAGGAATGATCTGAGATGATGGTGAACAGCTGTCTTGAAATGCCTAAGGAAAGAATGAGATTGAAGAGGATGTGGAAGTTGATTTCACAGGCAGGAATAAAGAGGTGGAGGTGATGGAGCCTTCTGGTCATGTGGTGGTGGTTGAAGTCATCCCAAATGTTACGAGAGAAGTTGTGGTGGTTGATTACCAGCCGGTCAATGTTGCAAGGAAGCAAGGAATATATGGGCATGAAAAACAAGTCTTCATACTAAAATACACGATTTGGTGTCTGTTTGTCTGTATGACGATTTTTGACCACGATACATTTGATTGTTACTTATCCCATCTCAACCCAACCTAACAAGAGAACTGAGGGTCACAAAATGAAGGTTGTAGCGAATTCATTTGCCTCCCTTCCTAAGGGGGTTTTCCCTGCTAAGGGTGTTTTCTCTGCCAATGGGCTTGCGTGTTGAGGTGTATATTGGTGTTAAGATAGCTTTATCGTGGCGTTTTTCCAATGATGCTTCTAATAACAAAAACTAATGATAATCGCATAGTATTAATGTTATTACAAAACAAAATTAATACTAATAATATACCACCTCCTCAAGGGGTGTTTCCTCCTTGAACAAATGCCGTGTTAACGTTTTTAAATAGCTTATCGTGCCGTTTTCATGGGAGCACCCATACCAGAAGTAAAAATAAAATAAACCACAAACACATCGTATTACCTTTTTAAACAGTCGCTAATGCTGTTTAACACTAAACTGAAAGATATTTGAAGGAATCCAGACATCAGTCAATGCTTATCACATCGACAAACGCACCTGATCGTAGATCTACTGTAGTCTTATATTCCCCACAAGGTTTCCTGCTGCTTCCGTGGAGTTCTTCCAAGGATTTTCATGGTGTTTTTCCAAAGCCGCTTCTCATTACAAAAGTAATAACGACACTTATGATAATAGCATAATATTAATGACTAGCCAAAACCCGTGGAACATCCACGGAAGGGAGGATGCACGGTGTATGGATAGAGTGTACCATTATGGATGGCATAGGGGATTTGCTTGTCCGAGTAAGAGTTAGGAAGAAAGATGAGAATGAAGAGTGCGTATATGAACAACGATCGCCGACACCGGCACAAATGCATGCTCTGGATTGTCCACTCAGTGGACGGCTTGCTTTCGCCTTCACCTGTCCAATCAGCGGACGGCTTGCTTCGCCTTCGCCCAGCAGACGCCAATACGATGGCGTCGTAAGATGGCGTCGTATCGGCAGTTAATCGGATGCTTTTGGGCCCCAACATCGGCTAATTCAGATTTTTCGAGTATGTCTGTACGTGATAAACAAAGAGCGCGGTTCGTAGATCATAAATCCATTAGTGCCGTGGGAATCGGGTCACTGGGTGCGGCGTAAAAGGGATAACAAAGTCGAGTCCTTACGCTATTATTATATAGACTAGCTGAAACCCGTGGAACATACACGGAAGGGAGGATGTGGTGTATGGATAGAGTGTACCATTATGGATGGCATAGGGGATTTGCTTGTCCGAGTAAGAGTTAGGAAGAAAGATGAGAATGAAGAGTGCGTATATGAACAACGATCGCCGACACCGGCACAAATGCATGCTCTGGATTGTCCACTCAGTGGACGGCTTGCTTTCGCCTTCGCCTGTCCAATCAGCGGACGGCTTGCTTCGCCTTCGCCCAGCAGACGCCAATACGATGGCGTCGTAAGATGGCGTCGTATCGGCAGTTAATCGGATGCTTTTGGGCCCCAACGTCGGCTAATTCAGATTTTTCGAGTATGGCTGTACGTGATAAACAAAGAGCGCGGTTCGTAGATCGTAAATCCATTAGTGCCGTGGGCATCGGGTCACTGGGTGCGCCGTAAAAGGGATAACAAAGTTGAGTCCTTACGCTATTATTATATAGATTATTAATAAAGGCCTCAAGACCTATTCAACTTGAATTAAAAAACGCGACATTTCGGCTATTCAAGAACACATTTGTAACCTGTAATCAAAAAGGAAAATGTTTTGTTGATCGTCTTCTCAACAAAACCAAAGGAATATTCAGGATTTTCACAAAATCACGACAACTTGAAAGATACGCCAAAAACCTGAGGTGAATTCCGGTGATGCAGTCATCTTCTTCATCTGCGCCTCATTTTCTTCATGTGAATATGAATCGATTTAAAATTCCATAGAACTGTGTCGTTTATGTATATTTTTATTTTATTACATTCACGTAGTTTCACATTCTTGACTTCGTGGAGCTTCAATCTTTTGTGGTTCAAAAAAATAAAATAAAGATGGATTCTTCTTCATCGCATCGCATTCTCTGCCTGTGAAACTGTTTCTCCATTTAACGTTTCCAAAATCAAAACTTCAAAAACTTCTTCACTTCGATTCGAAAAAACTTCAAACTTCAATAAACGTTTCCAAAACGTCACTCCATTTAACTTTATTAAAATGACGATAAAGACGTTTCCTTATACAGTATAACCTAATTTAAAATGTTCAAGGGAATATAAAGACCATTTGGTTCACACCACCCATGATCACACCACTCGACTGTCCAATCAGCGGACGGCTCGCATCGCCTTCGCCCAGCAGACGCCAA
Organism: Myxine glutinosa; assembly: GCF_964187855.1. Taxonomy (NCBI): domain Eukaryota; kingdom Metazoa; phylum Chordata; class Myxini; order Myxiniformes; family Myxinidae; genus Myxine; species Myxine glutinosa. The sequence continues at coordinate 42,726,618 of NC_136264.1, read as the reverse complement.
TACGATGGCGTCATAAGATGGCGTCGTATCGACGGTTAATCGGATGCTTTTGGGCCCCAACGTTGGCTAATTCAGATTTTTCGAGTATGGCTGTACGTGATAAACAAAGAGCGCGGTTCGTAGATCGTAAATCCATTAGTGCCGTGGGCATCGGGTCACTGGGTGCGGCGTAAAAGGGATAACAAAGTCGAGTCCTTACGCTATTATTATATAGATTAAGATAATATATCCCCACTTCCCAAGGGGTTTTGTGACTTGTGATATTGCCTCCTCCCCTTCCCCGACACCCTTGCGGAAGTAAATTTTATTGTCAGGAATTTAGAATGGTGATGCACGGTCTGATCTTTTCAATCACCTGATGTAACATAAGTAATAGCAATAATAATTTGCAATAATAATAATGAGGATAATAACATGACCCCCTTGCCGCTTCCATAGTGAGCGGGTGTAATAGTTCTCATAATAGACGAGACGGATTTATGGAAAAAGGCCATGCATAAGCTTATCGGTGCATTTTTGGGTAAAAGTTGGGAACCTCACTTTTTAACATAATTAGGGTATGCCGAATTCGATTAACCCAGTTCCCAAGCCAAATTTTGAGTTTTTGACCTTTAATATACCACCTCCCCTCCCCTTCTAAGTTTAATAATACTCCCCTCCCCTTCCCCCCACCCCCACTCCCTCCATCCCCCCCTTCCCCTCTCCTCCCCCCACTGCCTCCCCCTTCCCCCCCCCACCTCCCCCTTCTCCCCTGCCCGCCTTCCCCTTCCCCTCTCCCGCCCCCCGCCTTCCCCTTCCCCTCTCCCCCCCCCCCCCCCCCCGCCCCACCCCACCCGAAGTACGCCGGGTACTTCTGCTAGTGCTATATAAATGCTTGTTCAAATAATTTGTCCAAAAATGGCAATTTGGCGGCCATTTTCTTTATGCTAATTAGAAGGTCAAAAACTCAAAATTCGGCTTGGGAACCGGGTTCCCACCCCAAGCCACTCCCAGAGGGAGTGAGTGTTTCTAGTTTGATTAAAAGCTAAACATATAATTGTGTTCAAAGCTTCTTATCACTCCAGTTCATTTGCATCTGGTGTTATTAAACAACCAATGATTAATCATCAAATGTTTTGCTCTTCTCAACATTCAATGACTTTACACCCTTTGCTTCATTTTTCTTTGCTGACACCCGTGACCAACTCATACACCTAGTTTTGTCAAAATCCGTTCATAACTTTTTGAAAGATCATGCTATATATAGTTTTTGGGCCTATCTCTAAATGGTAAAGAAATACTTAAAGATTTCTAGCATCCGCATCCTGATCTTTGCCAAAATCAAATCAATACGTCCTTTTCACAAACCCAACCTATCCACCAAGTTTCATCCTAATTTATCCACATCTTTTTAAAATATCCTGCTCACAGACAAACAGACAGAATGAAAAATCACTCATAGAGCGACACCTGGCAAAAGAGAATAAAGTAGAATGGCACTCAGGAGAGCATCCCTTTGACCTCAAAAATAATTGGTGGTTGGATTCAGTGACCTGATATGCAAATCGTCTTCAAATTTTAAGTTAATCGGATGAAAATTGACAATTTTAGAAATTTGGCCTATGTTGACCTTTTGGCCTATGCTAACCTCAAATATTATTGGTGGTGAAATTGAGTAAGCTGATATGAAAATCCTATTCAAATTTCAAGTCAATCGGATGAAAATTGATGATTTTAGAAATTTGAAAAAGGTTGTTGATCATTGGCCCATGTTGACCTTGTGACCTAGGTTGACCTCAAAAATAGTTGGTGGTGGAATTCAGTTAGCTGATTTGAAAATCCTGAAATAGAGGGCAATGCAGAAAATAGGGCAAAATGGAGAAGATTGTCATGGGGACCGCAAGGCTAACCCCGCTCTAGCAGGGAAAATGGCCTTAAAATGCAAACTTGGTGGATATGAAAATGCTATTCAAATTTCAATTCGATTGGAAGAAAATTGTGGATTTTAGAAATTTGAAAAAAGTGGTTGACCTTCGGCCTATGTTGATCTTTTGAGACTTCAAAAATAAATAGTATTCTGTTGGACCACCAACTCTACCATTTGGTGAAGTTCCGTGAAGATCGGTTTAAAATTGTGACCTGTAGGCATGTGTAAGTGAGCAGACAGACAAACAAACACACAAACCGGAGTGATCAACATACTTGTCAAAAAAAAAGATTGGCAAGTAATAAACAGGGTTGAATAACCTCCGTCCAGCAGCGGTGGCAGAGGTAATATCTGCCAATCCCAATGGATTCATTTTTCATGTTGCCACGTAACCACCTGCTGGGATGCCAAAGTTCTCTTGAGCAGATTGGCAGGTGAAAGGATGTTTCCATTGGACTGACAGGTTGGAAAATGTGTGGGCAACTTTTTTTAATGAATTATACATGAAGTGTAACTTTGTTTTGAAATATATTTCATACAGGCCAAGAAGCCATGGTGTCTGAAGAAATCCTACATACGTTGGACCGTTGTGAGGTGGCCATCATTGACAATACGCTCGAGCCAAGACAAGAGTGGTTGGAAGTTCCACATGAGCAGTTGGGGGCTCGAGGTCTCGAGGCCACAAACAGCAGCCAGGGCCTTGTTATCACTGGTAGGTTAGCCCTTCCGGCTCGAACCTTGGGTTGAAGGTGTGTCGGATGGAAGCACGTCAGGTGGGAGGAAATCAAAAATCGTTCACTGGAACACCTGTGATACTTCGTAAACAAACTTGATTTAAGACAGATGATCCATTTATCTCACTCGCCACTGTGATTGGTGGAAGTCTTCACACTCACATCTGTGTCAAAAACTGCAGATTTTGTATAAGAATGTCAAAGAATATGTTCTTTGAGCCATGGTAGTTGATTAAATTTGTTAATAGTGTCGGTGATGTTTTTTTAACCACACCCAATGTACAAGGATGTGTGTTCATGTACGCAAATATGTATGTGCAGGTGTGGACAGCCTAGCAAGCTATGAACAGGTGTTACACTCACTACGCTACATGCACAACAATCCCGAGGGCCTCTTTGAGCGGCAGTTCCGCCTTAGTTGCTCCGAGCTCAATGGACGCTACATGAGCAACCCCTTCCAGCTGGACGTGAGTGGTGCAGCTAGCGCCTCGACCTCTACCATGATCCTCAATCACGCTTTGTGTGTTAACATGCGTGTGGATCTTTATTATGAATGGTTTGTGTCAAACTCGTTGACTTAGGCTTGCCGCTTCTTCAGTACTTGTTAAAGATTGTGCTGTGATCGTGTGTGCAGTTGACAGTGCTGCACACCCTGCATAGCATGCAGCACGTGAACCACCTTCAGGCCGCACCCGAGTTTGTCCAGTCCGATCAGTACACAGAGCTTGGAGGACACAGCGTTGCGGCAACTCAGCACAGCACAGGTGAGAAGCATGATCTCATGACGAAGTGTGTGTGCCATAAATCAGACATGTAAAATTCACCAGAACTACTGTGACAGCAAGTCTAGACGAATAACTCAGGTGTAGCACGCTAACCTTTGAGCTTAGTCTGGGTTCAATTCCCTATCAGACTATAAACTGTCATTCTGCTACTTCAAAGGCAAGGTGCTCTAACATCGAGTGCCTCCTCCTTTCACGGAATGTTGAGCTGCCTGTTCCATGAATGAGTATTAGCTTGTGAGTGTTAAATATTTATTTTTTTGAAATTTCCAAGGGGAGGCCATTGTGTACCGTTGCCCAATTCCAAAGTCATGCCCTGGTTGGGGCGTCTTCGGCAGTACCTTGCAATTGATTCGCAACGAGTCCAGGTGGGTACATTCTCCGATATATTGAAATGCTGAGGTCTTAAGGTGTTCCTAGGATAGTTAGGAACACCCAAGATAGTCCCCCATTGGAGTATGGGAACTTATTGTTGTTATTATTATTATTATTAGGGGACCAAACCATTCTGGCTGGTAACCTATTGATTTTCTTAACCTTTATCAAACTATTTTCCCCCATGAGTCGATGACAAACATCAAGTTTCAATCATTGCCATTCAGCCATTTCAGGAAAAACAAAATAATGTTGGAGTTTTTCATTGAAGCCAAAATGGCTACCACACCACGTGACCGATGACGTAATAGTTATCAAACTTTTATCCCCATGGCTGATCGATGACATACTTTATTTATTTATTTATTTATTTGTATACAATATCGAGGCTCGTGAAAGAGCTAACATTAATCACACAAAAAGTCAAACCGACACACAATACACAAAATAAGGGGAGCGGTAGACAAGATGGGAAGAGAGGGGGAAGGACACAAACACAACATTTGAGAGCAGGGACATCGAGAGAAATGTGGGAGGGAGCGGGCTTGGGGGGGGTGGTGGGGGGAGGGTGGGAGAGGTATAAAACATATGGACACTGCAAGGACTTCCAGGAAAGAAGTTGGGATTTCAAAAAAGTGGATCTGGGGTGAATTACCGGGGGTAGAAAAGATCAAGGTTTTGGATGGGGGAAGATAAGGGATGGTGGTGAACAGCTGTTTTAAAGACTAAAGTTTCGCTTCAATAGGTTATGGGCATGGTGGCTTTGGCATCACTCCTCACAGTTATAAAATAAATCGAATGGGATGTAAATTGTTCTTTGTTACAGATACCCATGCCGCTTTGCTCTTCCATGAGCTTCGACTTTTAGAAATATGAGCATAATTCTGGAAATGCTTACTTCGAGTGAATTATTTTTGTTTTCATTTGGAAAACATTGCTTTCAAGATTTTGTTAGTGATCGACAACGCACCTGCCCATCCAATCAACCTTGATGATAATGCGCGATAATGTCAAAGTTGTCTTCCTTCTTCCAAACACAACGGCACTTTTGCAACCGATGGATCAAGGTGTGATTGCAGCTTTTAAAGCTTATTACTAACCCTAAGCCCAAATACCTAAGCCCAAAATTTAACCAAGACCTGAAGGAATCATCCGAGGGAGAGGTGGACGATTCTGCCTCCTCATCATCTCAGTGACTCACTCACTAAACCTAACCCACCTCCTCAAACAAGTTTCATTATCATCGGTGAGTACAGTACATAGTTAACTTATTGTAGTGAACTTATTAAAACTTCAAATGCCTTGTGTCTGGTGAAAAATCAAAAAGTATCGGGAACCTAAACCCCCCCCCCCCCCCCCCTATTTACATTCATTCTTATGGGGAAATCGGATCGCTTAAAGTCGTTTCGGTTAAAGTCGCACTTTTCAAGAACTACCTGCGAGGTACTTACTTTTTCCACATGCGAAATTTGCATTTATGTTTATTTAAATTATACAATGAACTGCAAAATGTAAATGTTTCATGATGTTTGTTATATTATATCACCTTTATCTATCAATATTGTTGAAATGAAGATCAAATAGCTGTATGTTGAAATATGTTGAAAAAGTCAAAACTTTACATGGGGTGTACTTACTTTTTCACGTGACTGTATATATATATATATATATATATATATACTTAACTGATTCCTAAAAATCCACACAGAGGATATTGGATAAGACTTTCTCATCATCCTGTCACGAACAGGCGTGAACCCAACCAGGTATTGTAGACGCGTCAAACGCGAAGAAATGGACCAGAGAATTGATAGAAACTTTGCGCCGGATGTGATTGCATGAGAATTGGAATACAGCTGTTGTACACACATATGATTAAACGAGAATAAACGTTCAGGCCTTGTACTCTAAGAGCCATGTGCGCTCGGTGCTGACGTCATCCCATCACTCAAGTGGAATGAAGGGAAGCCAGTAGACTTCTGGCGAACACGTGTGGGTTTAGCCTTAGGGAGATTAAAGTTTGAGAAATTAGTTTCTGTCTTGGACACAAACATTGCTACTACTTCTCTCACATACTATGTGCAATTTGAAATGAAAAATTCCAAAACATAAACTATTCCAAAGTCGAATATTGGTCCTAACAATGTGTGAGCCATAATATGACTTTCTGGTTCGGTTGGCTTCACGTGATGGCTTGATATCAGGAGGGAAGGAATAAGACTGCATGATGGTGCAATTACGCATCCTCATGTCCAAATTAAAGCAGTTTGTTGGGACACGATGCTTTCTTGGTCTGAAAGAGAGGAACGTTTTACCTCGTGTTCTTGACGAGCTGCAAGGTTTAGCAGGATTAGTAATGGAATTGTGGTCGTTTTTGCTTCATTTTAAAATAAATCAGCAGGAGGTCATGTCTGATGGTGCACTTGCCTCTGAGCTGTCTCATTCTCAATTCGATTCTGAATTTGATTCCCGGCAAGGCGACTTCGACTAAAGCTTTCCTCACGACGTGGTGCCAGCAGCAGGTGCTTCATTGGGAGGCTTGCATCCTCTGAGGCAGACGTTAAACCAGCTGATAAATCGAAACAAAAGATCCCATGATGGCCTTCACCAGTGTAGCCCTGGTTAGGTCCTGCTTCCTTAATCTCTCTAGTTGCTGCAAAATGTGCAAAAAACAGGATCCAAACTCTTCCTTCTTCTCTGCCCATTTCCCATATGCAGCTATACCCAGTATGGCAGCTGTGGTCATCGTCCTGTGCGTTGGTTTCCTCGTCTTCGCCATCGTTCTGGGCGTTGTACGTGCTCGCTCGGCCAACAAGCGTGGTGCGCGAGACCATGAAACCAGCAAGGAAGGCGAGATGGATTGGGATGACTCTGCCCTCACCATCACAGTCAATCCCATGGAGGTAATTCCTATTCGAGCACAAACCCATACGTTGCACCTGGCTGTAGTTAATGCGCCGGTGATTGATTTTGACCGATTGCTCAAACTTCCAACCTCATTGCTTCAACCGTCTCACTTGCAGTCTTACGAGTGTCCAGGAAGCGAAGGAGACAGCGAAGCAGAGGTTGTGGCAGAAGATGGAGAGGAAGAGGAGGAAGATGATGAAGAGGAGCCTGCAATTGGCGAGTCGGAATCGAGCGACGGTGAGGCAGAGGATGAAGTGAAAGGGGTCAAGGCCGAGTGGCCATCCCACCCACCACGTCAGCAGCTCGAATGGGATGATTCGACGCTTACCTTCTGAGGGTTATTTTTGCTGTAGCAAATGGCCAGCTGCAAAAGCCTGATTCTGGCATGTCCTGCATTGTCATGTGATCTCAACATTGCTCCGCATCTAATCATACCACCACCTCTACTCCATCTTTGTGTTTTCTTTTTGTCTCTTATTGTCGCCTCTTTCTATTTTGTACCTCTCTTTTACTCGTTTGCTCGTTGTATGGATTTATTTTCTCGACTTGAAGTCTCACCATCTTTTACTTGTTTAATATTTTTTTCGGCTAAGTTATCCATATTTGCGCAGCACTGCTCCGTTTTGCCTCCTTCGCGGAGCCCATTATTATTTATGAAACCTGTACGATATTGCAGATACCTGCTGACATTTTCATAGTGAAAGCCACGTGTCCCAAGCGCTCACCGGTCATTACTCCATCTTGCACTTGCAGCCGAAGGGAATGCGCTTGTTACTTAAAGCTCGCTCCTAAAGAAAAACCATTAAGGATTGTGAAATTTTGGGAAAAATTTCACAATCATCTGGCTTGCTTTTTTTCTTTTTAAATTCCACCATCGTGCAAATCCAAGTATATGATCAGAAAAGCATGTCCATTTTGAAAACCTGAGTGCGTCATCCCGAGCTCATCGCAGGCATTTATTTTGTTATCCCACAACACACGGAAACGGACAAATCTAGAAAAAAAGCAGCAGGTTGGTTATTCTGTTCTCTGTGGAAATGGTGTCTGAGCTTCTTCGTCTTCTTTTCTTTTTGCTGAGGAAATGTTGTCTGAGCTTCTTAGTCCCCTTTTCTTTTTGCTAAGGAAATGGTGTCTGAACTTCTTCGTCTTCTTTTCTTTTTGCTAAGGAAATGGTGTCTGAACTTCTTCGTCTTCTTTTCTTTTTGCTAAGGAAATGGTGTCTGAACTTCTTCGTCTTCATTTCTTATTGCTAAGAAAATGGTGTCTGAGCTTCTTCGTCTTCTTTTGTTTTTGCTAAGGAAATGGTGTCTGAACTTCTTCGTCTTCATTTCTTTTTGCTAAGGAAATGGTGTCTGAGCTTCTTCGTCTTCTTTTGTTTTTGCTAAGGAAATGGTGTCTGAGCTTCTTCGTCTTCTTTTCTTTTTGCTAAGGAAATGGTGTCTGAACTTCTTCGTCTTCTTTTCTTTTTGCTAAGGAAATGTTGTCTGAGCTTCTTCGTCTTCTTTTGTTTTTGCTAAGGAAATGGTGTCTGAACTTCTTCGTCTTCATTTCTTTTTGCTAAGGAAATGTTGTCTGAGCTTCTTCGTCTTCTTTTGTTTTTGCTAAGGAAATGGTGTCTGAACTTCTTCGTCTTCATTTCTTTTTGCTAAGGAAATGGTGTCTGAGCTTCTTCGTCTTCTTTTCTTTTTGCTAAGGAAATGGTGTCTGAGCTTCTTCGTCTTCTTTTCTTTTTGCTAAGGAAATGGTGTCTGAACTTCTTCGTCTTCTTTTCTTTTTGCTAAGGAAATGTTGTCTGAGCTTCTTCGTCTTCATTTCTTTTTGCTAAGGAAATGGTGTCTGAACTTCTTCGTCTTCATTTCTTTTTGCTAAGGAAATGTTGTCTGAGCTTCTTCGTCTTCTTTTCTTTTTGCTAAGGAAATGGTGTCTGAACTTCTTCGTCTTCTTTTCTTTTTTCTAAGGAAATGGTGTCTGAACTTCTTCGTCTTCATTTCTTTTTGCTAAGAAAATGGTGTCTGAGCTTCTTAGTCCTCTCTTCTTTTTGCTAAGGAAATGGTGTCTGAGCTTCTTAGTCCCCTTTTATTTTTGCTAAGGAAATGGTGTCTGAACTTCTTCGTCTTCTTTTCTTTTTGCTGAGGAAATGGTGTCTGAACTTCTTCGTCTTCTTTTCTTTTTGCTGAGGAAATGGTGTCTGAACTTCTTTTCTTTTTGCTAAGGAAATGGTGTCTGAACTTCTTCATCTTCATTTCTTTTTGCTAAGGAAATGGTGTCTGAACTTCTTCGTCTTCATTTCTTTTTGCTAAGAAAATGGTGTCTGAGCTTCTTCGTCTTCATTTCTTTTTGCTAAGAAAATGGTGTCTGAGCTTCTTCGTCTTCTTTTCTTTTTGCTAAGGAAATGGTGTCTGAGCTTCTTCGTCTTCTTTTCTTTTTGCTAAGGAAATGGTGTCTGAACTTCTTCGTCTTCATTTCTTTTTGCTAAGGAAATGTTGTCTGAGCTTCTTCGTCTTCTTTTCTTTTTTCTAAGGAAATGGTGTCTGAACTTCTTCGTCTTCTTTTCTTTTTGCTAAGGAAATGGTGTCTGAACTTCTTCGTCTTCATTTCTTTTTGCTAAGGAAATGTTGGCTGAGGTTCTTCGTCTTCTTTTCTTTTTGCTAAGGAAATGTTGTCTGAGCTTCTTCGTCTTCTTTTCTTTTTGCTAAGGAAATGTTGTCTGAACGTCTTAGTCCTCTCTTCTTTTTGCTAAGGAAATGGTGTCTGAACTTCTTCGTCTTCATTTCTTTTTGCTAAGAAAATGGTGTCTGAGCTTCTTAGTCCTCTTTTCTTTTTGCTAAGGAAATGGTGTCTGAGCTTCTTCGTCTTCTTTTCTTTTTGCTAAGGAAATGTTGTCTGAGCTTCTTAGTCCTCTTTTCTTTTTGCTAAGGAAATGTTGTCTGAGCTTCTTCGTCTTCTTTTCTTTTTGCTAAGGAAATGGTGTCTGAACTTCTTCGTCTTCATTTCTTTTTGCTAAGGAAATGGTGTCTGAGCTTCTTAGTCCTCTTTTCTTTTTGCTAAGGAAATGGTGTCTGAGCTTCTTAGTCCTCTTTTCTTTTTGCTAAGGAAATGGTGTCTGAACTTCTTCGTCTTCATTTCTTTTTGCTAAGGAAATGGTGTCTGAGCTTCTTAGTCCTCTTTTCTTTTTGCTAAGGAAATGGTGTCTGAGCTTCTTCGTCTTCTTTTCTTTTTGCTAAGGAAATGGTGTCTGAACTTCTTCGTCTTCTTTTCTTTTTGCTAAGGAAATGGTGTCTGAGCTTCTTAGTCCTCTTTTCTTTTTGCTAAGGAAATGGTGTCTGAACTTCTTCGTCTTCTTTTCTTTTTGCTAAGGAAATGGTGTCTGAACTTCTTCGTCTTCTTTTCTTTTTGCTAAGGAAATGTTGGCTGAGGTTCTTCGTCTTCTTTTCTTTTTGCTAAGGAAATGTTGTCTGAGCTTCTTCGTCTTCTTTTCTTTTTGCTAAGGAAATGTTGTCTGAACGTCTTAGTCCTCTCTTCTTTTTGCTAAGGAAATGGTGTCTGAACTTCTTCGTCTTCATTTCTTTTTGCTAAGAAAATGGTGTCTGAGCTTCTTAGTCCTCTTTTCTTTTTGCTAAGGAAATGTTGTCTGAGCTTCTTAGTCCCCTTTTCTTTTTGCTAAGGAAATGGTGTCTGAGCTTCTTAGTCCCCTTTTCTTTTTGCTAAGGAAATGTTGTCTGAGCTTCTTAGTCCTCTTTTCTTTTTGCTAAGAAAATGGTGTCTGAGCTTCTTCGTCTTCTTTTCTTTTTGCTAAAGTGTTTTCTGTACATTTCAGAATTTTATGGTTTGCCATTTTATATTGTGAGTAGGGAGTTGATGAAAAAGGTTTATCTGTCTATTCTCGGTTTGTAAAGCTGTTCAAGCTTCGAATATTTCGCTGCTTTTGATTCGAGTCCCCCGTCGATGTTGCTTTCTGGCAAAACATCCTCGCTCGCCGACCGATCGCTCCCGATACCAAACACGTTGCACCTGCTTTGTTGTGGTCTGCGTACAAACCACCGACCATACGCGGATACAAACATATCCCACGTGCTTTCACCAATTTGCGGCTGTTGATGGCAATGATCGCGATCCGGTACGTTCTAGTCGTTTAGCTTTCTTTTTGTACACGTTGATACTGATTTTGTGCTGTAATGTCTGCATGAAATTTGTTTTTTTTATTTTGTTCTTGTTTTTTTTAATAGCGATTGAAAATAGTGTACGTTTCTGTTAGATTTTCAGATTTATTTGAATTGATCAATATTTTACTGCAAAGCTTTTTATATAAGTGTATATATATATATATATACACACACTCATGGAGTCGGTCCTCTTTTCATTGGAACATTTTTTTTTTTAATGCCAGCAAATCACACAGATCCTCATTCCTTTAAAGATACAGAGCGGTTTGCACCTTAATTTGCCTGTAAGATGTTTCAGTGTGGAATGTAATTTCGAATGTTAACCACCACCCTCGCCCCCCCACCTGCCCCCTTATTGGATCGCTTAAATCATTTTCACCGAAAGCTTTATTACAAAACAGATCTATAAAAGCAACAGCTGTCTATGGAGGCTGAGGAGTGCCTTGGAAAGTTGCGGTGTGAAGGCCAAGACGTTTCTTGCCTTGGTCACCAAAGTGCGACTATGAGATACGGGAATAGAATAGTCCCCGTCATTGGACAGCACGCAATTGGCAACCCTTTCCCACTTTCCACTTGCAGATACACGGTACGAGAGCACTTTAGCTGAAGTGAGTAGTTGTTTGGCTGCAAATTGAGAAAATGAATTGGATTGTGAAACTCATTTGTGCAAAGATCACCGGTTGGATTTCACCCCTTGGCCCTGCCCCCTAATCACCCCCTTCCGTCCACCACTTCACAGTCCATCCAGTGCACCACCATAGCCGTGTATATTGACATAGATAGTTTGCTAGCCACTGCTCCCAGTACATTATCTTCTGCTAACAGAACCGGCTGTATTCAAGTGCAGCTTTAGGAATATCCATCTCCACATCTAGATGTGAAGTCGTACAAATGCGTCGTCCTTTCGTGTCGTTGCATCACCTTTTGCTGAGGAATGCGTTTGTGATTTGTCCACTAGCTGTGCTGTATGACACTAACTCTTGCTGTTCTGACATTTTGAGAATAAAAGTTCCTTTTGGTCCCGATTGTGTGATTGATTAAACAGCAATGTACAACGTATTTCACCCCTAACCCACCCCAAATCAAAGTCCGTCCAACTCGGTTCGTGTATCCCAGTGGAGATTAATTTTATTTTCAAACAAAACCCAAAATATTATTTCACAAGAGAGGAAAAACAAGAACACAAGTCCTCATCAAGGACACAACGAACCAAGCCTTCAAAACGGTACATATAGATTTTACATCAAAATAATTAAATAAATAATTCAAGCTAGAACGAAGGTAGTAGAATAGTAAGACGTATATAAATAATTAATAATTCAGGGTGGTATGTCTTCTGCAAGTGGAAATGGTAATGTATGTGTAAATTAATAAATAATTCAAGGGTTGTTGGGAGTGGAGATGGTGAAGTGTATAATAATAAATAATTCACATTTGTGTGTTGTCGTGGAGATAGTAAAGTGCATATAAATAAATAAATAATTCAAGGTGGTATGTCGACAGTGGAGATGGTAAAGTGCATAAAAATTAAATAATTCAGACATGTTGGTAGTGGAGATGGTAAAGTGCATATAAATAACTAAATAATTCAAGGTGGTATGTCGGCAGTGGAGATGGTAAAGTGCATAAAAATTAAATAATTCAGACATGTTGGTAGTGGAGATGGTAAAGTGCATATAAATAACTAAATAATTCAAGGTGGTATGTCGGCAGTGGAGATGGTAAAGTGCATAAAAATTAAATAATTCAGACATGTTGGTAGTGGAGATGGTAAAGTGTATATAAATAACTAAATAATTCAAGGTGGTATGTCGGCAGGAGATGGTAAAGTGCATAAAAATTAAATAATTCAGACATGTTGGTAGTGGAGATGGTAAAGTGTATATAAATAAATAAATAATTCAAGGTGGTATGTCGACAGGAGATGGTAAAGTGCATAAAAATTAAATAATTCAGACATGTTGGTAGTGGAGATGGTAAAGTGTATATAAATAACTAAATAATTCAAGGTGGTATGTCGGCAGGAGATGGTAAAGTGCATAAAAATTAAATAATTCAGACATGTTGGTAGTGGAGATGGTAAAGTGTATATAAATAAATAAATAATTCAAGGTGGTATGTCGACAGGAGATGGTAAAGTGCATAAAAATTAAATAATTCAGACATGTTGGTAGTGGAGATGGTAAAGTGTATATAAATAAACAGCTCATAAAAGCATTACAACTCCATACTATTCTCTCCTGTAAAAACCTTCTTTTTTTTATTGCCAAAATTCCAATTGGCTCTGATCCCAAAATCATTTGACTTGTCTCATGCCAGATGTGATTGCATACATGTGCCAAATATGAAAGAAATGCATCCAGCCATTTTTGAGTAGTGGCTACGGACGGAAGAACACACAGACAAGACCCACGATATAACACCCAACAATGCTGACATCCGGTTGGGGGCTAAATATTACATTGCATGGACCTGTTGAGGAAACAGAAGGCAGATACAACCAATGAAATGCTCAGGTCTGAGTGTTTTCTTTTTTTAACAGGTTGAAGGCTCGTGCAAGAGTCACACAAATCACACATGCACAAAAACATTATACTACAATGGACTTGTAAACATCAGATAAGCACAGCCAGTGCCCTTGGGGGAAGTGACGTAACATCCTGGTGCATTCTGGATGCTGGTGACACCATCTTCGAGAAGGACGAGCAGATAACCCGGTTCCACCGAGCTGTTGTGAAGGAATTCAGTCCCAATAGTGTGTGGAATATTTAGAGAGTTTGCCAGGAATGTCCTTTGAAAGCATAATGGCAGGGACATGTGGAGATTCCACGCAATGTAAAATGTGACTTTAAGTCCTCACTCACCCCCAGCTCAGCACCAAGTCTTCAATTCCCCATTCCACCAAAATCCTCAAACGCCCTCTCCTAGCTCACTGTCCCCTCTCTGTTCCACCTACTTTAACTCTGTCCTCCACTCCCCCTTTCTTCTTCAAGTCCCCACCCTTCTTCCCACTTCCCCAACGCAGTTTCCTTCTGGTCCATGTGGTCCATGCTGGAGAGATATTGTTTCCTGGATCTCCTGAGGGTAGACACACCCTTGTTCTGAGCTTTGTGAAAGGAACCGAGATTACCTTCAGTTGGATTAGCCTTCCATGAGGTGAAGGCAAGTTGCTTCATGGCAACTGCCTCACCACAAGCTTCAGTGTACCATGGACGGCATGAAGGGTATGACAACTGAAGACGAGATGTGATAAATCTGTGAGAGAGAGAGGAAGAGAAAGAGAGAGAGAAAGAGAGAGAGAGAGCAGTTTCAACTGTGAACTTTTCTAGAGCATTACTTGGTTCCTCCTAAGAACACAAGGGTAGTCCAGCATGCACACAAGATATGTTTTTGAAAGGCCCTTCTTTTCTATGCTTTTCCAAATGGCACATACCATATATAAAGGGGTCTTTTCGATGCCCCTGGCATCTTTTTCCTAAGAATATATAGAAATAGATGTCTTCTTCAAGCAGGTACCAGTGACTCCATCTTGTAATACAATTGCACGTAGCACTTTAGTCATTGACATGACTTGGGCAGGGTCAGAATCTAAACCGCTGACGTATGGCACTTATAGCGTACGTTCTAACCATTATTCCACACACCTGTACACGTTGGGATCTTTACAAGTTTTTGGCCTCCAAAAGGTTAACATTTAAATAAAGTTTTAAAAACACCCTTCCCCTGCAGACGTCTATGAACCAGGCTTGTTTTGGAATGCCTTGCACTCCACAAGTATCATGAAACAAAAGTCTTGTATGTGACTGGTCGTATGGACATTAAGCCGAGTGTTTGGTCTGCTAGCATTAGTCACTGGAAGCCAAAGACCCTATGCTGTCTTGATGAAGGGTGGATCAGTTATTGTTGACACTGTCAACAAATTGTAAATTCCTGGCCAAATCATTTTCAGTTGAACGTGAGGCCTAGCCAGTCAATTTACGAAAGACCTGGGTCATAAACTTTCCCAGGCTGACCCACAAGAAGATGAGAATAATCAGGGCTGGAGAAGAAGAAGAAGATGAGAATAATCAGACTGTAGAGGAAGAAGAAGAGAATAATCAGGGCTGTAGAAGAAGATGAGAACAATGAGGGAAGAAGAAGAAGAAGAACTTCTACTAATGCTATTACTGCTACTACTACTGCTACTGCTATTACTAGTACTACTATTATGACTACTACTATTACTATTACTACTATTACTACTATTACTACTATTACTACTATTACTACTACTACTACTACTACTATTACTACTATTACTATTACTACTATTACTACTACTACTACTACTATTACTACTACTACTATTACTATTACTACTATTACTACTATTACTACTACTATTACTATAACTATTACTACTAGTACTACTATTACTACTACTACTACTACTATTACTACTAATACTACTATTACTACTACTACTACTACTATTACTACTACTACTACTACTACTACTACATGCCTCACACGTTTCTTTTTCTTTTCATCCACATCCAGGAATTGAAGCTTTTTGTTACCAAAAAAATATTTTAATAGTACATACAAATGGTCACACATTCTTTAATTATATGTACAGAAATCAGTGCAAAAACAAACAAACAAACCAAGATATGTTAGTTTACATAGTTCACATTATTGGCAGGCCAGCTGTAGAAATGAACATCATTACACATCGACGACACTCGATTTGAATGTCGCATTCCACTGCTAATATAAAACAATTAAAACACTTTAACCACAATTGCTTTCGGTACAAATAATACCGGATTCAACACAAGCAAGTAATCTTTTTACTCCTTTTGAAAATAAATTTTATAAGAGTTAATAAAGAGCATCGCTCCGGTTCTAAAGGCATGTTATTCAAAAAGACAGCATTTCACTTCCATGCGATTTCTTTTTTTTTTAAATAAAAAATAAAAATCACTTCCTCAAAGTCTATGGAAACCAACAAATGGAAAAGGATTTGTTAAAACAAAGCACACAAGCTCCACACGATATATAAAATTATCACAACGTTCTTGTTACTTATTCTAAAATAAAATAAAATTCAGTGATGATCTACAATCCGTTCACGTTTGTCGCTTGCCACGAGTTCAGGTTCTGGGCGACAAGGCAGTGCAACAAAGTACATTGGGAATGAAACGTCTCTTGCACCAAAAACACAACAAAAACATTAGTCGAGACTTCCTAGAAAAATAAGTTATTCCTCAAAGGCTGGGCCTTAAATGATTGGGAGCACAAGCACTACAGGCCTCAAGGCAGGCCGGTGCGCTTGAGGACCTTGTTCTACCCATTCATAGGTCACCTAAGCTTGCATGCGGGATTAGTAAATGCAGAAGTTACAATCGTGAACCTTACTTGCATAAACGTCAGCTTGATATAACTAACTTACTTTAATCATTCTATAAGTGATGGGACATGACCCGCACAAATTCCCCGTCTCCCGTGTCTCCAACGTGGGACAACGTAACCACAGGGGTGCACAGGTGCCATTTACAACAGCACATAACATCCCCTCTCACCTCCCTCGATGAACCAAAGCAAAGGATTATTTTCAAAGCAAAGTTCATAATTTAAGAATCGGCGCAGCAGTGAATGTGCAGACTTGCTAGCAATTGTAAATCTTACTCAATATCCTGAAAAGGAAGAATTGGTTTGGTAAGGGTGAACGACAAAGTTGTTGCATTTTGTTGATTTATTTTTGGCCTCAAAAACGCTCTTTACGTAAAATCGCTCCTCACCATTCCACCCAACGGTTCAACAAAGGATTTGGCATCATATTGGGAAGTGAATGTGCAGTAAAATGGATAATAAATGAGTCTACGAGTAATAAAGGATGTAAATCAAAAGGAAATAAACTCCAAATGCAAACATTCATAAGTGAACACAATATGTGCCCCCCTCCCCTCCCCCCCCCCCCCCCATACACTTGACTCCTGTATAATCAAAGGAAGACACTGGACCAATGTCTACATGCTTTATTCCATATAGGTAATGTGGTAAGACATTGTTTCGCCAATTCTTGTCTTGAATGGATGAAATGCATATACTAAATGGCCAAAAGTATGTGGATGTTGGAACATTGCTGCGGGGATCTGCTTCCATTCAGCCACAAGAGCATTAGTGAGGTCGGGCACTGATGTTGGGCGATTAAACCTGGCTCGCAGTCGCCATTCCAATTCATCCCATCGGTGTTCGATGGGGTTGAGGTCAGGCCTCTGTGCAGGCCAGTCAAGTTCTTCCACACCGATCTCGACAAAGCATTTCTGTATGGACTTTACTTTGTGCAAGGGGGCATTGTCATGCTGAAACAGGAAAGGGCCTTTCCCAAACTGTTGCCATAAAGTTGGAAGTACACAATCATCTAGAATGTCATTGTATGCTGTAGCATTAAGAATTTCCCTTCACTGGAACTAAGCAGCCGATCCCGAACCATGAAAAACAGCCCCAGACCATTATTCCTCCTCCACCAAACTTTACAGTTGGCACTATGCATTCGGGCAGGTGGCCTTCTCCTAGCATCCACCAAACCCAGATTCGTCTGTCGGACTGCCATATGGTGAAGCAGGATTCATCATTCCAGAGAACGCGTTTCTACTGCTCCAGTCAAATGGCGGCGAGATTTACACCACTCCAGCCGACGCTTGGTATTGAACATGGTGATCTTAGGCTTGTGCACGGCTGCTCGGCCATGGAAGCTCCCGACGAACAGTTGTTGTGCTGACGTTGCTTTAAGAGGCAGTTTGGAACTCGATATTGAGTGTTGCAACCAAGGACAGACTATTTTTACGCGCTACGTGCTTCAGCACTCATCGGTCCCGTTCCGTGAGCTTGAATGGCCTACCACTTCGCGGCTGAACTGTTGTTGCTCCTAGACGTTTCCACTTCACAATAACAGCACTTACAGTTGACCGGGGCAGCTCTAGCAGGGTAGAAATTAGACAAACTGACTTGATGGAAAGGTGGCATCCTATGACGGTGCCACGTTGAAAGTTACTGACCTCTTCAGTACAGCCCGTTCGACTGCCAATGTTTGTCTATGGAGATTGCATGGCTGTGTGCTTGATTATATATACCTGTCAGCAATGGCCGCATACTTTTGGTCATGTAGTGTAAGTATTAGAGGGCAAAAGCCCTAATGTTGTGATCAATTTTGGAATTTGACCCCTGTAATATCATGAAAAGTATTCTGATCAAAAAGATTTATTTGCATCGCTGCAGTGACTATTTGAAATCCTTTGTACCAACTGTCATTTCCATCGACTCAAATACAAAGAAATGGCAAGACAAACTGTGTGATTTTTACTATTTAACCTAAATATAAAGGGTACCCAAATACACCCAGACCTCAAATAGGATGAAGGTACCTTCATTCCTCTTTGGGGTCTGACTTTATTGGACCAAGGTACAAACAGCCAAACACACTCCCATGACAAATTTGGGGTCTGGGTGGGTGTATTTCATTTTTTTTCTTTACAGGATCATAGAGGGAGCATAGTAGAACTGACAGTAAGACAAACATCAAGGGAATTAATGAACAGGAAAAAGAGGACAGGGAGGAAGGGAGGAAACACTGAAATTAGCAAGTAAGATTGTTACAAGTAGGAAATGTTAATGGGGGGTAATATAGATCATGGGTTAGAATTGGAGATGGCAAGAGATGGTGGGGCACTGCTTGCTTGAAACCCTGGAGGGAAGAGTGAGACGGAACAGTCTCTGGAAAGTTCCGTAGATCGGAGAAGTGAGGCATAAAAGAGTTGATGTGAACAGACAGACAGCGTGAATTTTGGAAGTTTAACTAGGAGGAGGAAGACTGGAAGAACATGCGCACCCTGGAGTAGATCGGAAAGAACTGGAAGAACTGGAAGAACGCGTGAATCCTGGAATAGATCGTGAGGGTCGGAGGACTGAGAGAACAGAGGGAGTAATGCTGTACAATTGACAGTAGATAACAAAGAGACCACCAACCTGCTTGTGATGTGAGAGCAACAGACACTGAGCTTCGGTCTGATCATGGGGCATTCCAATAATTTTGGGTGCTTTAGGTTCCACAGAATGCAGGAGTGACAGGTGTGATGCTGGGCGGGGCAGCCCATAGCAGCGAGCAGTACTCCATTCAGCTATGGAAAAGGCCTTGTAAACTGAGTAGCTCTGATTTTTCCCAGAAAAGACTTGGATCGACAGAGGATGCCCATTGCCCAGTCTGTATTTGCAAGCCAGCTTTACTATGTGGTTTGTCGTCGATATTGGACGAAGGTAGTTCCATTACATATTTGGAATCTGAGTATATCGGACCAAAGTACCACAAGGCCAAATCTGGAGAGGAAGGAACAGTATGTGATTTGAATTGTTGAAAAGCAAGAATTAAAGAAAGGAACTGGAATGGGAGACGGTCGAGCGCATTCCTCCGCCAGGCTGAACCATTTACGTTTTGTATCCCACTAATAGGCCGGATTAACATCTGGACCTTAAGCAACATCTTGCTCTTGTCAGCTACCCAACTCATCCCCAACTTTTTGAGATGTCATGCTATATATTGTTTTTGGCCCTATCTCACAATGGTGAAGAATCACTTAACTAATAACAAATTCTCATATCGGGATCTTCACTGTAATCAAATAAATTTGTCCTTATCATACACACAAACTGTCCATAAAGTTTCATCCAAATCCGTCCATTACCTTTTGAGATATCCCGCTCACAGACAAACACACAAACAGACAGGGGTAAAAACATAACCTACGTCCAGAAACAAAGAAACAGTATAAACAAGACCAGAAGTCTAACAGCGGCGTAGCCGGGCTTGTAAAATATTAATAACCACAAACACACATGATTAGCTTTTCAAACAGTCGTTAATGCTGTTTTTAACATTAAACAAAGAAATTTGGAGGAATCCCGACATCCGTGAGGTAAGTTTTACTTACAGAACTGAGCGAAGATCTACTGTAATCTATATACCCCACAAGGGTTGGTTAAATAACATGACCCTCCCTGCCGCAAAAGTGGCGTTTTTCGTAGCGGCCTTTTGAATCCCACCAATTAGGTTTTGTTTTGAAAACCACCAATGAAACCCACTTTTCCTGCTGTTCAACACAAAACTGAAAGGGAGGAAGACTGGGGTGTGCTCATTTACCAAGCAGCTAGCTAGCGCTTGCCAAGCCAGCTGTTCCTTAACAGTTTTGAATGGAGTGCTTGCTCGAATGCTTAAACCAAATGACGATCTCACCACAAGAAACTTGGTAAATGAACACACACCCAATGTTCTTGAGACCAAACCAGAGAGAGACTGTAATCGATATACCCCAAAGAGGAATGACCCTTCCTGCCCCTCCTGTTGTGAGCGGGTGTATGCCTAATAGTAAATCAAGATGTTGGTCAGTGGACTCAGCCGTAGTAATGACATCATAGACGTAATGACGTAGCGTGACGGCCGGACACAAAACTGCCGCGACTTTAACATATTGAAGATGACGATGCTTTCGATATTTAATGATCATTTTAACAATCGGTTTGTTTGTGTTTCACACTGAATGAAAAACGTGAAGGTAGAGCATGGTGATTGTGATATACGACAGGTTCGACGATATGTTCGGCCTGAACGACGTTGGAATCAATGACATTGAAAATGCCGGAGTGTGGAGTCAGCCGTTGTACGCCGTAATGACATCAGACGTAATCACATCACCCTGTAATGTGACCAGATCCCCATCTCTGATTGGTATACGTTTGAGGGGACATACATACATACATACATACATACATACATACAGACGGACAGACAAACACTGTTCTCGACTGCTTTGCTCTATGGGCTACACGTAAAAATGCATCTCCTCTCCTGCAGGAAAAGATAATTAGTAATTTTTAAAAGGTTGGAGATAAAAGCATTTAATAAATCAACTTTCAGTGTCCACCAATTTCTAATTACCATCATTTAGTATAAAACGTTATTCAGTGTGTTGCTTGGTAAACAATGTGTAAGGAATTTGGATATGGGTCTAGTATGCTGGGCAGATTTTGAAAAATACATAGAAAGAAAAAATAACAATGAGAATCCACTAAAACGTGACACATTCTTATTTGCAAATGCAAGTTATCACTATATGCAAACTTGGATGCAAGAAGGCCTTTTGAACGTAAGGAAGTTGGTGTGCGAATGTGATGATGCTATTGCCATGTCTGCGGACACAATGGTACAAGATAGTACTGGTGGTGATGGTTAGGAAATATCTAGGTTCGGTAAGTTTGATTACTTTTAAATAAGATTTTAAAAACAGTTTCCACTTTTAAAAGAAGTGCATGTTTGGCAATTAAACTTTTAGACGAGAGCTGTGTTCGCCCATACTGTATCCCCAAAAAACTATTAATCTATAACTACCCAAACCCCCAAAAATGTGCATGAGCATGGTGGGTGTTTCTCCGGTGATTATTTGGCCCATATTGACTGCCATGGGAAGTAAAGGTAACGAAAGGAGCACTTTTGCTCAGACGACGGGCTAATGTCCGAAACATCAGCTCCATGCACTTCACATCCCATGGTGATTCGTATTGAAATTTCAGTTGATGGGCACGATCGCTTGAATTGTCCATCGATGCAGGCAGACGCAGGCCGTGACAAAGACTAGAATTCCTCTAAACTTTTGCTACACCACTTAAGACTTATTAACCATTTATTTGCAAGTATTTTAATTTAATTTTTAAATGTAAATCTCAGATCTAGCTTGGATCTCGATACATTTCAGGATACCCACACATGAAGTGAAACATGACGAGTTAAAACTTACGGATAACATAGGCTGGAACCATATGTCAGTATGTGTACAAACATGTCCATCATGGCAATAATGCAGAGCAATAATAGGAGCATCATGGCAATAATGTCTGGCAATAATGCAGAGCAAATGGTGACCATGATCCGTCCATCGTAAATCTCGCTGGCACTTAATTTTTCAGTTGATTCAAGTTAAATGAAGGAAATGTTAATTTAAAACAAAAATTTGGTATTAAACATTGGACATAAAAATAGCTGCAGCAGATATTAAGCTTGCATCGTCTTACAATGCTCGGCATCACAATAAAAGATAGAACAAGAAATGGATAAGAGTAGAGACAGAAGTGATCGATTTGATCGAGAGAGCGTGGACAGGACACATTGCAGGGACACAAGAACTTTGGTGGACAAAGTCAATCACCAAATGGGAGTCCACAAAGCAGATACATGAAAGAAGAGAGACCACTCAAAGGATAGACACACGCGATGGAGAAATGTGTGGGAACAACACGGATGTGGAAAACAGAGGACCGGGAGGAATGGCGTCATCTGGGGTGGGACCTGTGTCCAGAGGTGGACTTCTATAGGTTGATGATGATTGTCCTGGATATTTTTGCCAATTGTAGGGAATTTACAACTTTCGAGCAACCTAAAATGATCACAACGTGTTTCAGGTTGATGGGTTGGAAAGTGGAGTTTAGTTTCGCAATGTTCCGCATGCTGGTTTTCGAAATGAACGAATGGCTGAGTATAAGATCAACTAACATATTAGTGAACCCAAAAAGTCATAAAACAACTCCAGAAACCCAAAGTAACGTGTTTCAGGTTGATGGGTTGGAAAGTGGAGTTTAGTTTCGCAATGTTCCGCACCCTGGTTTTCGAAATGAACGAATGGCTGAGTATAAGATCAACTAACATTTTAGTGAACCCAAAAAGTCGTAAAACAACTCCAGAAACCCAAAGTAGTGGACAAGTACTGGATCAAATATCATTTCAAACCGGCAAGCATTACCATATCGCAACTCGCCGTAATCGCAATACATCAAATAAATACCATCGGACACTAAATGAAAATACCACATAAAATTGAAAACCTGTGGTGCGGATAAACTCGTGGGTTGAATTAATGTGGTGTGGATATAGTGCAGGCATAACGGGCCAAATGGCCTTTGCATCAAATTTCCTTGTGTACGCGAATGTACCCTAGTGGACCCTTCCAATTTGTGTCACTTCACAGGTGCTGGTGCTACAGCCACGCCAAATAACTTGGCTGGTAAATGGCTGGATCCCAAGCTTGGCTGGATCCCAAGCCGGCCAATACGTCCGCACCAGGCCCGAGGCATAATTTAGTGCAAAATATTCATGCTCTACTTGTTTTCAGTGAACGTGAGTTAGGTTGTATAGTTTCATCTCACGGGGAGGATGAGCATGCACTCCAGATGGCCCAGTTTGCAGCTGGGTCGATGCTTTGATTCTGCAGCTTTTGACATCAGTTACAATTACTTAGTGTACCAATTAAAAGAAACTACGTGTACCCAAGAAGCACACACTTGGAACACAACATAGTCATTTATCGGTAATGCCAAACCTGAGCAAAATTATTCTCAGCAAGACAAAATAATTGCATTTCAACCTAATTTCTAAAAATAAAAAAATAATAAACATTACCTTTGACGTTTCCGAAGGTGATCCACCTGCGCGGATGGCAACGCATCAATATGCAGGATGCTTGACACAATTTGAAGGTTACGATGCAACATGATGCACAGATATCATCCGGCTTAGGCTGAAAATAGAGCTTTAAGACCTCTTCACCATCCAAATAAGACACAATGGAAACAATAAATACAATTCTTAACGCGAGACGGCATATGCGTTCCTTGGGCTAGGAAATCAATACCGATCATCTCGATCTGTAGTTTAAAACAAAGTAAACATAGTTTAACACCTTCTTGGTACGTCGGAAAGTCAAGATTACAATGCGATTGCAAGCGTAGGAAAGGCCTGGGTCCTTGGCATGAATGAAAGAAAAATGCCTTGGTTATGGCAGAGTTGAGGTTCCACCAGCAATATGATTGTCAGCGGTTGTCCTTGGCAACGTTATGAGCCATCCACATAACTTTGGTTTTCCAACTCTCACGTAGAGCTTCGTTGAATTTCTGGCTGAACTGTTTCAACGCCTCGCTCTCGCGTTTCTCCAAGGCCAGGGTTTCCTGGAAATAAAAATGCACCAACAATGACAAAAAAATGAATAAAAGGAAGATTAGTGAGGAGGATATTTGCACGTGCTCAGATACAATGGAAAAAAGAACCACCTTTAGAGGCCATTTTTCCCCGCAGAGAAAAGGTTGGCCTTTTTCGGGCACCTTGGTCCCCTTTTTTTGAGGCAATGTTTTCTGGCCGGATGCTTTTCCTGCCGCCAACCCTGTTAGTCGCCTTTTGCAACACACAGGGAATTACCCGTGAACTGTTACTCAATTTGCCGACCTCGGAAGGATGACAGGCTGAGTCAACCCTGCTGGCGTTAATTCAGCGATCGACCGCGATTCAAACCCAGGATCCTAGGATCCCAAGCCGGCACCCGAACTGCGATTGAAACCCAGGATCCTAGGATCCCAAGCCAGCACCCGAACCGCGATTGAAACCCAGGATCCTAGGATCCCAAGCCGGCACCCGAACCGCGATTCAAACCCAGGATCCTAGGATCCCAAGCCGGCACCCGAACCGCGATTCAAACCCAGGATTCTAGGATCCCAAGCCGGCACCCGAACCGTGATTCAAACCCAGGATCCTAGGATACCAGGCCGGCACCCGAACCGCGATTCAAACCCAGGATCCCAGGATCCTAGGATACCAGGCCGGCACCCAAACCGCGATTCAAACCCAGGATCCCAGGATCCTAGGATCCTAGGATCCTAGGATCCCAAGCCGGCACCCGAACCGTGATTCAAACCCAGGATTCTAGGATCCCAAGCCGGCACCTGAACCGCGATTCAAACCCAGGATGCTAGGATCCCAAGCCGGCACCCGAACCGCGATTCAAACCCAGGATCCTAGGATCCCAAGCCGGCACCCGAACCGCGATTCAAACCCAGGATCCTAGGATACCAGGCCAGCACCCGAACCGTGATTCAAACCCAGGATCCTAGGATCCCAAGCCGGCACCCGAACCGCGATTCAAACCCAGGATCCTAGGATCCCAAGCCGGCACCCGAACCGCGATTCAAACACAGGATCCTAGGATCCCAAGCCGGCACCCGAACCGCGATTCAAACCCAGGATCCTAGGATCCCAAGCCGGCACCCGAACCGCGATTCAAACCCAGGATCCTAGGATACCAGGCCAGCACCCGAACCGTGATTCAAACCCAGGATCCTAGGATCCCAAGCCGGCACCCGAACCGCGATTCAAACCCAGGATCCTAGGATCCCAAGCCGACACCCGAACCGCGATTCAAACCCAGGATCCTAGGATCCCAAGCCGGCACCCGAACCGCGATTCAAACCCAGGATCCTAGGATCCCAAGCCGGCACCCGAACCGCGATTCAAACCCAGGATCCTAGGATCCCAAGCCGGCACCCGAACCGTGATTCAAACCCAGGATCCTAGGATCCCAAGCCGGCACCCGAACCGTGATTCAAACGCAGGATCCTAGGATCCCAAGCCGGCACCCGAACCGCGATTCAAACACCAGATACAATGCCATACAATCATACATTAATCACAATTGCTACGAGTTGGCGTACACAGTTCTATATATGCCACGATGTCCCTTCCGCATTGTCGAAGTTGCACCAGCAGCGTCCATCTTGCATAGACATCGCGTTTTTAACGTTTATTCCACATTTGTACCCACGCTGTAGGGATTCCGGCTAGATTGGACCGTTATAACTCTGAAATGCACGGACAGTAGTGACAGGCAAAAGAGCGCAGCGGTGCAACCTGACCACGTTTATCACAACTTGTGGAAGTGATAAGCACCTGAACTTCAGGGGACGGCATTGCACTGGAGAGAGGGGGAGGAGAGAGGGCAAAGGTAAACCACTTAATTTCCAGGCCAATTACCTCAGTGTCGGACTCAAAATTGTCCGCATAATCAGCTTTGCCCAGCTGCAGAAAAACATTTTCAGCGGCCCTCCTGCCCCTCACCTTGTTGCCAAAGAGAGTGTGAGTTGCACACAACCAACAGTGGGTTAATTTGCCAAAAGGACCGAATGCCAAACTAGGAGCGGAGGCAGCGAGTGTTAGAAATAACCAAAAGCAGAATGTCTCTCCAGGGTAACCCGTTGGCGGAGACACATCATTGTTCAAACCGTCAGGAAGCACATGCAATGCATCCCGATGGCCGACATGCACCGATTGCGTGCACAAACATCGGATCAGTTATAGGTCGTGACGAACAACGGCTAATCCGCAAGAAGGTGCAATTGCTTCATTTTTAACGTCTCGTAAATGTGATAAAATTCTCACCACGATTCATCCACAAAAAAAGGCCTAGTCAGGCGTTTGCTAGAGCACAACTGACTAGGCCACCCACAGCCTCAGTCCTCAATTGCTAAGCAGACTAGGCCACCCACAGCCTCAGTCCTCAATTGCTAAGCAGACTAGGCCACCCACAGCCTCAGTCCTCAATTGCTAAGCAGACTAGGCCATCCACAGCCTCAGTCCTCAATTGCTAAGCAGACTAGGCCACCCACAGCCTCAGTCCTCAATTGCTAAGCAGACTAGGCCACCCACAGCCTCAGTCCTCAATTGCTAAGCAGACTAGGCCACCCACAGCCTCAGTCCTCAATTGCTAAGCAGACTAGGCCACCCACAGCCTCAGTCCTCAATTGCTAAGCAGACTAGGCCACCCACAGCCTCAGTCCTCAATTGCTAAGCAGACTACGCCATCCGCAGCCTCAGTCCTCAATATGCCAAGCAGCGGGCAATTGCTAAGCAGACTAGGCCATCCACAGCCTCAGTCCTCAATATGCCAAGCAGCGGGCAATTGCTAAGCAGACTAGGCCATCCACAGCCTCAGTCCTCAATTGCTAAGCAGACTAGGCCACCCACAGCCTCAGTCCTCAATTGCTAAGCAGACTAGGCCACCCACAGCCTCAGTCCTCAATTGCTAAGCAGACTAGGCCACCCACAGCCTCAGTCCTCAATTGCTAAGCAGACTACGCCATCCGCAGCCTCAGTCCTCAATATGCCAAGCAGCGGGCAATTGCTAAGCAGACTAGGCCATCCACAGCCTCAGTCCTCAATATGCCAAGCAGCGGGCAATTGCTAAGCAGACTAGGCCATCCACAGCCTCAGTCCTCAATATGCCAAGCAGCAGGAAATTGCTAAGCAGACTAGGCCATCCACAGCCTCAGTCCTCAATATGCCAAGCAGCGGGAAATTGCTAAGCAGACAAGGTCATCCACAGCCTCAGTCCTCAATTGCTAAGCAGACTAGGCCACCCACAGCCTCAGTCCTCAATTGCTAAGCAGACTAGGCCATCCACAGCCTCAGTCCTCAATTGCCAAGCAGACGAGGCCATCCACACTCCACAGCCTCAGTCCTCAATTGCCAAGCAGCGGGCAATTGCCAAGCAGCGGGCAATTACCAAGCAGACTAGGCCATCCACAGCCTCAGTCCTCAATTGCCAAGCAGCGGGCAATTGCTAAGCAGACTAGGCCATCCACAGCCTCAGCCCTCAATTGCCAAGCAGCGGGCATGGTACTCATATGGAAATGCAGGAAATATGGAAGGTGTTACATCGCAATAAGAAACTTCAGCGATCGTGCGTTGACTGATGCACTCGGCAAACAAGCATCTCAAAAACAAGGCCAGACATGGCAGGTCTTGCACACGGCACGTGCCCCGCACACATCCTCATGAGGAGGAAATCAATTGCTCTCAGAGCATTACCCAATCCAGATTCCATCCCCGAGTGCTCAGCCATGCAGGCATGAGAGATGGGCAAATGTGGATCCAAATTGCACATTCCAGACATCCCCCCCAAGCGAGTGCGGTTCTTTATGAATCCTGCCTTGGTGCTTTCACTTCCCACAAATTTTCCTCGGGTAGAGGAGCTGGGGGAGGAAAAAAGCCATTCGGTCAAAATCTCCTCCATCATCTTTGAAGTGGATCCCGTTGTCCATCACTCAGGCGATCAGGAAAAAATAAATCGGCCTTCATCAATTCCCTCCTACTGTGGATGCAATTACACTTGGCTGCGGTATGTTATGGATCATCATTTATTTGGGTTTTCTTGCAGTAAGGAAATTATACTCTCACTACAACATCTGTTAAAATGGAAATCTTTCTGCCATCTTGTTGTCGATGGCTGACCAACATCGATTACCATGCAGGATATTGATATATTCATAAATACATTGGTACAATATGGCAATAGAACTACCTTTAGAGGCCATTTTTCCCCGCAAAGCGGGGGTTGGCCATTTTCAGGCACCTTGGTCCCCTTTTTTGAAGCAATGTTTTATGGCCGGATGCCCTTCCTGCCGCCAACCCTGTTAGTCACCTCTTGCGACACACAGGGAATTACCCGTGAACTGGTACTCAATTTGCCGACCTCGGAAGGATGAGAGGCTGAGTCAACCCCCCTGGCGTTAATTCAGTGATCGACCAGGATTCGAGCCGAGGATCCTACGATCCCAAGCCGGCACCCGAACCGCTAAGGACTGGGATTCGAACCCAGGATCCCAAGCCAGCACCCTAACCGCTAAGGACCAGGATTCAAACCCAGGATCCTAGGATCCCAAGCCGGCACCCTAACCGCTAAGGACCAGGATTCAAACCCAGGATCCTAGGATCCCAAGCCGGCACCCTAACCGCAAAGGACCAGGATTCAAACCCAGGATCCTAGGATCCCAAGCCAGCACCCTAACCACTAAGGACCGGGATTCAAACCCAGGATCCTAGGATCCCAAGCCG
Source organism: Myxine glutinosa (assembly GCF_964187855.1). Lineage (NCBI taxonomy): Eukaryota > Metazoa > Chordata > Myxini > Myxiniformes > Myxinidae > Myxine > Myxine glutinosa. The sequence goes on along the minus strand of NC_136264.1, from coordinate 42,698,011 downwards.
GCACCCTCACCGCTAAGGACCAGGATTCAAACCCAGGCTCCTAGGATCCCAAGCCGGCACCCTAACCGCTAAGGACCGGGATTCAAATCCAGGATCCTAGGATCCCAAGCCGGCACCCTAACCGCTAAGGACCGGGATTCAAACCCAGGATCCTAGGATCCCAAGCCGGCACCCTAACCACTAAGGACCGGGATTCAAACCCAGGATCCTAGGATCCCAAGCCGGCACGCGAACCGCTAAGCCAACACAAGGCTAGGTACAAAATGGCAATGAGATACGATAAATAAATTCTGACTTTTGACAATTAAAACAATAAAATATTTGGAATTACCAATATCATGGACAAAAGTTCTGCCATATTGGATAAAATTGAAAAATCACGCTGCCAAAACCACCAGTTGTCATGTAGTACATTACGGTGTAAAGTGAGGGTTAATAAAATCATTGTTGGTTCATTCAAGATGAGTACTAGTTGGTTGGGCCCACACTGAGTTCAACATGCCGTACACAGACAACCACAGCACCTTGAGGTAGCAAATGTCCTTTGGTGAGGTGAGTTCTGGGAGTCCGGCCGCAAGCGTCAGTGCAAACAGGTTGAGGAAGACATGTCCGTTCTTACGTAGAATCATGTACGCATCCTCGCAGTACTTCCTGAACCTGCAGACAGAAATCCAGCTTGAGACACCGAACCTCAATGCTGCAAACACTCGGCCACCGGACATCTCATCCTTTTTGCTAATATTTCAATCACAACAGATTTGGAGGAAGCGAATGTCTCAAGAAACAATCACCTCCACGATTTGGTTTCATGATCTTCCCCTGCAAAACAGCATTTTCTTTTGTAGTTGAGCCAACAATATTCTCACTCCATTGTAGATTATTTCCATAGCTGAGATGGCTTTTTTTGAGACACTAATGCAAAGGAAGCCTTGGTGAAAAATCTAATATTTCTCAGACATTCATCCGTTTTGAAAGCACAAGTAAATCAATCCACATTGGAAAAAAAATCAAGATTTGAAAACCTAATGAATCTCACCCAGGTGGCTAGGATTATAAATAAATTAACTCCTCCCATGCTCTTCCAGCCAAGTAAAGCTTCATAAATAAACCATGAAATGCTGTATAAGGTAAACCCTTTGCTGTTTGACTTGCTCACAACCTCTTGTTTTTATCTACTTGTTTTTGCCTTATTGGATTTGATGATATTTACTCCAGGGTGTTGGGAACTGCCAAGTGAGCTTCCTGGGCAAGCAAATACACTACATGGTTTGCCATTGCCTGGCCGACAGTAGTAATCGGCACAGGGATTTGCCATCGATTCAGGATGTTAAAACTATCGCCTTCTCCTCCGCCAGGGAGTAATGCATTCGATCGTGTCCGTCCGTGTGTGTGTTCGTGTGTCCGTGTGTTCGTGAACAAGATATCTGGAAAAGTTCTGAACGGATTTGGATGAAAGTTGGTGGGATGATTACCCTTGGGATAAGGAAGAATCGATTCGTTTTTGGTGAAACGCAGGATATTATTCCAGATTCAGGAATTTTTTACCATTGGAAGATAGATTCCAACTTCACCCACGGCGGGAGTATGCGCTCTACTCAGTGGCGTTCTAGTTTTACCTATTTTTTTTTACCAATTTGTGAATGCATTTACCTCTATGTATGTAATTCTGATATGGCACTCAGACCTTTAACAAGGAAGACAGCACATGAATAGTACAGTACATTACAAGAGTACAGCAACGATTGCACAAAATTATACAAAATACATCAAAACATGCATATAAAAGGCACACAGTGGAGGGTATGGCACATAAAAGGCTCAATAATTAATTACATTTATGAAAGTCAAACCGCGAGAATTCAAAAGTCACACTTTGAGGCACGCAACAACGCACAACAAAGCAATATTGAAGGGCACGGCACAATTTTGAATGCTGAAAGTGGAATTTGTATGCTGCGGCACAACCGTGCTAGCTGATACACTTAAGAGCATTTCCGTTTTATTTTGGCGCATGACTCGGCCAGAAATGCAGGCCAAGGCGCTTGCTTGATCAGGCCAGCCTAACGGCCCATACTCCATCATCCACAGTACGGTAGGTACTCAAACCAAAGCACAGCAAGGCAATCACTCATTGCCACCTTACCATCCCCATCTTCAACTCTCCAGTCATGCAAAATTTTCATTTTCTATCTCACCTCATAAAATAGGGTCACAGTCATGGCGCTCTCTGCAATCTATTTTTACCTCTCTACCTATATATATATATTGTTGTGGATATGAGAATGTTTTTTTATTTTATTGTTGTGGTAAAATGTTGTTGTAAAAGGTTGTCGTAAAATATCACCCCTCCTCCCTCCGTTTGTGGTTGTATAAAGGTCAAAGGGCGTTCCCGTAGTTAGTCCATAAAACATACATGCAGGACACGATATATCTTTTTTGACAGTTATATCCTTATTATGTGTATTAGCGTAAGGCTGTGTCTTCCATTAATTGAAATACTCCATTGCACCAGTGAAAGAGAATAGATCCCCTTTCCTTCCCATCCCCAAAATCTCCATTTCATATTACATCCCCTCTCGTCATTGCCGAGCCTCGATTGCCCATATTACCTCCCCTCCAATAACCGCCATTGACCACGAGGCTCGAGTCGGGGAAGAAAGGCGTGTCTCCACCTCGTCATAGAGGGGAGGAGTGAGCCAGCCCCACTCGACCAACCATGAGCCAGGGGTTCGGCTAGAGAGGGTGGAGGAAGAGCGATCGGGGAGGTTCGCAAAGGTTGAGGGGCGGGGGCCTATATAACCCAAGGCAGGGCGTGTCCAGGGAGAGATGCGTTTTTACAGAGGAGAGCAGAAGACAGAAAGCCCTGGAGTTGGTCACAGTGAGTTGGTCTGAGTTGGTTGGGAGTCGGTCGTCAAGTGCAGAGTGGTGAAGAGTCAGTCAGTAGAGGTGGTGGTCAAGTGGTTGCGTTGGTTGCGGTGAGGAGTCGGTGGTAAAGAGTGAGGGACCAAGAAAGAGAGAGAAAGAGTCCTGAAGCAAGAGAGGAAGTTGTTGAACTGGGTGGGACTAAGCAAGAGAGGAAGTTGTTGGACTGGGTGGGACTAAGGAAGGAGAGAGAACCCGTCACACCAGAGCTCCACCAAGCGTTCACCTCCACCAAAGCTCCACCAAGCTCCGCGTTGGCTCCACCAAGCGTTCACCCCCCACCAAAGCTCCGCCAGGCTCCGCGTTGGCTCCACCCAGCGTTCACCTCCAGCCATCCACCTCCTGCCTTTCCACCCTTCTTGTGTACGTGAGTTTGTTCTGTCCTGGGTTAATTAAGCTTGTGTAGGTAAGCTAAAGATTTCACTGTGTCACCTGCGTCTTATGTGCTTGTAAATAAACTTGATTGCTCCTTTTTGCTTGTGTGTGTAAATAATAAACCCCATTACTCGTCTGTACATCTTCTCGTTTTATTCCTTTTTCCTCTTTGCATTCGTCGCCTTTGTCTTTTCCCTATTGACTAGCTGTGGTGCGACCCGGCCAACGTTTGGGTGGAATCGGGTGAGTCGGGGATCCTGTTAGGTCGCGGTTAAATACCAAACCGCTCGGTAACTAACATCTTAAACCGCGATCTGTAACAATATATATATACATACATATATGCAATGTTTATATTGCCCTGATGAAGCCCCAACAAGGGCGAAACCAGGTCGGTAACTGAGTTTTGCTAGCACTTGTGACAGCATCTGAATTTAACATCCATAATGAGGAACTGCTAGATGGCTGCTCCGGAGCTTGGCAGACAACGCGGACAGAGGTGGCGATGACGTCATGACGTTCGCTCATTAGATTGGAGCACCAAATTACAGATACTAATATTTATATAAGCAACGTCAACAATGTCATGCGCCAAAACATATACATCAGCCTCTCTTCAGTGAAAGACACATGAATGCCCGCTTGGAGTTTGCAAAAAAGCACCTAAAGGACTCTCAGACTGTGAAAAACAAGATTCTGTGGTCTGATGACACCAAGGTTGAACTGTTTGGCTTCCGTCTGGCCACTCTGAAATAAAGCCCAGATCGGTGGAGTGTTGCTGTGATGGTTGTCCTTCTGGAAGTTTCTCCCATCTCCACACAGGATCTCTGGAGCTCAGCCAGTGACCATCGGGTTCTTGGTCACCTCTCTTACCAAGGCCCTTCTCCCCGGATTGCTCAGTTTGGCCGGGCGGCAAGCTCTAGGAAGAGTCCTGGTTGTTCCAAACTTCTTCCATTTAAGAATTATGGAGGCCACTGTGCTCTTGGGAACCTTCAATGCAGCAGAGATTTTTTTTGTGGGCTTCCCCAGATCTGTGCCTCGACACAATCCTGTCTCTGAGCTCTGCAGGCAGTTCTTTCGACCTCATGGCTTGGTTTTTGCTCTGATACGCATTGTCAGCTGTGAGACCTTATATAGACAGGTGTGTGCCTTTCCAAATCATGTCCAATCAATTGAATTTACCACAGGTGGACTCCAATCAAGGTGCAGAAACATCTCAAAGATGATCAAGAGAAATGGGAGGCACCTGAGCTAAATTTCAAGTGTCATAGCAAAGGGTATGAATACTTATGTCAATGTGATATGTCAGTTTTTTCTTTTTAATAAATTTGCAAAACTTTCTAAAATCCTGTTTTCTCTTTGTCATTATGGGGTATTGTCATTATGGGGTATTCCCGATGTGTACCCCGGTTTAGAATAGGTACACCGTATCCCTGCGCATCGTAAGAGGCGACCAAGGGTTGGCGTCAGGAAGGGCATCCGGCCATAAAAACATTGCCTCAAAACAGGGAACCATGATTGTCATGGGGCCCGCAAAGCTAACCTCCTCTCTAGCGGGGAAAATGGCCTCAAAACGATCATTCATTCATTCATTCATTATGGGGTATTGAGTGCAGATTGATGAGGGAAAAAATGAATTTAAACGATTTCAGCATAAGGCTGCAACATAACAAAATGTGAAAAAAGTGAAGGGGTCTGAATACTTTCTGAATGCACTGTACTTTAATTAGACAGTGAGAGGTGATCGTGTAAAATTTCCAAGACATTTATGAATAGGCAGAAACAAAACTGCGGCTTAGGACCCCAGCGAGGTGACAGCAGTCTGAACAAAGATAAGCCTTTTTTTGTTCTTTCATGAGCACCCATAAATTATCTTCAAAAGGGATTTTTTTCTTGATGCAAATACCCAATTTTCATTAATTTATGCATGCACTATCTTGGAGTTCCCTTTGTATGCATGCAAAGTTTTGAAGCGCTCTGTTTCATGGTTTTGGAGTGAAAGTCACCATAATCTTACATGGTCTTAAATGTGCAATGAAAAGTAAATTCGCTTCAATAGTCATAATGGAGAAGAAAGAGGAGAACTTGTTTAGGGCAGCACAAATGCATTAAGAATTTGTGACGTGGATCTTTCTCCTCTTGGCTTCCATCTGCATCGGTCCTAAATAATGCCAGAGTAGGCCAGTTAGGTTGCTGAAGCCTCAATAGGATTCCTTAATGATGTGCACGTACGTAGTCGATGTTACAAAGACTTATTGACAATGCAATGGTGTGGTTTCAACATCAATTATCCTACTATGTCCTATTGTCTCTTCGCCGTCACTGTACCATCTACAACAGAAACATGCTTTGACTTTTACAAAGAGAAAGTATTTTTTTGCTTTTTCAGATAACTTCCATTGATCAATATTTGACCAAACAACATATGCTCCGCAGTAAATCTGACCGTTCTTCACGCACAGTGCACACGGTGTCAGGAGGGGCGGGTGGGGGTTGTGTGTGTGGATCAGGGTGAGAGCATAATTAATGGTTGCCATTCACTGGGAGAAGCAAGATCTTATTGGAGCTACAAGGAGATAGAGGACATCTGAAATGCATCTTTTTCTAGCGAATGATACCAACATGAGAGTTGCAGGATAGCTCAAAAGGAAGCCAGCTTACATACGAGTGGTCTGCCCCCAAGTCCAATGCCCATCCCAATCGCAGACTAAAATTGCTGTCCGCTGCTCTACCAGCAGAAAACACTACCAAATGGTGGACACTAAAATATGGATATGACATCAAGATGATCATCCACTCTACAGAATCAACTGGAATTAGCCCACAGTATTGGCATTCCAAACACTGTATGAATGGTCCACCTTTCTTTATTAGGACTCTTCCTGGTCTACTTAAAGTGTTATGATTTATGGGAGCGAGACATGGGTAATGAACGTAGAGCAGCAACGAAGGCTGGAAAGGGTGGAAATGCGAATGGTTCAGTGGATGTGCGGAGTATCGTTGAGAGAGAGGAAGACGAATGATGAATTGCGAAAGATGATGGGAATAGAGCCTGTGATTGATGCTGTGAAGAGAAACAGGTTGAGATGGTTTGGTCATGTGTTGAGGAAGGATGAAAGTGACTGGTTGAGAAGAGTGATGGAAATGAATGTAGAAGGAAGTAGAGGATGGGGAAGACCGAGAAAGACTTGGCTAAAGATGGTCGAAGAAGAAATGCGGGCAAGGGGGTTAACAAGTGGAGATGGAGAAAATAGGGCAAAATGGGGAAGATGGTCATGGGGACCGCAAGGCTAACCCCCGCTCTAGCAGGGAAAATGGCCTTAAAATGCATGTTGTTGTGTTGTTGTTGTTCCTGGTCTCCAAACACCAACTGCCCCACAAAGCTTGTTGAGCCTTCAGTCAGATGTCAGGTGAGATCAGATGAAATGATTATGGAAAAGGTTTGTGCATACATTGGATGACAGAAAAATAAATCAGAAAGAATTAAATGATGAAATTAATGATAGACAATGGAAATAAACTCAAGACCCTCGCCGTTGGTTTGTAAGCCGAGCACCGAGCATTCAGATCATTATGCTATGCCGGCCAACACCGCCATCACATTTGATATTTCTCCGACACCTTGAGGGATACAAGTGCATGTGTGCCCTTATTTTCCACTCTATCGACTGCATGCCTGACTATGGGCAGGATTTTTACAATCCCCCGGAGCAAGCTGGATCATGGGCGTCCTGCCAGTTGTGCACATTCCCCGTGCTTGACAAACGGCTGTTTTGCCAGATATTACGCTGCAGAATAGCTTTCTGAACATTCTTGTGTGTCGATCAGCAGATGGTATCCAAAATGATGCAAGCGAGGGGCATCTCATATGGATAAATGACTAGGCCGAGCAGCAGGTTATTAAAAAGATGAAGACCAGTATATGTTTGTCGGTACAAACAGAGATACAAGGATGAAACGGACACAAATGGCAAATCAAAAGCTTCCCATCTACTTCCAACTGTAAAGTATCTGATTCAAATCAAACATGTGTGAATGGCAGTGAATCCCAATGTGGGGAAGCACGAGTAGCTACAGGTCTCAAGTTCTTCATTTCCTCGAGTGAAACTTCGACGTAAAACAAAATAAATAATGTGCAGGTGCGATTGGTTCATGGACAAGTTGAAGCATGAGATGAAACAAGACAGGAGACAAAGTAGGGACGATAGGAATCCACAACCCGCAAAATGATGCAGGCATGATGGAAGTATTGACAAATGGAGGCACCTGCCAATTACAGGTGCATTGATGACAACTCGGGACGGCACTACAGTATTTTGGCACCTTCTGGCACTGCAGTCTTTTGACACCAAATTGCTGGAAAGTGCTCAAAGACGTCACTGCAGAATGCACTTCTTGTCATTTACCGCTAATAAGCTGCAAGCCGTCCGACAGAATCGTTCATAGAAAATTCCAGGCCTAATATACAGGGGACACTGCAACAGAAGCACATAGCACTCCGAGCAATGATGCAAGGCAAAAGCCACATGCTGTATACGAATGAATAACGCATGAAGCCATCTCCTCAAGACATTAATGTCTCCTCAGCCTTCGACGGAGAGAAATCATTCTTTTGCAAAATATATGATGCACAAAGCATGCTCGGCATGATGGAGCAGGGACTGAAACAAAAGATGCACGATGTTAAAAGACAGAAGACCCAGGCAGCAGCAAACAAGGTGTCTCTGTGGCAGATAATGCGGCTTTGTGGTCAGGCCTCGGCAGACAATGTGGCTGACTCTGTGGCCAAGTGCCTCAGCAGACAATGCGGCTCTGAGGCCAGGCCTCGGCATAAAATCCGCCTCAGTGGCCAGGCCACAGCATACAATGCGGCTCTGAGACCAGACCGCAGAATACAATGCGGCTCTGCGGCCAGACCGAAGCATACAATGTGGCTCTGTGGCCAGACCGCAGCATACAATGCGGCTCTGCGGCCAGGCCGCAGCATACAATACGGCTCTGCAGCCAGACCGAAGCATACAATGCGGCTCTGCGGCCAGACCGAAGCATACAATACGGCTCTGCAGCCAGGCCGCAGCATACAATGTAGCTCTGCGGCCAGACCGAAGCATACAATGCGGCTCTGCGGCCAGACCGAAGCATACAATGCGGCTCTGCGGCCAGACCGCAGCATACAATACGGCTCTGCGGCAAGACCGAAGCATACAATGCGGCTCTGCGGCAAGACCGAAGCATACAATGCGGCTCTGCGGCCAGGCCGCAGCATACAATGTGGCTCTGCGGCCAGACCAAAGCATACAATACGGCTCTGCAGCCAGACCGAAGCATACAATGCGGCTCTGTAGCCAGGCCGCAGTATACAGTGCGGCTCTGCAGCCAGACCGAAGCATACAATATGGCTCTGCAGCCAGACCGAAGCATACAATGCGGCTCTGCGGCCAGGCCACAGCATACAATGTGGCTCTGCGGCCAGACCGCAGCATACAATGTGGCTCTGCGGCCAGACCGCAGCATACAATGCGGCTCTGCGGCCAGACCACAGGATACAATGCGGCTCTGCAGCCAGGCCGCAGCATACAATGCGGCTCTGTGACCTGACCGCAGCATAAAATGCGGCTTTGCAGCCAGGCCGTAGCATACAATACGGCTCTGCAGCCAGGCCGGAGCACACAGTGCAGCTCTGCAGCCAGGTTGAAGTATACAATGCGGCTCTGCAGCCAGATTATTATTTACATGGCAACCCCTCATTATGTGTGTAAGTAATATATTGTTACTAGGGTCACCCGTCCCATGGGCATGGACGTGTGACATTTCGACATATTTAGTTAGATGCTGCACCTGCACATTCAGTTTCACAAAATGGTTACTGGCAATTTATCAGATCCACAAATGATGTAATCTACACAATGTATTTACTTCTGATAACATGTGAATGCATGTGCGTGCACATGGGAAATACAGTTTGAAATGTGTTATTACATCTCATGTAAAATGTGACTTTAAGAGCTCAAATCCTCTTCCTCCCACATCACGCACACGGGGGAGAGTGGGTCACACACAGGGGAGAGTGGGTAACACACACAGGGGAAAGTGGGTCACACACACGGGGGAAAGTGGGTCACACACACGGGGGAAAGTGGGTCACACACACGGGGGAGAATGGGTCATACACACGGGGGAGAATGGGTCATACACACACACACACACACACACACACACACACACACGCACGGGGGAGTGGGTCACACACAATGCATACATATACACATACACACACATCCACACACACACACACACACACACACACACACACACACACACACACACACACACAAACGTACATGTGTCTTTTGGGCGGTGTATAAGAACATCACATAACACCTATCTCTCCCGGGAAAACCAATGTTACTCTTTTCGTTACAGAATACAAAATTACATTTTTAAAATTAAAGATTTAAAATAAACTTGTTTAAAGTGTATGTGCACATAGATTATAAAATAAGAACGGAAAAATATCTAAATAAGAACGGAAAAATATCTCTCAGCAATTTCCCGTGTTTATTTATTTATTTTACATATGTGAATTACACGTCCATAAAACCACCGTTTAGAGGCCATTTTTCCCCGCAATGCGGGGGTTGGCCTTTTCGGGGACCGTGGTTGTTGTTGTTTTTTGGTCCCCTTTTTGAAGCAATGTTTTACGGCCGGATGCCCTTCCTGCCGCCAACCCTGTTTGTTGCCTTTTACGACAAGCAGGGAATTACCAGTGAACTGGTACTCAATTAGCCGACCTCGGAAGGATGACAGGCTGAGTCAACCCCCCTGGCGTTAATTCAGCGATCGACCGGGATTCGAACCCAGGATCCTTGGATCCTAAGCTGGCACCCTAGCCGCTAGCCCAACACCAGGGAACGTCCATGCACACGTGAAATGGAGTTTGTTTATTCATTCTGGATGTGAACACGATGTTGAAAACTGGTGTGAAAAAAAAAAGAAGATCGATGGAATGAATGGAGGTTTAAACAGGATTACCTTTACTTACGGATAATAATGATGAATAAAATAAGAATGAAGAAATATATGTCGGCATCATTCACGTTTTTGTGACGACTGTCATCAAACGGAAAAGTAATATATCTTAACGGAAAAGAAAAAGCGAATTTTTTATATATCTCGCCATTTTCCCATCTGTTATTTTAGGCGGTGTATGACAGACCGTGCCGCGATTTTTAAAAATATATATCGGCAATTTCCTGTATGTGCGTGAATGTTCTCAATTATTGCTGACACTGAGTCTAAACCATCGATACAAATGAAATCAGATGGTGAGTTAGATTGGAGATAAAGGCATGAGAGAGTGTCAATGGGCTTTATGTTATAGGCCTTCGAAAATGCATTTCGTTCTATAAACAGAAACTTTCATCTGATTTTATTCCCGTTTTTTTTCAACCGAGTCTAAAACCATGTTAGTGACTGTTAAAAATGAAATAAACCTGTGAGAGAGAGCACGACACCACGGACCTAACAAAACAGGCCTCAAAGCTATGCGAGGAAAGAATTGTTTTTGTTTTTTGTTTTTGAAGCCCATCCCAGATATTTGTTTTTGAAGCCCATCCCAGACCGGGTGTAGCCACACCCCCGGACAGACGTTTCACCTACGGAGAATATAATATAGATGTTGTTGTGTTTGTAGGGGGGTAGAGATTACCTTAGTACAGTTAGAAATGTATCGAGTAGTATGGTTCATATACGTGTAGTTAGCCAATATCTATGTAATACACAGGGACACGTCAGCTAAAGGATTGTCTTATTTAAGCGTGCACCATACCGAGGGTGATGTGTTGTAGTAAATGGCTAGGGATTAAAGTGAGACAAACGTGCTGTCCAGAATGTTGTCCAGAAAGGGAAGGCAAGGAGCTTGAAAGTCACGCAGGAGTGGACTCAGAGGGGAGGGTAAAGAAAGGATGCTCTGAAGAGAATTGGCAGTGTGCCAGATGGAGGAGCCTTGTAGTGTGGGTTCGGGGCGCTTGAGGACCACGGATCGTCCTGCCTGCCTGAACCCTGTGCCTGTTTCGTCTGCCTGCTGCCTGTTCATTGTCCTGCCCACCACCGACCACCTCCTCATTGCCTGCTCATCCCACATTATCGTGGCTGCTTAGCACTGCCCCCTCCTTCAACGTCCCGATCACCAGAGAAAGATAAGATAAGCCCACCCAGTTATTGTTCCCTTTCCCCATTTATATTTATATTTATTTTACCTCATTGTACATCGTTATTTATTGAATTTCTCTTCCGTTCCATCGCGTCGTCAAATTCCCCGCCGTATAATTCAATCTTCCCTGTTTTGTTTGTTTTGGGGGGGGAACCATTTGTTTAGCAAGAGCTTTAAGGTTCTTGTGTTTCTCCTCACAACCACGCACACGGAAATCCGCCATAATTGAATGCAGTCTGAGTGAGGTAAAGCCAGTTAGGTTCATCCAGCAAGCGTCGGTGTTAATCGACCTGGACATATACAGTGTATTAGCAGGTCAGCCCTGGTAGCACTGCCGGATTGATGACCAGAACATCCCAAAATGATCAAGATGGTACTACCAGGGCTAGGCAGGCAGCGCTTCAGAAGCAAGATCCGACTAGTTTGAATGTGGGATCAATGAAGGGCAGAGGAGTCAAGGTGGTGGAGATGATGCAGAGAAGGAGGTTGGAAGAGTTGTGTACAGGAGACCAAATGGAAACGGGACACAGCGAGGAGGTTGGTAGGAGGGGGTGGAAGGAGTAATGGTGTGGGCAAAATAATATCAGAAGAGATCAGCAAGCAGGTGTCAGAATGGAAAGATGGAAGGGATTGATAGTTATGGCATGGTTGGTGGTACCGAGGTAAATGGTGTTTGTTATGTTGGTATATGGGCCACAAATGGGAAGGACTAATGTGGAGAAGCAGGAGTTGTGACGTACTAATGTGCATTGCAGGGGACTTCAATGCACACGAGGGAGTAGCAGAACCGGGTGAAGAGGAATGTGTTGGTAAATTTAGTTGGGGAATGGTGAATAGAGAGGGTCGAGGACTGGTGGCGCTGGTGGCAAAAAATGGATGGCCATAGCTAGTTCGTTCTTTCAGAAGTGGGACAGCCACAAAAAATTTTTATAGGAGTGGACAGCATATAACACAACTGGATCTGTTGGTAGTGAGAAGCCACAGTTGTGGAGAATCAAGGATTGTAAGGCAGGGGTGGGAGTGCATGCTACCACCCAGCACAAGCCGCTGTTGATTGTAATACACATGAAGAAAAGGAAGGAAGTTAAGAGCAGGGATCGAAAAATGATTATGTGAGGGAAGTGCAAGGACAATGTCGCAATAAAGTACAAGGACAGGATAAGAGCCAGGTATGAGGAACGTAGCAAAGAAGCCGAAGGTTTGAAGGAGAAGTGGAAGAAGTACGGAGAAGTGTTTAGGGAAATTATGTGTGGAGAGGTGTTAAGGTTCAAGGAAAGAATATGGAACTTCCCAGACTCTACCTGGAGCTGGCCGTCCAACCAAACTGAGCAACCGGGCAAGAAGGACCTTTATCAGGCAGGTGAACAACAACCCAATGACCACTCTGCCAGAACTAGAGTTCCTCGGCTGAGATGGGAGAACCTGCCGGAAGGATAACAGTTTCTGCAGCACTTCAAAAAGCTAGCCTTTATGGGACAGAGGCCAGACGGAAGCCACTCCTGAGAAAAAAGTCACATGACAGCACGTCTGTAGTTTGCAAAAAAGCACAGGCAAACGCTGGGAGCATGAGGCAAAATATTCTGCGGTCTAATGAGACGAAAATTGAACTATTTGGCCTGAATGCAAAGCACTACGTCTGGCAGAAAAACTGAACACAACTCATCACTCATTTAACACCATCCCCACCGTGAAGCATGGTGGTGGCAGCATCATGCTATGCAGAGGCTGTTCAGCAGCAGGGACTGGGAAACTTGTAAAGATAGAGGGAACAATGAATGGATCCAAATACAGGAAAATGCTTAAGTCGAACCTGCTTCAGAGTGCAAATGACCTTAGACTGCAGCGAAAATTTACGTTCCAACAGGACAATCACCCGAAGCATACAGCCAAAGCAACAATGGAATGGCTTCAGAACAAGAACGTGAAACTTTTTGAGTGGCCCAGCCAATGTCCAGACTTGAATCCCATTGAGAATCTGTGGAAAGACTTGAAGATCGCTGTTCACCGATGCTCGCCATCCAACTTGACAGAGCTGGAGTAAATATGCAAGAAATAATGGGATAAACTTCCCAAATCCAGATGTACAAAGCTGATACAGACATACCCAATAAGACTCGAAGCTGTAATCGCTGCAAAGATGCTTCTACGGAGTATGCCAAAGGCACTTCTACGAAGACTCAGGGGGCTGAATACTTACCATATGTAAATTACATATTTCTGTATGTCATTTTCAATAGATTTTGAAAAGATTCCAAAAACATGTTTTCAATTTGTCATTATGGGGTATTATGTGTAGATCGGTGACAAAAACCCCACAATTTAATCAATTTTAAATTCAGGCTGTAACATAACAAAATGTGAAAAAGTCAAGGGGTGTGAATACTTTCTGATGGCACGGTATAAGCCGATGCACTGCATAAACTCGGTAAGAAAACTTCTGTAATAACAAGCTCAGGTTGGTAGCAAGAGGATCTTCTGAGGCCGCTGAAGCCATGGCTTTGCTCACGAATCAATGGCTCATACTTGGCATGCTATCCAATATGCGCAGATGTTAAGATACCACTGGCCAAGATCAAACAACGTTTCCAAACCGTAAACTACCCAATGCTTTTGGCGCTGCGCTTATTACATTGTCACACTTGTGCATCCCGCCCATCTCCCCCTCCCCCATTCTCCATCCCACCCAACACCGTACCACCAACCAAAAACAGGATTTCCGGTAATTTCATTGTGTGGTATATTGACACGGTATTTCACCCAGTATAATGGGTCATGTTGTGTCAAATGCGTTTCAGTAATAAAAGAGAAATTGGATACAGATTAAATTTCAAGGACACCATGTGGTTTTATGAGGTTGAAAACTCAAATGGTGGCTGGGAAGAGTTGGGTAAAAAGTGGAAGGATGGGGTGGGTGGCTGCAATGGAGCAGGAGACAAATAAGGTTAACAAGGAGCTGATACTCGAGAGTCTAGACAGTCTAGAGTCTAGATCCCCTACATTTTGAGCGGTATCGATCTGCATAATATGAAAGCTAAATCTTGAACGGTTTTTAAAATATCGCGTACACAAGCCAAGTTACAGAGATGGTTGCCATGCAACATAATTCAGCCAATCACAACAGTGATCTAATCCTGTTGAGATAATGTCATGAGGAATACAGTCGTGGGCAAAAATATTGGCACCATTGCACTTTATTGAAATAATGCACCATTTCATCCAGAAAATTGTTGAAATAAAAAAATATTTTGGTATTAAAGCGCGGCGTTACGCACCCTGCTTGTGAGCAAGGAGGAAGCGGACAAGCGGTAACATATAAACGTCTTTATTGTAAGACTACACTGTGACACTGAAATGCTCCGGGCTGGTCGCCCGGTGTATATCATGAGGCCACGCCTACCCCTCGGGCGTGGCCACCGCCCACTTGGTGCGTGGAATGATGTCACCACGCCAGTGGGCTTTTGTGTCCGCCACACGCGCCCCCCCAGAATTCCCGCGCACCTGGAGGGCCAGTTTGCGGGGCAGACGAATGACCCGGCCGAAGCGCCCCCTGGCGATCGGCGGCGTCCGGGGTGCAGGGATGCCAGGTGGGATGCCCCTGGCTGCCCCTGGGATGGGTGCAGGACCGGGGGGCGGCGTGGCGGCGGGGCTGGGCGGTGCCGGGGGTCCGCCCGCAGGAGGGCGGCCCCGACGTGGGGGTCGGGCCACTGGCGGTGGATGGTCCACATCGAGGTGGGCCGGCTTGAGGCGGTCTACCGAAACGCGGTCAGGAGTACCGCCGATGTCCAGGGTGAAGTGCTTCGCCCTGGTCTCCAGCACGCGGAAAGGCCCGTCGTACGGGGGCCGCAGTGGTGTCCGATGGGCATCGTGGCGGACGAAGACGTACTCCGCCGTGCGAAGCTCCGGGGCGACGTGCGTCGGTGGGTGCCCGTGGCATGCCGTTGGCACCGGGGCGAACCTCTGGGCGGTCTCTTGCAGAGCGGAGCGCTGCTGTGCCGCGGACCATGGTGCTGTGGAGTCGGGAAGGAACTCGCCCGGCACCCGCAGCGGTTGCCCGAAGACCAACTCCGCCGCGGATGTGCGCAGGTCCTCCTTGGGCGCCGTCCGGAGGCCCAGCAGGACCCAGGGGAGCCTGTCGACCCAGCCGCCGTCGCGGAGGGTGGCCCGGAGCGCGGCCTTCAATGAGCGGTGAAATCGCTCACACAGGCCGTTAGCCTGGGGGTGGTAGGCCGTGGTTCGGTGCAGCCGGACCCCGAGCCCCTGTGCAACCACCCCCCAGAGCTCCGAGGTGAACTGGGGGCCGCGGTCCGATGAGATGTCTGAGGGGGCGCCGAACCGGGTGACCCAGGTGGCGATGAAAGCCTGCGCGACATCGGCCGCCGTTGTCGACGCCAAGGGCACGGCCTCCGGCCACCGGGTGGTGCGGTCCACCATGGTGAGGACGTAGGTGAAACCCCGTGAGGGGGGCAGAGGTCCCACCAGGTCCACGTGGACGTGGTCAAACCGGCGTTCCGGCACCTTGAACGGGGCCAACGGGGCCTGGGTGTGCCGGTGCACCTTGGCGCGCTGGCACGCGAGGCACGCCCTGGCCCAGCCGCGGACGGCCTTCCGGAGGCCATGCCAGACGAACTTGTCGGCGATCAGCCTTTGGGAGGCCCTCGCGCCCGGGTGGGACAGGCCGTGGATGGCGTCAAACACCTGGCGCTGCCAGCCCGCGGGCACGATGGGGCGAGGACGCCCGAGGGAGATGTCGCACAAGAGGGCCACGCCCGCGCCGTCGAACGGCACCTCGGTGATGCGGAGGCCCGTGACGGCGGTCCGCAAGGCCTGGACGTCGGGGTCAGCGGCCTGGTCCGCTGCCATCCGGGCATAGTCGATGCCGAGGTGGACTGCGTGGGCGACGGCCCGGGAAAGGCAATCCGCCACCGGGTTGTCCTTCCCCGCGACGTGCTGGATGTCCGTCGTGTACTCGGACACGGCCGAGAGGTGACGCTGCTGCCGGGCCGACCACGGCTCGGTGACCTTGCCCATCGCGAAGATCAGCGGCTTGTGGTCGACGAAGGCAGTGAACGCCCGGCCCTCGAGCAGATGGCGGAAGTGCCTGACCGCCAAGTGAAGTCCGAGCAACTCGCGGTCGAAGGTACTGTAACGGCGTTCGGGCGGGCGAAGCTGCCGGCTAAAGAACGCCAGCGGTTGCCAAGCTCCACGCACCCATTGCTCGTGCACCACGCCCACCGCGTAGTCCGAGGCATCGGTGGTGAGGGCGATCGGTGCATCGGGCGCCGGGTGCGCGAGCATGGTGGCGTTAGCCAAGGCGAGCTTCGCGCCCGTGAACGCCGTGTCCATCTGCTCGGTCCAGGTAACGTCGCCTTTGCCCGGCTTACCTCGGAGAGCTTCGTGCAGGGGGCGCAGGAGCTGGGCGATACGGGGCAGGAACCGATGGTAAAAGTTCACCATGCCCAGGAACTCCTGCAGCCCTCTGATCGTGCGGGGGTGCGGAAACCCCTTCACCGCCTCCACCTTGGCCGGCAGGGGGACGGCTCCGTGCCTGGTGACACGGTGCCCCAGAAAATCGATTGTGGCGGCGCCGAACCGGCACTTTGCGGGGTTCACAATCAGGCCATGCTGGCCCAGGCGTTCGAAGAGCGTGCGGAGGTGGTGTAGGTGCTCTTCGCGGGACGCGCTGGCGACGAGGATATCGTCCAGGTAGACGTAGACAAAATCCAAGTCGCGCAGGACGCTGTCCATCAGTCGCTGGAACGCCTGAGCCGCATTCTTCAGACCGAAGGGCATGCGCAGGAACTCGAAGAGTCCGAATGGCGTGATGACCGCCGTCTTCGGGACGTCCTCCGGCCTGACGGGGACCTGATGGTAGCCGCGTATGAGGTCCACCTTCGAGAAGAAGGACCTGCCCGCCAAACGGGCGGAAAAGTCCTGAATGTGGGGGACGGGGTAGCGGTCGGGAGTCGTGGCGTCATTGAGACGGCGATAGTCCCCGCACGGTCGCCATCCCCCGCCGGGCTTCGGCACGATGTGCAGCGGCGACGCCCAAGCGCTCTCTGAGCGCCGAACGATGCCGAGTCGCTCCAGGGTAGCGAACTCCGCTTTTGCCACCGCCAGCTTCGTCGGCTCGAGGCGGCGTGCCCGGGCGTAGACCGGTGGCCCGACGGTGGGGATGTGATGGGCCACCCCATGCTTGACGGCCCCCGCCGAGAAGGTGGGCCGCGTGAGGGCCGGGAAGCCGGCGAGGAGGCGGGTGAATGCGTCCGCTGCCGGAAGCGTACAGACCAACGTGGCCGGAACCGAATTGTTCGGCAAGCCGCTTGGCAAGCCGCTCGTTGAGCTGGGCAACGCACAAGCGAGCGAGCTGAACGTCTCGGCCTGGACAAGCCGTCTGCGCTTGACGTCGACCAGGAGCCCATGAGCGCACAGGAAGTCCGCGCCAAGCAGTGCCATGGGCACGTCGGCGGTGACGAACGTCCATCGGAAAACCTGCCCTCCAAACCGCAGAGAGAGGCAGCGTTTTCCGTACGTACGGATGGGCGTCCCGTTCGCGGCAAGCAGCGCGGGGCCCCCACCCGCGGCGTGCTTGTCTGACGTGCCGGCGGGAATGACACTCACCTGCGCTCCCGTGTCGCACAGGTAACGGCGCCCGGAGAAGGTGTCCGTTATGAACAGCAGGCTGCTCGAACGGCCGGCGCTCATCGCCACTATTGAGCGCCGGCCCGGGCGTTTCCCGACCCGTTGAAGGAGCACGGCGGATGACACCGCCGAGCTTCGTGGCCGAACTTGGCATGGAACCAGCACCAGGTGGTGGAGCTGGAGGAGCGCGGCTGGCTCCGCCAGGCCGGTGGAGTTGGCGGGTTTCCCCGCGGTGGCGGTTTTCGCCGCGGCGGTGGGCAGGGCGTGGCGGCGTTCACGAGGTGCGTATCAGCATGCTGCTGAACATCAGCGCGCTGTAGAAGCTGATGCTGTGGAACATGCTGCTGAACATCAGCGCACTGAAGAAGCTGATGCTGTGGAACATGCTGCTGAACATCAGCGTCGAGGGCCGTGACGGCCACGCCGACGCTCGCCCGCGTGTCCGAAGCGGCGAAGTACCTGTCCGCCTTGGCGGCCAATGCTCGGGGTTCCGTTAGCTCGGTCCCGGCCAACGCGAGGCGAACCTGCGCTGGAAGTTGGCGCCGGAAAAGCGCCCGGAATAGCGAACCGGGGGCTTCGTCGCCCAACAGTGACAGCATATGGTCCATTCGGACCGACGGGCGCGTCTCACCGAGCTCGGGGAGATCCAGGAGGCGGTCGGCCCGTGCGTCGTCCGTGAGGCCGAACGTGGCTAGGAGTAGCCGCTTGAGTGCCTCGTACTTGTGGCCGTCCGGTGGGTGGCGAAGGACGGACACAACTCGAGCGGCCGTGCCGGGCCCGAGGGTGGCGACGACATGGCAGTAGCGCAGGTCGTCGTTGGTGAGGCGCCGAAGCTGAAATTGGGCTTCGGCTTGAACGAACCAGACTTCGGCCTGGGCCTCCCAAAATTCGGGAAGTTTAATCGCCATTGCCTTGTCGTTGGCCATTGCAATGGCGTCGTGTTCGGAAGGATCGCTACGGCAGATCCAACGTCGAGGGTCACCAGTAAAGCGCGGCGTTACGCACGCTGCTTGTGAGCAAGGAGGAAGCGGACAAGCGGTAACATATAAACGTCTTTATTGTAAGACTACACTGTAACACTGAAATGCTCCGGGCTGGTCGCCCGGTGTATATCATGAGGCCACGCCTACCCCTCGGGCGTGGCCACCGCCCACTTGGTGCGTGGAATGATGTCACCACGCCAGTGGGCTTTTGTGTCCGCCACAGTATCCACATATGTATTTCTTTGATTTACAGTAGAACAAAACAAAAAAGGTGAAAAAACTACTAAATCTTCGCTTATTCCACACAGAAATCCGAAAATAACCCAGACAATATTATTGGCACCTTTTAGAAGTTATTAGAAATAATTAGATTTCAAGCAGGTGATTCTCCGTTACTTTGGAATTGAACTCACCTGTGGTGAGTTGCAGGTGCCTGCAATATAGAAATTACTCATTCAACCAGTTTGAATAGAGAAAAGGAGTCATTCTGCTGTTTTGTGTCACTGTGTGTACCACAATGAGTATGGAGAAAAGAAAGAAAACCAGAGAATTGTCTGAGGAGGTCAGACACAAGATTGTAGCCAAGCATGGGCAATCTCACGGCTACATGTCCATCTCCAGAGACCTTGATGTTCCTGTGTCCACCGTGCGGAATGTTATCAGGAAGTTTAAGGCCCATGGCACTGTAGCCAACCTCCCTGGACGTGGACACAAGAGAAAACTTGATTGAAGATTGCAGCGAAGGATTGTTTGAATGGTGGAGAGAGCACCTCGATCAACTGCCAAACAGTTTCAAGCTGAACTTCAGACACAAGGTACAACAGTTTCAACTCACACCATCCGTCGCCGACTCGATGAAAGGGGTTTCAATGGTAGGAGACCTATGATGACCCCACTGCTGCTGAGAGAGACAAAAGAAAGCCTGACTGGAGTTTGCCAAAACACACCTGAACAAGTCAAAATCCTTCTGGGAGAATGTCCTATGGACAGATGAGACCAAATTCGAGCTTTTTGGAAAAGCACATCATCTCTATGTTTACAGAAAACAAAATGAATCCCTCAAAGAAAAGAACACCTTCCCTACAGTCAAACAGGGAGGAGGTTCAGTGATGTTTGGGGTTGCTGTGCTGCCTCTGGCACGGGGTGCCTTGAATGTGTGCATGGCATCATGAAATCAGGAGATTACCAAGGCATTTTGGAGCGCAATGTTCAACCCAGAGTAAGAAAGCTGGGTCTCCATCGAAGGTCATGGGTCTTGCAGCAGGACAATGAACCCAAACACACTTCAAAAAGCACCCAGGAATGGTTCAAGACAAAACGCTGGACTGTTCTGAAGTGGCCAGCAATGAGATATAAATCCCATTGAACACCTGTGGGAGCTCTGAAAACAGCAGTTGGGAGAAGGCACCCTTCAAATCTGGGAGAACTGGAGCAGTTTGCACAAGAAGAGTGGGACAAACTGCCAGTAGAGAGGTGTAGGAAGCTCATTCATGGCTATAGGAAGGGCTTGACTGCAGTTATTTTGTCCAAACTCTGTGCTATCAAATATTACGTCTAGGCCAGACCCTAGGGTGTCAATAGTTTTGTCATTGCCATTTCTTTTTCTTTTTCGATTTTAAAGGATATATTAAGTTCTGAATCAAAAACAAAGGTTCTGTAATATTAACAGTGAAATAAAGAATTGTGGAGACCAAATACTTTCGTCAATTTCAACTTATTCTTAGAGAAAATTGTGAGTTATTTGAAAAAAGTGCAAGGGTGCCAATATTTTTGGCCACTACTGTAGATATTGTACGTTATTCCGTGTTACGCAAACCTCACCATCCCTTTCTCCCTTAAAGTGCATCAAATTATACTCCATCGTAAACTTCTCAAACCGCTGTTTAACCTGAAAATAAATCAATGGCCGATATGTCAAGAGTTTATACAGAATCCTCGAATGATATTAAAGATGCATGAGCCAATTACCAGCATTCACCTTTTGGTCCCTTCCCCTCGGCCTCTGTGCTCCAGACCATGCGCACGTGTTGACAGCTTGTTGTCCCTCCATTATTCCACAAATTATTACTCGCACAAGCATCTTTGAATTTTCCGCTTCACCGCTTATCTCATTCTTCCCATCCGTAAAATCAGCAAGAACCCCGCAACGACTCAGCCCGTCAGCAATTTTCTATTTGTTCCGCCGAACTTGCTGCCGCCCTTCATTTGTCCTCTTGCCTCGGACTGAGAAAGAGATTTTGACGAATCACAGAAATGACCTATTTGCCAAGTATAACACAAGTAGACAAGATTGATGGTTTAACAATCATTTATGTGTCGTGGTGAAGATGGATGCTGGAACCATCTTTCTTTGGAGGCCATTTTTCCCTCACAGAGCAGGGGTTGGCCTTTTCCGGGCACCGTGGTCCCCTTTTTTTGAAGCAATGTTTTATGGCCGGATGCCCTTCCTGCCACCAACCCTGTTAGTCGCCTCTTGCAACACACAGGGAATTACCAGTGAATTGGTACTCAATTTGCCGACCTCGGAAGGATGACAGGCTGAGTCAACCCACCTGGCGTTAATTCAGCGATCGACCTGGATTCGAACCCAGGATCCCAAGCCGCACCCTAACCGCTAAGCCAACACCAGGCTTCTGGCAGCCAATGGGAATATTAATTGTTAACGCTGTCAAAGCAATATCGACGTCGTCATTATGAATGTGTGAAAACTCGGTTTCAATAAATTTCCGATTGGTAATAAATTTTCCCTTTTCCTGAGGATGTCCATCGGACTACAAATATTCCGCTCCTCATCCGAGAGGCGAGCAGGATGAGAAGGACATCTCGCGTCGAAGATAACCACGTGTAAACGTCACAAACACGCGTGGCCGCGGTGATAAAAGACTGCTTAGCTTAGGTTGTTTGGAGCATCCACTGCAAAGCCGGAGTTTGATTGGATTCCACTATCAACATCACACCCGCCAACTGCTCCGAATGATGAGCGAACACGCTGCTGAATCTGAGAATTAATTGCACTTGACTCTCCAGATTAGGACCAACAATGGAAAAACCCACCATAATTACCTGGATGAAAAACCTACCACCACACAGGGTCTGCATAACGAGTACATTTCTAACATTGGGTTACCTGAAGTAGCCACGAGAAACTGAAATTCCACAGGAAGAGCAAGGAGAATTTAAAAAACCAGATCACAGAAGAGACCATATATCAGACGTAATGTCTATTGGATGAACAATATCTGATATTAGCAACTATTTTTATTTATATATATATATATATATATATATATATATATATATATATATATATATATATATATATATATATAAATATAATATTATATTCAATGTAATATATACATATTCAATGTAATATGTATGTAATATGTATTCAATGTATGTATGTAATATGTAATATGTATGTAATACATAATATGTATGTACATGTAATGCATGTACATGTAATGCACATGTAAAATGTAACATGTAATGTAACATGTAATATGTAATCTATGTACATGTAATATGCATGTACAATGTAATAAGTATGTAATATGTAATATGTATGTAATATGTATGTAATATGTATGTAATATGTAATATGTATGTAATGTGTAATATGTATGTAATGTGTATGTAATATGTAATATGTATGTAATATGTAATATGTAATATGTAATATGTAAGTGTTACGGATTTGGCCCTAATTATTGTTGGTACTATTCTTATTGTTGGTTCACAGTAAGGGTTATTGTGGTTAAAAGGTTTAAAAGCGTTCTTGGTAAAATGTGGCCAGAAATCGGATGGTGACCCAGAAGGCAAAAATGGAGCGAGGAAGAAGAGCGCGTAAGGCGGAGAAAAAACATGAGGCATTTGGGAACAGCTCCGCACCCAGCTTGGTCGAGCATCCATGGAGAGGGAACTTTGAGTCCTGGAAAGGAATCTCGTGCGATCGTTGATACCGCTGGTGTCGTGGAAAAGCCTCTGTGAAGCCAGGTACAGGTGGGAGATTCCGGAGAATCTTCGCCTAGCGGCTGCGACCCGGGGAAGAAGATACCGCCATTTCGGGGACCTCACGCGTCGTTCGCGGACCCTTGATTAGTCGCGTCCGCTGGTCCAGCCCTCTGGTGGTTTGCCGAGGATGTGGGTGCGCGACAGCAGCCTTTGAAGAATACAGTGCAGTTCGCGACTGCACGGTGGGTGCACGTTTGGGTAGCGTCTTTGGGGATTCCTCTTTCCACCGCCAATTGGGGTTGGCTGGGACCACGTGACGGTCCCCGCCTTACCTACATCTCCGTTCCCGCCTCCTCGCCATCGCCTCTACGCCGGGAGCACCGTTGTGTGCTACAGACATTGAGAAGGGATCTGCTTCAGTCCCTGGGGGTGCCGTGAGTCTGAGCTGGGGTACCATCTTAAGATTGGATTGCAGGGGTGATTGCCCCCATTGTTGTCGGGTGTTGTTTGGGTGTGCTTTTAATATAATATTTGTTCATAACCCTTGGTGTGGTTTCATTATTGATTTGATGGTTTCATTTGATGGTTTCATTGAGAGTTTCATTATTGATTAATTTCAACAAAGGATAACATATTTTTCTGCCGGGGACCCTCTCGGGGTTCGGAGGTTTACCGAGACCAGGGGATAGGGGAGGACCCCGTAACAGAAATTGGGTGCTCGTCCAATTGACTCGTGGGCTCGAAATTGGGTCTGCGTCCGGGATCTAAAATTTCCTAAATTTAGTCCGGGAAAGAATTCCCTAACATTCCCAGAATTCCCAAATTTGGAACTTTTTCCAACATTCCCAAATTTTTCCGAAAACAACCCAATTTTTTTTTTTCTTGTGTGAAGGTTAACAGGTGTTAACAGTAGTCACCATGGAGTTTGACGCAGACAGGTTTACAGTGACCCCTAGTGAAGCACAGTTCAGAGCGTTAGTAAAATCGGACCTCTTGGAATTGGCCAAACATTTTATCTTGGAGGTCTGAACTAATAGGAAGAAGGCAGAGTTGCAGACAGTAGTGATTCAATCTATGGTGGGATTAGAAACATGGGAAGAGGTAGCCTGGGATTGGTTACCAGAAGAGCAAGAAAATGTGGAGCTCCGGAAACTGGAGATGCAATTACAGAGCCAGGAAAGGGAAAAAGCAGAGGAAAGGAAAGCAGAAAAAGAAAGAGCAGAACAGGAAAGAGCAGAACAGGAAAGAGAACTCCATGAAAGGTTAGAAGACAAAAAAGCAGAGGAAAGGAGAGTGGAACGAGAACTCCAGGAAAGATTAAAAGCAGAGGAACGAGAACTCCAAGAAAGATTAAAAGCAGAGGAACGAGAACTCCAGGAAAGATTAAAAGCAGAGGAACGAGAACTCCAGGAAAGATTAAGAGCAGAGGAAAGGAGAGCAGAAGAGAGAAGAGAAGAGAAACAAGCAGAGGAAAGGAGAGTGGAATGAGAACTCCAGGAAAGGTTAGAAGAGAAGAAAGCAAAGGAAAGGAGAGTTGAAAGAGAACTCCAGGAAGGGTTAGAGGAAAAAAAACAGAGGAGAGAAAAGCCGAAAGGGAGTTAAGGGATCGTGAAATGGCCCTTCAGCAGGAAATTAAACTCAAGGAGCTGGATGTAATGAAAGAACGGGGAGAGGTACCATCCATGTCGACTGGTTCGACACCGAGTTAGAACACCTGGGATGTTGGCAGACATGTGAGGCTGGTTCCACCCTTCAATGAAAAGGAGGTAGCCAAGTTTTTTCCACACTTTGAGAAAGTGGCTCGACTGTTAAACTGGCCTGAGGAGTACTGGTCCATACTAGTGCAAAGTGTTCTGGTGGGTAAAGCTCAAGAGATTTATTCGGCTTTACCGATTGACCAATGTGCAGATTATGAGGTATTGAAGAAACACATTCTCAAAGCCTATGAATTGGTCCCGGAAGCTTACCGGCAAAAATACCGGAATGCCAGGAGGGGGGAGAATGAGACCCATGTGGAGTTTGCCAGATTGAAAGAAACCATGTTTGATAGGTGGTGTGATTCAAAAGGAGTTGGAAAAGACTTCGAACTATTGTGACAATTGATCCTGGTGGAGGAATTCCAACAGTGTGTCCACGAGGACATTAAAGTTCATCTGGAGGAAAGGAAAGTACCAAAGCTGTATGAGGCAGCAACCATGGCAGATGACTATGCCTTAACACACAGGATGGGGTTCCACAAACCGAACTTCTCACCCAGACCTAGCCAGGGGAGCTATGGTACATCAGGGGCAGAGAATGAAAATCCATGGGGGCGGCCTCGAGATGAAAATGAGGACCACTCTGAGACCACAACTTCTAGAAATCAGAAGACTGCGGTTCCAAGACTGACCTATCGTCCTGGGGGCTCGAGGCAGACCGCCGCCCCCATGCCTTGGCAGACCACGAGGTTCTCCTCCGGGCATACTTGCACTTTTTGCCATAAACCTGGACACTTGATGTCCAACTGTTATGCTTTGGGAAAGGAAAGTCAGGAGCGGAGTTCGACCAGTACGACTCCAAATGCGATGGCCATTGTGAGAAATCACCCTCAAAAGGGTTACCAACCATTTATTTCAGAGAGGTTTGTGTCACTGGATGGAGCCTCGACTAACCCGGAGACCGGTTAGGATATTGAGGGACACAGGAGCACATCAATCTTTAATGCTTGAAGGCATCTAGCCATGGTCCGAGGAGATGGCAACTGGGGATAGTGTTCGTTTACAGGGGATTGGTGGCTGTGTTTGTGCTCCACTTCATGGCATCCATTTGGAGTCCGATTTGGTGTCAGGACTGGTCACCGTCGGTTTACAAGCCACGCTTCCTGTAGAGGGAGTATCTGTTGTTATCGGGAATGATTTGGCCGGTGGTCAAGCCTATGGTAACCCGATGGTTCATAAAAAGCCCAGTAGGGAAAACAACACCACACCAGTTCAGGGTGGCGACAAATTTAGCAAGTTATTTGTAGGTGGACTGAACTTCAAAACAAAGGAAGATGTTCTGGAGTCTGCCTTCAGCAAATATGGACCGCTTTTGGAAGTGCTGCTGATAAAAGACAGGGAGACACGAAAGTCAAGAGGGTTTGGCTTTGTCACGTTTGAAAACTCAAAGGACACCAGAGAGGCAGAAAAGGATCTGAATAGCAAGGAGTTGGAGGGTCGGACCATCACAGTAGGGAAAGCATTTCCTAGGGGTCGAGGAGGCTTCCAGAGTTATGACAGCTCCCGAAGGAAGGATTATCAGAGCAGTGGCCGAGAAGGAGACCGCCATTCATGTGACTACAGAGACAAGTGGTCCAACCGTGATTGTTAGGAAAGTTAGAAAGAGTGGAAGCAATGAATGCTGCGGAGCAGCTGAGCCAAGATTCCGACACGGATTAACCATGAACGCCACGTTCCTAAAGGCGTCCATGTAGTGAACTTTCCTACACGGATTAACTGTGAACTCCACGTTCCTAAAGGCGTCCATGTAGTGAACTTTCCTACACGGACTAACCGTGAACTCCATGTTCCTAAAGGCGTCCATGTAGTGAAAATGTCCAGGCCTCACCACCCAACCACCATGGAACCTGGCCCTCAGCTCGGCCTCCCAGAGAAAGTGCTATCGAGTTGCTTGACTTTGGATTTTTGACCAGCCCTTTAACCTTCATTCAAAAGAAACTAAAAGTAAAAATCAGAGGTCGATGAGATGGAGTTTGGCTTTGCAGGGGTAACTTGGAAATTGAACATGTAAAGGGCAGGGACAATGTCGTTGCTGATGCTTTGGCCAGAGTGAATTAACTTTGGAAATGTCTAAGTTGTTCGAAGTTGTTGCTTTATTTTTGGGGAAACTGATTGCTTGTGTTGGTTTCAAGAATTTGCCTACAAAGAAAGTTTTCGCTGTGTTCAAACTTTCTTTCTTTGAGGGGGGTAAGTGTTATGGATTTGGCCCTAATTATTGTTGGTACTATTCTTATTGTTGGTTCTCAGTAAGGGTTATTGTGGTTAAAAGGTTTAAAAGCGCTCCTGGTAAAATGTGGGCGGAAATCGGATGGTGAACCGGAAGGCAAAAAGGGAGCGAGGAAGAAGAGCGCGTAAGGCGGAGAAAAAACATGAGGCGTTTGGGAACAGCTCCGCACCCAGCTTGGTCGAGCGTCCATGGAGAGGGAACTTTGAGTCCTGGAAAGGAAT
Organism: Myxine glutinosa; assembly: GCF_964187855.1. Taxonomy (NCBI): domain Eukaryota; kingdom Metazoa; phylum Chordata; class Myxini; order Myxiniformes; family Myxinidae; genus Myxine; species Myxine glutinosa. Next base: position 42,670,721 of record NC_136264.1, on the reverse strand, counting down.
CTCGTGCGATCGTTGATACCGCTGGTGTCGTGGAAAAGCCTGTGAAGCCAGGTACAGGTGGGAGATTCCGGAGAATCTTCGCCTAGCGGCTGCGACCCGAGGAAGAAGATACTGCCATTTCGGGGACCTCGCGCGTCGTTCGCAGACCCTTGATTAGTCGCGTCCGCTGGTCCAGCCCTCCGGTGGTTTGCCGAGGATGTGGGTGCGTGACAGCGGCCTTTGAAGAATACGGTGCGGTTCGCGACTGCATGGTGGGTGCACGTTTGGGTAGCGTCTTTGGGGATTCCTCTTTCCACCGCCAATTGGGGTTGGCTGGGACCACGTGATGGTCCCCGCCTTACCTACATCTCCGTTCCCGCCTCCTCGCCATCGCCTCTACGCCGGGAGCACCGTTGTGTGCTAGAGACATTGAGAAGGGCTCTGCTTCAGTCCCTGGGGGTGCCGTGAGTCTGAGCTGGGTACCATCTTAAGATTGGATTGCAGGGATGATTGTCCCCATTGTTGTCGGGTGTTGTTTGGGTGTGCTTTTAATAGAATATTTGTTCATAACCCTTGGTGTGGTTTCATTATTGATTTGATGGTTTCATTTGATGGTTTCATTGAGAGTTTCATTATTGATTAATTTCAACAAAGGATAACATATTTTTCTGCCGGGGACCCTCTCAGGGTTCGGAGGTTTACCGAGACCAGGGGATAGGGGAGGACCCCGTAACAGTAAGTAATATGTAATATGTATGTAATATGTAATATGTATGTAATATGTATGTAATATGTAATATGTATGTAATATGTATGTAATATGTATGTAATATGTAATATGTATGTAATATGTATTATGTATGTAATATATAATATGTATGTAATATGTAATATGTATGCAATATGTAATATGTATGTAATATGTAATATGTATGTAATATGTAATATGTATGTAACATGTATGTAATATGTAATATGTAATATGTAATATGTATGTAATATGTATGTAATATGTAATATGTATGTAATATGTAATATGTATGTAATATGTAATATGTATGTAATATGTATGTAATATGTATGTAATGCATAATATGTAATGCATGTACATATAATGTACATGTAAAATGCAACATGTAATGTAACATGTAATGTAACATGTAATGTACATATAATGTACATGTAACATGGTGTATGTACATGTAATATGTATGTAATATGTATTGAATGCATGTAATTCAATGTAATATATTCAATGTATATATTCAATGTAATATATATATATATATATATATATATATTATCTATCTATAATTCCAGTAATCTCTGTGTGTTTGTTTGTTTGTTTGTACGTTTGTACGTTTGTCTGTGACCGCTGTTTCTCGACAACCACGGGTCCGATATACTTGCAACTTGCCAGGTATATTGCTGGGGACCCGAGGATGTGCCTTTTCAAGGTTTGAAATTAATCGGACAAGTACTTACCGAGCTATGGCGATTTAGCCGTTCGCCGTTCGCTTTGGCGTTGCGAATGGACCAAACCATTGCATGTAAATAGAGGGGGGGGTTCTGTGGTCGTTGCGAATGGACCAAACCATTCATGTAAATAGAGGGGGGGGGGGGGTTCTGTGGTCGTTACTGCCACGTGGTTTCAAAGTTTTTTTTTGTTGTTGTTGTTTGCACGCATGTTTTTTTGCACCCACGTACGGACACGCCCTAGGATGTTTACACACACACACCCCTACACAATTTTTTTTTTTTTTTTTTTTTTGGCAAGGAATGGGCACCCACGTACGGGCACGTCCTAGCTTATATATAGTACGGGCATGCCCTAGTCTATCTATAATTCCAGTAATCTCTGTATGTGTGTTTGTTTGTTTGTTTGTTTGTTTGTCTGTGACCGCTGTTTCTCGACAACCACGGGTCCGATATACTTTAAACTTGCCAGGTATATTGCTGGGGACCCGAGGATGTGCCTTTTCAAGGTTTCATATTAATCGGACAATTACTTACCGAGCTATGTCCAAAAAACGATTCAACCAATCAGAGAGCAGCGAGCTATCGCGTGTG
>NC_136264.1:42436172-42663672 GCF_964187855.1 Myxine glutinosa | reverse complement strand
CACTGATACAACCACACCCCCAATCATATAACCATCCCCTCCCCCATGATATAACCCCATTTCACTGATACAACCACACCCCCAATCATATAACCACCCTTCCCCCATGATCTAACCCCATTTCACTGATATAACCACACCCCCAATCATATAACCATCCCCTCCCCCATGATATAACCCCATTTCACTGATGTAACCACACCCCCAATCATCTAACCATCCCCGCCCCCATGAGCTCACCCCATTTCAATGATATAACCACACCCCCAATCGTATAACCATCCCCTCCCCCATGATCTAACCCCATTGCACTGATATAACCACACCCCCAATCATCTAACCATCCCCGCTCCCATGAGCTAACCCCATTTCACTGATGTAACCACACCCCCAATCATCTAACCACCCCTCCCCCATGAGCTCACCCCATTTCACTGATATAACCACACCCCCAATCATCTAACCATCCCCGCCCCCATGAGCTCACCCCATTTCACTGATATAACCACACCCCCAATCATCTAACCATCCCCGCCCCCATGAGCTAACCCCATTTCACTGATATAACCACACCCCCAATCATCTAACCATCCCCGCCCCCATGATCTCACCCCATTTCACTGATGTACCCACACCCCCAGTCATCTAACCACCCCCTACCCATGATCTAACCCCATTGCACTGATATAACCACACCCCCAATCATATAACCATCCCCTCCCCCATGATCTAACCCCATTGCACTGATATAACCACACCCCCAATCGTATAACCACCCTTCCCCCATGATCTAACCCCATTTCACTGATATAACCACACCCCCAATCATATAACCATCCCCTCCCCCATGATATAACCCCATTTCACTGATATAACCACACCCCCAATCATATAACCATCCCCTCCCCCATTTCACTGATATAATCACACCCCAATCATATAACCACCCTTCCCCCATGATCTAACCCATTTCACTGATATAATCACACCCCAATGTTACGACACAGCAAAGCCAAAGAACGGAAGTACTACACCTGTCAAACTTGACGCCGTTGTTGGTCTTTCCTTCTTGGATGACGTGCACGAAGTCGTACGTGAGTATGAAAGGAACTCGCTCCCGTTTGATACCAAACTTGCTTTTAAAGTTTCCCAAGAAGTGTCCAAAGTCGATATGGAAGAGCTGGAATGCACAAACATTAATCGTCTGGATTGTTGAGAGCAAAGCGACCGCCCGTAACGCACAATACGTATGCACAGCATCGGAGGAAACAACTAAAGAGAAGTCTGCACTGAAGTTGGACACCGAACATGGCCTGTCGCCATCACACCCACTACACACTCGTGCATCTGCAGTGCTGGAGAGGATTCGTTTTTAATGAGGCTCCATAGTGAGCCGCCGCCAACCTCACCATGAATAAACAACAAGAAAGTGAAAAACGTTTCTTATTAGTGCACTATGTGCATGAAATAACCCACAAACATTGTCTCGGCAAGGTGATGTATGCATTAAAATGAGCCCCTTTTAAGGCAGCACATACTAAAAAATTGTAAAAAGTCAATAGTATGTGAAAGTAGCCTAAAAAAAAAACTGTGTTTACAGCAGGTCAAGCCAATCACGATGCAGGCAAAAAAAATTGTAGAAGGTCCATCATATGTGAAAGTCGCGTAAAAAAACAGTGTTTTCAGCAGGTCAAGCCAATCATGATGCAAGCAAAAAAAATTGTAAAAAGTCCATCGTATGTGAAAGTAGCGTAAAAAACATATTGTGTTTTCAGCAGGTCAAGCCAATCACAATGCAGGCAAAAAAAATTGTAGAAAGTCCATCATATGTGAAAGTAGCGTAAAAAACATATTGTGTTTTCAGCAGGTCAAGCCAATCACGATGCAGGCAAAAAAAATTGTAGAAAGTCCATCATATGTGAAAGTAGCGTAAAAAACATATTGTGTTTTCAGCAGGTCATGCCAATCACGATGCAGGCAAAAAAATTGTAAAAAGTCCATCGTGTGTGAAAGTAGCGTAAAAAACATTGTGTTTTCAGCAGGTCAAGCCAATCACGATGCAGGCAAAAAAAATTGTAGAAAGTCCATCATATGTGAAAGTCGCGTAAAAAAACAGTGTTTTCAGCAGGTCAAGCCAATCATGATGCAAGCAAAAAAAATTGTAAAAAGTCCATCGTATGTGAAAGTAGCGTAAAAAACATCTTGTGTTTTCAGCAGGTCAAGCCAATCACGATGCAGGCAAAAAAAATTGTAAAAAGTCCATCGTATGTGAAAGTAGCGTAAAAAACATATTGTGTTTTCAGCAGGGTCAAGCCAATCACGATGCAGGCAAAACAATTGTAAAAAGTCCATCGTATGTGAAAGTAGCGTAAAAAACATAGTGTTTTCAGCAGGTCAAGCCAATCACGATGCAGGCAAAAAAAATTGTAAAAAGTCCATCGTATGTGAAAGTCGCGTAAAAAACATATTCTGTTTTCAGCAGCGTCAAGCCAATCACGGTGCAGGCAAAAAAATTGTAAAAAGTCCATCGTATGTGAAAGTCGCGTAAAAAACATATTATGTTTTCAGCAGGTCAAGCCAATCACGATGCAGGCAAAAAAATTGTAAAAAGTCCATCGTATGTGAAAGTAGCGTAAAAAACATGTTTTCAGCAGGTCAAGCCAATCACGATGCAGGCAAAAAAATTGTAAAAAGTCCATCGTATGTGAAAGTAGCGTAAAAAACATATTGTGTTTTCAGCAGGTCAAGCCAATCACGATGCAGGCAAAAAAATTGTAAAAAGTCCATCGTATGTGAAAGTAGCGTAAAAAACATGTTTTCAGCAGGTCAAGCCAATCACGATGCAGGCAAAAAAAATTGTAAAAAGTCCATCATATGTGAAAGTAGCGTAAAAAACATATTATGTTTTCAGCAGGTCAAGCCAATCACGATGCAGGCAAAAAAATTGTAAAAAGTCCATCGTATGTGAAAGTAGCGTAAAAAACATGTTTTCAGCAGGTCAAGCCAATCACGATGCAGGCAAAAACAATTGTAAAAAGTCCATCATATGTGAAAGTAGCGTAAAAAACATATTATGTTTTCAGCAGGTCAAGCCAATCACGATGCAGGCAAAAAAAATTGTAAAAAGTCCATCGTATGTGAAAGTAGCGTAAAAAACATATTATGTTTTCAGCAGCGTCAAGCCAATCACGGTGCAGGCAAAAAAATTGTAAAAAGTCCATCGTATGTGAAAGTAGCATAAAAAAACATAGTGTTTTCAGCAGGTCAAGCCAATCACGATGCAGGCAAGGCTAGGCCCACTGATATGTCAGATCTGCATCGAGTCGGCTTGTTAATGTCATCTAACCACCCAGCCACCAAGATTTGTCATAATCCGTCCAAATAAAATTTGAGAAATTGTCCGATACCATATATCGTTTTGGCCCCTTCTCTCAATGGTGAAGAATCACGAAAATCATAGTAGCCGGATCCATATTCAATTCGTCCTAATCACACACCCAACCTGTCCACCAAGTTTCGTCAGAATCCGTAAATAACTTTTTGAAATTTCCTGCTCCCAGCGAAATAGACAGACATACAGACACAAACAATGGTGAAAACATATTATGGGGTATAGTGGTCGACTAGTCGCGAGTACACTCTTGCGCAGCAGGATGTGGGGTTTTTCAATTGAGGTTGTGTGTCATTGGTTGTTATCTCCATATACGGGTTTCGGAAGGTGGAACGGAGCCCTCCCGGGTCTCGAGGTATCCATCCTCATTTCAGTAAGGGATCATGGTTCATGGAACTAGCTGTGAAGATTTATTATTCTCAAATTTCATTCCAAGGAGGTGTGTGTGTGTGTGTGTTCAGGGCATAACCGTTTTACAATTTCACCTGTTGTCATCAAATTTTCAACAACCCCTTATGATGACAATATGGAAGAAATTTAACAATTATTTTAGCGGTTGTTTCCTTCAGGTTTAACTCGGGTGCAAAGCGGATGTGGACGGGTTTGCATCTTGAGATACTTTCTAGTCGAAATTTAATTGGATAGGTATGTAGAAAAAAATGGGGGTCAAGGAGTAAAGAGATGCAGACAGAAATGGTAGGTACATTGGGATTCGATGGATGTGATCCATGGGTGTTGTATACATGTTCTGCTGATGGGATATTGAAATGTTCCGATTCTTATACAGTAGGTGTGGGTCTCAGGTGTGAACGCCTAAACCGTGTTAATTTAACCCCATCCAATTGTACTCCACCACCCCAATCAACCAACTCCCTCCCCACAAATCCCCCAAGTGTCTTGTTTGTTATTTCCCTCCTCATCATTCCTCTTCCCCTCATGGTTACTCCACCCTTTTCCCATCCAAACAGATGTTGCCTCGTAATGAGGATACCAATGTAGAATCTCAGAGGTTGTGGGGACAAATCAAGCTCATTGATATGTCTACATAATGGGACAGTCGTTTTAATGTCGGAAACAATGTGCTCCATTATGCAGCAATCCCTGCCAGTACTGTGCAAGAAATAAATGATGCTCGATTCTGAAACTGGATTTAGTTTTGTTTTGTTGCGACCTGTAGGAATAATTTTTTTTTGTATACAAGATCGAGGCTCGTGAAAGAGCTAACATTAATCACACAAAAAAAAAACCGACACACAAAACACAAAATAAGGGGAGCGGTAGACAAGATGGGGAGAGAAGAGGAAGGACACAAACACAACATTTGAGAGCAAGGACATCGAGAGAACTGTGGGAGGGAGAGGGCTTGGGGGGAGGTGGGAGAGGTATAAAACATATGGACACTGCAAGGACTTACAGAAAAGAAGTTGGAATTTCAAAAAAGTGTATCTGGGATGAAAATTAGCGGGGGTAGAAAAGATCAAGGTTTTGGATGGGAAAGATAAGAGATGGTGGTGAACAGCTGTTTTAAAGACCTGGAGGGAGGAGTGGGATTGAAGGGAGTGGGGGAGTTTGTTCCAGAGGTGGGAAAAAGGGGGAATGAAAGAGTGAAGGTGAGCAGAGAGCCGAGATTTTGGCAGTTTAACCATAAGAGGGTTGCAGGCAGATCTTGTGCGACCTGTAGAAATATTTGGAGGACAGAGCACAGAGAGAGCTGGGGGAGCAATGCCGGAGAGGAGTCGGTAGAAGACAGAAAGACCACCAACCTGCCTGCGGTGAGTGAGTGAAAGGCCCTCGGAGTTAGCTTCATCGCAGGAGGTTCCAATGATTCTGAAAGCTTTGGTTTCAACAGCGTGAAGCCGAGCTAGGTGTGAGACAGGAGCACCGGCCCAGAGGGGGGAACAGTATTTCATTGAGCTGCGGATTAAAGCCTTGTATGTGGTGAGGAGCTCAGGTGTGCCAAGGAAAGACTTCGCACGACGGAGGATGCCCAGTCGGCGACTGGCTTTGGAGGCCAGCTTGGAAATGTAGTTTTCCCAAGAAAGATCATGGCAGATAGTAAGACCCAAAAGCTTGAGTGACAGAACTTCTTGGAGAGGATTGTTGAGAAAGTGGATGGGAGGGTTTTCCAGTCGGTCTTTTCGGAGAGACATAGTAAGAGTGTGAGATTTGTCAGGATTGAAAGACATGTTCCACTTCTTTGACCAGTCTGTGATTTTGTCCAGGTCTGCAGAGAGTGAGGAGGCTGCAGACTGCCGATCTGAGGGATGAGGAATGGAGTGGCAGAGAGTGGAGTCATCAGCAAAGAGATAGAGAGGATTTTCCAGAGAGTCAGAGAGATCATTGATGAAGACCAGAAATAGTTACACCAAGATTCAGACCAATGACCAGACAGCTCAATGGAGGGTTCACTTGTTCGGTCATCTCATATCCATTCTCGAAGAGATGAACTTGTAAAATGGGTCATGATGTACAGATATATGTCTGTCCGGTTGGCCGTCCATCCATTAACTTTTTGCTACTTTTGCTACTCCCCCCTTATCACCAGGCTGATTGTTCTGAAACTTGACATATGAATACAAGATAGTAGCCCGCACAATCATCCAGGCTTCGATTTTTTTTATTTCGGATCATGGGAGCTCCCAGGGGGGTTAACCCCCAAACAACTTTGGGTTAACCCCCAACCAACATCCATGGAAATCTCCACGCATGGCTGGCGGACTTCCTCTCTAGTCGTAGTCAACGTGTGGCCCTGAATGGGTTTCTCTCATCTCCTCTTCCTGTTCAGGCTGGAGTTCCCCAAGGCAGTGTTCTGGGCCCTGTGCTTTTTCTGGTCTTCATCAATGATCTCTCCGACTCTCTTGAAAATCCTCTGTATCTCTTTGCTGATGACTCTACTCTCTGTCGCTCCATTCTTCATCCCTCAGATCGGCAGTCTGCAGCCTCCTCACTCTCTGCAGACCTGGAAAAAATAACAGACTGGGCAAACAAGTGGAACATGTCTTTCAATCCTGACAAATCTCACACTCTTACGATGTCTCTCCGAAAAGACCGACTGGACAACCCTCCCATCTACTTTCTGAATAATCCTCTCCAAGAAGTTCTGTCACTCAAACTTTTGGGTCTCACTATCTGCCATGATCTTTCCTGGGAAAACCACATTTCAAATCTGGCCTCCAAAGCCAGTCGCCGACTGGGCATCCTCCGTCGTGCGAAGTCCTTCCTTGGCACACCTGAGCTCCTCACCACGTACAAGGCTTTCGTCCGCAGCTCAATGGAATACTGCTCTCCCCTCTGGGCTGGTGCTCCTGCCTCACACCTAGCTCGTCTTCACGCTGTTGAAAGCAAAGCATTCAGAATCATTGGAATCTCCCGCAATGAAGCTAACTCCAAGGGCCTCTTACTCACTCACCGCAGGCAGGTTGGTGGTCTTTCCGTCTTCTACCGACTCCTCTCTGACCTTGCCCCCCCAGCTCTCTCTGGGCTCTGTCCCGCAAATATTCCTACAGGTCGCACAAGATCTGCCTGCAACCCTCTTATGGTTAAACTGCCAAAATCAAGACTCTCTGCTCACCTTCACTCCTTCATTCCTCTTTTCTCCCACCTCTGGAACAAACTCCCTCACTCTCTTCAATCCCACTCCACCCTCCAGGTCTTTAAAACAGCTGTTCACCACCATCTCTTATCTTCCCCCATCCAAAACCTTGATCTTTTCTATCCCCGATAATTTCACCCCAATTCCACTTTTTGAAATACCAACTTCTGTCCTGGAAGTCCTTGGTGTCCTTGTGTTTTATACTTCTCCCACCCCCCCCCCCCCCCCTTCCCACGCCTCCTCCCCCCAAGCCCTCTCCCTCCCACACATCTCCCTGCTCTTAAATGTTGTGTGCTCTCAAGTGTTTGCGTGCTTCCCATTCTCTTGTCTTCCGCTCCCTCTTTTTATATATTTTGTTTGTCTGGTTGATTTGTTTGTGAAGTAAATGTCAACTCTTTCACGAGCCTCGATTCAGTGTACAAAAAAATAAATAAATAAAAAACAAAAAAACTTTGGATCCATACTCATCCATTATTTATTTACCAATCGACCACTCAGAAACCCAATACATCCCTTCTACTTGATGGCCCACACATTCGCCCAGGTTTAGATTTTTTTTATTTTGGGATCATGGGGGCATCCAGGAGGGGTTACCCTCTGAAACTTTGGATCCCTACTTTTCTCTTATTTACCAACCGATTGCTCTGAAACCCGATACAGCCCTTCTACTCAATTGTCTGCATGATCAGTCGGTCTTACATTTTTAGATTTCGGATCATGGGGGCTCCCAAGAGAGGTTACCCCCTGAAACTTCAGATCCCTACTTGTCCCTTATTTACTAACCTATTGCTCTGAATCCCAATGCAGTCCTTATATACTCGATGGTCCGCAGGATCGCTCAGTATTAGATTTTCGATTTTGAATAAGTGTGCTCCCAGGGGGTTTCCCCCAAATCAGCAGAGGTCTTAACTACAACCTCGAGAGATGACCATCAGCCCATAGTCACCAGTCATGAGGTGCACAGGTGAGAGACATCAACATTACATAATTACGACTTACCTGTCCAGTCTCTCGTATCATGATGTTGTCGCTGTGCCGGTCCCCGATACCCAGTACGTAGGTTGCTACGCAGTATCCAGCGCACGAGAGTGTGAACTCTTCAATTGCACGGTCCAACAGGTCTCTGCAAACCACAACATAGCAGATTAAAATAAATCCCAAAGGGAAAGAAAACACAAACTTCTTTCTTAGATGAGAATATTCAACAAAACAAATACATTTTTCCTGCGTTTTATGAATGAAAAAAAATCGAATCCTCAGAAACTTTGAAAGCACGTGAACAAGCGATGGAACATCACATCCTCTACAATCTCATTCTTCAGTCAAGGTCTTCAGGACAGCTGTTCACCACCATCCCAGATCGTCCCCAATCCAAAGCCATGATCTTTTCTACCCTCTTTAACCCCCAGCCTACCAACTAAATCCCTCCTCCTTCAAATTTCCAGCTTTCCCTCCTGAGAGTTCCTTTCTGCATCCATCTTGTCTACCACATGCATCCTCTCCTGTCCCCCATCCCTCCCCACGCCAATTGTTTGTCCACCTGCCTCTGTCTTGGCCTTTGGCTCTATTGTTGGTGTTCCCCCTCCCTCTGCTGTTCCTTTTGTCCTACTGCATCCTAATCCATTCAGTGTACTCGCACTAACTCTTCCACAAGCCTCGACTATGTACACATAAAAAAACCTTTGCTCGAAGCATTTTTTTTTTTTATCCTTACAGCATCACAATGCAAAGGTCACAGAAAGGAGCTCACAGCAAAAACAAGGTGGACAAGCGTTACGCCGAGGTCCCCCGTCGGTGAAGTGATGTGATTGACAAAGTGGAAGACGCAAGGCGGCCATCTTGGATTTTGACGTGGCGACCCAATATACAATAGCGATCTTCCTTATGCCGAGATACACCCACACACCAAATTAGAAGTTGGTACTTCGCTTATTTTTCACGATATTCATCTCACAAGGTTCAGACATACATGGCGGCGGCCATCTTGGATTTTGACGTGGCGACCAAATTTTAAACAGCGTTCTTGCTTATGCCGAGATACACCCACACACCAGATTAGAAGTTGGTACTTCGCTTATTTTTCAAGATATTTCGCTCAAGGTTCACACATATATATGGCGGCGGCCATCTTGGATTTTGACGTGGCGACCCAATTTTCAATAGCGTTCTTCCTTATGCCGAGATACACCCACACACCAGATTAGAAGTTGGTACTTCGCTTATTTTTCAAGATATTTCGCTCACAAGGTTCAGACATATATATGGTGGTGGCCATCTTGGATTTTGACGTGGCAACCCAATTTTCAATAGCGTTCTTCCTTATGCCGAGATACACCCACACACCAAATTAGACGTTGGTACTTCGCTTATTTTTCAAGATATTCATCTCACAAGGTTCAGACATACATGGCGGCGGCCATCTTGGATTTTGACGTGGCGACGCAATTTTAAAGAGCGTTCTTCCTTGTGCCTAGATACACCCACACACCAGATTAGAAGTTGGTACTTCGCTTATTCTTCGAGATATTTTGCTCACAAGTTTCAGACATATATATGGTGGCGGCCATCTTGGATTTTGACGTGGCGACGCAATTTTCAAATGCGTTCTTCCTTATGCCTAGATACACCCACACACCAGATTAGAAGTTGGTACTTCGCTTATTTTTCACGATATTCAGGTTACAAAGTTCAGACATACATGGCATCAGACATACATGGCGGCGGCCATCTTGGATTTTGACGTGGGTTGCACCCACACACCAAATTCGAATGCGGTCCTTCGCTTACGCACGCACGCACGTGCACGCGCACGCCCGCACGCACGCCCGCACGCACGCCCGCACGCACGCACGGACGGACGGACACACGGACGGAGGGGAAAGCCAGTCCCCCTTTCGCTACGCTGTGTGACAGGGGACAAAAACAAAGTCACAATGCAAAAGCACCACCTTTAGAGGCCATTTTTCCCTGCAGAGCAGGGGTTGGCCTTTTTCGGGCACCGTGGTCCCCTTTTTGAAGCAATATTTTATGGCCGGATGCCCTTCCTGCCGCCAACCCTGTTAGTCGCATCTTGCGACACACAGGGAATTACCAGTGAACTGGTACTCAATTTGCCAACCTCGGAAGGATGACAAGCTGAGTCAACCCCCCTGGTGTTAATTCAGCGATCGACCGGGATTCGAAACCAGGATCCTAGGATCCCAAGCCGGCACCATAACCACTAAGCCAACACCAGGCTTGTCACAATGCAAAAGGATGAGGGTAAAATGCAAGACTTCAAACAGATGATCGAATAAGTATCCAAAGTGAGGCCGACCAGCCAAGCCAAGTAGAGCCACAGTTTGGCAGTAGATTTTCATGAAGGATTGCATGAATTGCCCCAGCTGAGGCCTACCAGCCAAGCTGCGTATGGCCTATGAGACGGCCAATGAGGCCTACCAGACAATGCATGTTTTTCTGAAGATAGCCTTGAACTCTCACCCTGAATTTTTGTGCTTCAGCCAGTTCAGTATCGCATCTTTGTTGAAAGCGGCCGTAGCAGCCAGATTGCTCTTATTCAGCTGTATGTTTGCAATTGTCTCTGCCTTCTGCACGACCTCTATTAAGCCCGTCTTGTCTCCCGTGGACAGGCAAGCGTAAGGGATGATTCTGTGGGTGATGGAAGTGCATATCAGGCAATCACCCAAAGGAGAGTAGCATGCATACAGATACATAAGATGTCAAAGAAACATGAAATCAACTGGTCACCAGACAACAGAAATATGCAACACTTTCGCTTTTAGGATGAAGCTTTCCTTTGAGACCGAGCAGTGTGCACAATTTGCCAATTGCTGAACACAAATTGAATCGCATGACAATTTTATTGCAGAAGCTCACTTGCTTTGAAGGGCCTTTCGAAAAGGGCAAAGAGTGCCTGGAGATAAAGCTTCAAAACACGATATCCCAGATGTTATAAACGAAAAAAGTTGAAAGTTCAAAAATAGCATATCAATAATGATGAAGGATGGTCAGTGTGAAGGACAAATTAAGGTTTCCAGCAGCACACCTGAGGTCCAGGCCTTCCTGTTTCCACATACTGTCCATGAGTCGTAGCATCTGCAGCGTAAGCATGTCTTGCCGTAAATCTATCGTGTCAACAAATAGACTCAGTCAAAATGATAACCAAGCAATCAACATCTAGACAGCATACAACACACTTGTGAAGCATGAGGAAACCATGAGAGTGTTTGCGGAGCTTTCATTCTTAATCGTATTTACAGCAATCGAACATCACCTCCAATTTTAGTTAATGCGTGATTGTCCAACATCGAGTAAGATCATGTGTCACATTTTCTGGCACTAAATTTCTTCAACCTTCAATGGAATCAAAAGAAAGGAAGGACACAAAATTAGTCCTGGGCTAGCAGGATGGCCTCAAGACTGGTGTTGACTTAATGGTTAAGGTGGCCGGCTTAATATCCTACAGGGTCTCGAGTTCAGGCCACATGGTCGACTCAACCTGTCATCCTTCCGAGGTCAGCAAAATGAGTACCAGGTAAATGGTAATGAGGACATTGCCTCAGCAGCTCAGCCTCGCCCCCAGAAAATGATGCAGCCAAGCAATCACAGGCTGCATGTCAATAAATGAATGAAGGATGGCCTCAAGGTATCCACATTCACCTCTGAGCTGTCTAACCTGGGTTTGAATCTTGGCCCAAGATGTGTGTGCCATCCCGCAGATGGATGGTAAACTGGGTGTCTTGTCTGCTATCGTTAGATGTTAATGATCCCATGGTATTTTTCATGAAGAGCAGGTGACCTCTCACTGGCTTCCTTGAAAATTAAAAAAAAAATCCTGCTCTTGCAGCTACGTGATGCATCCACGTGATGCAAGATGATGATCTTGCATCATGTGGTCATAGTAAAAAAGGAGTAAAAAAAATCAGGCCAATAGTTTGTCATAATACGGTCACAGTATCTGCTCAACAAAGATGGCATTCCCTTTCGGGAGTAAAAACATTCAGAAAAACAGAAAAAGAGAGAAATGTTACCATCTCCATTTTTGAAAATGACACCAGTTGGTTCCAAGTCGTGGATGCCTGACGTATAAACCATCCACAACGGCTTCATCTTGGAGTTCATAAATTTACACTTTGGTACACTGGAAGAGTGAGAAATATAATATGACAAATAAATTATGAATTTCCAAAACATATGCAACTTCAAAAAACAGAAAATAGAATTTGACACGAATGCATCGGTGGATATGCCTCCACCAACATTAGATGTAAACCCATTGTTACGTTTGATTGCAATTAAAGGTCAAATGGAAAATTAAAGGTCAAATTTTAGAAAGCACGAGAGAGAAAGGAGATAAGTAGAAGAGAAACAACATCGAATGTATTTAATACAAAATATTGTCTGCAAAATGTACAGTGCCTTCAGAAAGTATTCACAACCCTTGTCTTTTTCACATTTTATTGTGTTACAGCCTGAACTAAAAATGGATTAAATTGATATTTTTGTCGCAAATCTACACAAAAAACCCAATAATGACAACGTCAAAACATGTTTTTAGAACTTTTTACGAATTTATTTAAAATGATATCCAAAAATATCTAATTTACATAAATTTCCATATTCATCCCCCTGAGTCAATACTTTGTAGAAGTGCCTTTGGCAGAGATTACAGCTTCGAATCTTCTTAGGTATGTCTGTATCAGCTTTGCACATCTGGATTTGGGGAGTTTCTCCCATTCTTCTTTGCAGATTTGCCAAAGCTCTGTCAAGTTGGATGGGGAGCGTCCGTGAACAGCAATCTTCAAGTCTTTCCACGGATTCTCAATGGGATTCACGTCTGGGCTTTGGCCGGGCCACTCAAGGACTTTGACGTTCTTTTTATGAAGCTATTCCAGTGTTGCTTTGGCTGTATACTTGGGGTCATTGTCCTGTTGGAACGTAAATCTTTACATTAGTCTAAGGTCTTTTGCACTCTGAAGCAGGTTCTCCTCAAGGATTTACCTGTATTTGGCTGCATTCATTGGTCCCTCTATCCTTACAAGTCTCCCAGTCCCTGCTACTGAAAAGCATCCCCGTAGCATGATGATGCCACCAGCGTGCTTCACAGTAGGGATTGTGTTAGATGGGTGATGAGCTGTACTCGGTTTCTGCCAGACCTAGCACTTTGCATTCAGGCCAAACAGTTTAAAGTTAGTCTCATTAGACCACAAAATGTTTTGCCTCATGCTCTCAGAGTCTTTCACATGCTTTTTTTGAAAACTCCAGGTGTGCTATCATGTGCCTTTTTCTCAGGAGTGGCTTCCATCTGGCAAATTTCACACAAAGCCTAGATTTGTGAAGTGCTGCAGAGACTGTTGTCCTTCCGGCAGGTTCTCCCATCTCAGCCAAGGAGCTAAGTAGCTGTCAGAGTGGTTGCTCAGTTTGGTTGGACGACCAGCTCTCGAATGAGTCCAAGTAGTTCTATATTCTTTCCATTTTCTAATGATGGAGCTCACTGTGCTCTTGGGAACTTTCAACACTCTAGAAATTGTTTTATACCCTTCCCCAGATCTATTCCTCATAATTCTATCGTGGAGTAATATGGACAGTTCCTCGGACTTCATGGTAGAGTTTCTGCTCCGACATGCACTGTCAACTGTGGGACCTTATATAGAAAAGTGTGTTTCTTTCTCAATCATGTCCAGTCAATTGAATTGGCCACAGGTGGGCTCCAATCAGGTTGTAAAGACATCTCAAGAATGATCAAAGGAAAGTGAATGAACCTGAGCTCAATTTGGAATGTCATAGCAAAGGGGTTGAATACTTATTGACTCGAGACATTTCAGCTTTTCATTCTTAATTAATTTGTAAAACTTTCTAAAACAAAAATTCCCCTTTGACATTATGGGGTATTATGTGTAGATCCGTGACAAAAAAAATGCAATTTTTATGGATTAAAATGCAATTTAATCCATTTTAAATCCAGGCTGTAGCACAACAAAATGTGAAAAAGTCAAGAGGTGTGAATACTTTCTGAAAGCGCTGTATATACATATATTTACATCACACGTCTGTGTCATCATTCCTTGATACATCCTAAAATGTTCTCACCAAAGGTTCTCGAGGGTGGCATTTGGCCTCAGAGGACTCTGCACATCGGAAAGAGGCTCGTTGTATGTTTTGTGCGAAAGGGCAAGATGCATCATTTCTGTCACTTTAGTCTTTGTAGCCTTGAGCGAAGATGTCTTAACAATGGCGTTAATGGCCTTCAGTTTTCCAAGAGCCTCACACTTCGGGGAAGATGTGAGAAACAATACGTTACACTATGTTGTTTTCACCTTAACATCAACTTCTTCCTTCATATAATTTTTTTCAAAGAGGCAAAAGTTACTTCTTCCACACACATCTCGGCCAGAGGGTATGTGCAGAGCTATAATGCCAAGCTGCGTTCATGCAAAATCCCAAACCATCACGAGGTAATGAAGGAACTTGTGAAGACCATTTGGCCCAGCATGCCTGTGCCATGCCTGGATTCAAAATGCCCACCTAATGCTGGATGTCCCATTTGTACAGCTAACCTCAAGTAGGGAATTTGACCTGGGTAGCAGCATACAAATGGCCATTCTCTTTAAGAGATGCTGCAGAAACCTTAACATACATGGTCAGACAAGACAGCGGGCTCTACAACTACATCCGACAGATGATGTGCTCTGAGATGCAGCGCCACATGCTGGTATTATCTCAGAATGGAGGTTTAGAGTAAAGTGTGACGGCATCGGGGATTGAACGCAGACTAAACGGTGAAATGGTGAGTACACTACCAACTAAAATATTTTTCCATCCCAAAATTGAGTTACCACCACCTGACCTTTCATAAGTGACGTGTTATCAATTACTTTGCTTCCCACGATACCTTTTTTTTTTTTTTTTTTTTTTTGGGATACAAGATACCTTTGCCAACTTTGAGTTGATCAAACATGTCAATTGAATGGACAGCAATATCAATTGAAAAGATAGCAATTTGCTTACAAGAAACAATGAACAGCTTATAGAAATCAACAAATGGAATTATGAATATCAAAGATGTTTGAGGTTAAAAAAAAAAGCACACATAGTCAACTTGTAATACCGATGCAGTTTAACCGCCGTCAGTTGTAACTGGTGTTGGGCTAGCGGCTAGGGTGCCAGCTTAGGATCCTAGGATCCTGGGTTCGAATCCCGGTCGATCGCTGAATTAACGCCAGGGGGGTTGACTCAGCCTGTCATCCTTCCGAGGTCGGCTAATTGAGTACCAGTTCACTGGTAATTCCCTGCTTGTCATAAAAAGGCGACAAAAAGGGTTGGCGGCAGGAAGGGCATCCAGCCGTAAAACATTGCTTCAAAAAGGGGACCAAAAACAACAACAACCACGGTCCCGAAAAAGGCCAACCCCCGCTTTGCGGGGAAAAATGGCCTCTAAAGGTGTTGTTTTTTTTTTTTAGTTGTAACATCTGAACTTCTGTTATCCAGATTCCCATCATGCGTCATCTATATCAAATTATCAGACTTAGAAGCCAAACATGAGGCCTGTTAAAGAGTACTGATATAATCGGATATTCCTGCACGTGATCACGAACACAGCAAGACAAACTACCCAGGTATGTGCTCTTTGCCCTTTCCAAATCAGTTGGTTCCTTGGCATCACTAACTTGGTGTAGCTTGTACGGTGCGGTTAAGTGTGCCATGTTCAGTGTGTTACGTGTTGGCATCAATAACCTATTACCCACCTGCTTTATAAGCAAGCGCACATGTCCCACACTGCCACGACAGTACGCTTCTAGGATGAGGCCAAACTGTAAGGAGACAGTTGGGTCATGCATCTCTGCCCTGTAGCAAAATGGGCAAGAGAAGGTAAGCAGGAAGTTAGAGAAATGAACCTTTAACTGAGATTGTGCGATCATATATTCAAGGGTCAACTCCCAAAAAGATCCATTACCGCCTTTAAAAGGTCTAGGTGATCGCAAAATGACATGTAGGATGTTTCATAATTTACAGAGTTCTACAAAAGGACATGCTGGGATTTTTGCCCTAAGATAAGAGAATGAAGCATCGTCAGAAACAGAGATCGCATTATTAAGCGTGGCAAAAAATTCCATGGACAAATCTCCATTACAAAAGTCTAATTAACTGGTAATTGAAGCACAACAAAAAAAACAAAGAAGCCATCCCACCAGTGACTAGCGATGAGATCCAGTTTGCATTAAAAAGCATGAAAAGGGCAAAGACAACTGGAATATGAAACTGTCATCATCCACATCAACATCAACATCAACGTCATCCACATCAACATCAACATCATCATAGTCATCAGTGTACCACTCTACAGAGTGTCGGGGATGCTAAAGCAATCTCATGGTGAGAGTTACACAGCGTGGTTTGCTATTGGCTCCCTGTAGGGCACATTGAGGGTGCCAGTGAGAATAACTCGACTAAGCTTTACGAAAAACAACATGGGATCTTTAACGTTCACCAACAAGCAGTGCTGTCAAATGGGCCCTTCCTTCCCATAAGCTTAACGTCTTTCCAATGGACGGTGCTCCTGATGCCTCAGCCGGATTGCAAAACACCAGGATGAAAGTTTGTAGTTGGGTTGAAGTTCAAACCCAGCTTAGACACTTCAAAAATGAGTGCACAACTCCCTAAGTTATCCTGTCAGCCATGAAATTGTTAACTTACTATAATTCACCAAATGTCCGTCCGTCCGTTCGAAGGTACCGCAAAAACGGCTCAACCGATCGCAACGATATTTTGGGTGGGTATTCCTGGGACCCCTGGGAGTAAAATAGGCTATATTGTTTTTCCAATTTTTCCAATTTTCCAGTTTCTCCAAACACGATGGAAAAATATTTACCGATATGAACAGTGATGTGGCTTTTATTGAAATTCTACAAATACTGTTTATTCTACGTACCAGGAGAGAGTAGATCGACTCCTGACGAACTCTTCCTATATAAACATGCGGCTCCGAAGTAACATGGCAGCGTGTGCAAAGCGACTGAGAAACAGGTGTAGCGGCCGCTTCCATGTTACAGATTCGGCGCACACTCTTCACACATAAACGTGCGACTGAGAAAAATGTGTAGCCGCCGCTTCCGTTTTGCAGAATTCAATCTTTTTTCAAAATGGGCGCCATGTACTGTTTAGATTTTGATGATTTGCGTGTGATATGATTCAACGGATGTTTATATGAATCGTTTAAAATAAAATAAAAGCTTTCAATTTCTGATATTTCGCCTTTTCATTTGGGCCTCCCAATTGAAGCCCCGCCCTTAGGGCGGGTACCGTTGCTAGTTGTACATAATTGTACCAAGATTGGTCAAAATCCCTTCAGCGGTTTACAGGTTATCATGGTAAAGAAAATCTGGTACACACAAACATGGACTGACAACCTGAAAACATAATGCCTCCATTACCTTTGGCTGCAGAGGCATAAAAACAATGAAAGGTAACTGCTGAAACCCAAGTGTCTAAAATTTTGAAAGGACTTCCAATGTAAGATGGAAGTGAACTGCTTCACAATAAATTGGGAACACTTTTAAAAGTGCCTGAAAAAGGAAAATTTCCCCTAACCTGGAGAAACTCATAGGTCGCACTAATCTACAAAAAGGAGGTAAGATGTAAAGTAGAGTCCCATTGGGCTGCTCTGGAATATTTAGAATATGTGAATAAAAGCCAAAAGCTACTCACAGTTGAACTGGACAACAAGCAATTACAGGAGCAAGCAGGTTTGAGAAGTGAATACCGTACTCAACAATGAATCACCTTCAAAAAATAAATCAGATTCTGGGAAAATCAAGAAAAAATAAATTGCTCTTGTGCCTAGAATTTATTGATCACGAGAAAGCCTTCCACAGTGTGGAAATAAATGCCATTGTACAAGCTCTACATCAGCAAACCATCAACTCCAGATATATCAATACTTCAAGTATACAATGGTGAAACCGGGACCTTGAAACTGATCCCAGGTCGTCGCGAGAGCGATATCGAAAGAGGCGTCAGACAAGTTCAAACACAACGCCAACAAAATCGTTCAATAGGAGGAATGTTCAAAGGGATAAATTGGGAAATGAAAGGAATAAATATCAGCTGAGCATAGACGACAATGGTTTAAATCCGAACAATTCCGAAGATTTCAAAAATCATGATGGAAGAGCTAAATTTATAAAGCCAGATAAGATCGGACAAAAAACGGACATGATGAAGACAAAAGGCATGTTAAACCGTGAGATGCAAGAGAGTAGGAGATTCAAATTGAGAATTTCAAAATTGAACAAATCGGCAATTACATTCACTCAGGCCGGCTCAAAGGAAATTGATACACATTGAGGATGTGGAGAGATGTACCAGGGCATGATGGGAAGCCCTTGGGAAATAAAATAGAAAAGTGATGAAAAGCAAACTGAGCTCTTGTCTGAAAAATAACGTTTGCAATCAATGTGTAATAACAGCAATGAATGATATGGTGGCTTACAAAACATGGTAGCTTACAAAATCAATGGAGGGAAGGTTAATCACCAAGCAAAGAGCAGTGGAAAGATGTGGCCTTGGCATATTAAAAAAACTAGAACAATGCGACTGTGTCGCCAATATGCCTCCGCATAGTTCCACAACGGATAGATGCCATCACTCTGCATATGTATGGGTAGGGGTTCACGTTTGTGAAGTTTTGTGTTGATCGGATAAGGTTCGTTTTTCTATCCAAGATGGCTGCCAAACCACATGACCTCTGACATCATCATTTTCAAACTATATGCAACAGTGTTGTTAGATGATATTTGTAAAATTTCGCATCAATAGGGTGAGCGGTTTGAGAGATATAATTTTTTAATATTTCCCTTCAATCCAATATGGCTGCCAAACCATCTGACCTATGATGTCATAAATTTAATATTTCAATGCAAATGGGTCATAGATCATGTGCATGCAATTTCAGATTTTTAGGATAAGGAATTCGATTAAAACATTTTTGGCTGGTATACCACTTCACCTATGATGTCATCAATATCATGCTTTTGTTCCCCATTAGGAGTACTTGACAATGTGCCAAGTTTCATTTTATTTCCATTCAGCGGTTTCTGAGAAATAATTTTTTAATTATTTGCTTTTAATCCAAGATGGCTGCCATACCACGTGACCTATGACATCACAATTATCATTAAAAAAAACATTCTGAATGTGTGTCACTCCGACCCTGAAAGTCTAGTCTCAATTGGACATATGGTTGCTGAGAAAAACGAGGTTTAGCCCGTTCAGACGGACGGACGGACAACCCGAAAACATAATGCCTCCGGCGACTTTGTCGGCGGAGGCATAAAAGGCATGCAAGTAATCCAATGAATCGCACACTAAACAAGAACAACATGTTAAAATTAAATAAAACAACAGTGAGAATTGCTTTGCAATAAATGTCCCCTACCAGTATGTTTTTTAAATTTTTAACGGATTTTAAAAATTGATGAAACGCAGTGAAACTCAAACTTGTTCTGTAACTTATCAAAATAAAGCCATGTACCAAGTTTCAGTTCAATATGTTGAAGGTTAAGGAGATTGGTGTTGACTTAGCGGTTAGGGTGCCGGCTTGGGATCCTAGGATTCCTGAATTTGAATCCAGGTCGATCGCTGAATTAACACCAGGGGGGTTGACTCAGCCTGTCATCCTTCCGAGGTCGGCAAATTGAGTACCAGCTCACTGGCAATTCCCTGTGTGTTGCAAGAGGTGACCAACAGTGTTGGTGGCAGGAAGGGCATCCGGCCATAAAACATTGCTTCAAAAGGGGGGCCAAGGTGCCCGAAAAAGGCCAACCTCTGCTCTGCGGGGAAAATTGGCCTCTAAAGGTGGCTCTATGTTAAAGGGTAAGGGAAAAAAGTGCAGAAAACCACAGGTGGGACGGATGGACAGACGGACGGATGGACGGGGAGCAAACCTATAGTCCCCTCCGGGAAAGTGACTAATAAAACGAAGATGGAACTGGGCTGAACACGTTGAGCGAGAAAAATGAACAACCAACGGATGTCAAGAATTACAAAATTGGCAACTTAGAGAGGAACCAGAAAGAAGAAGAGAAAGACCAATGATTAATGGGCCCCAAATTGCAGAGAATATAAAGGATTGCAGCATGTTGAGGGAGCCCTTGGAGGTGATCTACTCCACATTGGACTCCATCATGTCTGGTAAATATCACGTTGCTCAAACTATTGGTTTTGTTTTGGGAATTCGATAATAAAACGATGTTTGGGTCGACTCGCCCATGTATCATTAACGAGTCATCGAGTTTTGTAATATTTGTTTAATTTTCAGGGTTTGACAGAATGAAGCAGAGGTTGTGCACTTAACTTTGAGCTGTCCAGTCTGGCTTGGATCCCTGACCAGACTATAAACTGTGCGATTGATGTTTCTCATCAATGAGGTTTGGAATACACTCTTATCGGGAATTGAAAGGAACAATGACATGAATTTGAAAAAGGAACAATTACTTATCGGGAATTAACAATAACAAATTGAAAGGAACAAGAAGAAAAAAAACATAAAATGTCATAACCCCCGTGGTTTTAGTAATTTTGCTGTACTGAGTTAAAGGCCGTCAGTCGGCCATCTTGTATCTAATCTCAAAACAAGTACAAAAAGTTTTAATTAAAACAAAAGCCGCGTCGATGTTACACAATGCCTAGATGCAGCTGTGCCTATAACGTCGATGTTATAGGCACAGGACATTCCTATTGATTCGATTACTTGATGTTATTTTTGTGCAAAGTGAAAATATATCTCGGCAATTTCCCGTGTGTGGCGACGAATTTTTAATATATCTCGGCATTTTCCCGTCTGTTATTTCAGGCGGTGTATGACTGACCATGCCGCGATTTAAAATATATATATCTCGGCAATTTCCCGTGTGTGGCGACACGTGAACGAAGCTATGCTCCTCTCCACATTATTGTGACGACGTATAAATTAAATATTTCATCGTGACGATTGTCATCAAATGGACGAATTTTTAATATATCTCGGCATTTTCCCGTCTGTTATTTCGGGCAGTGTATGACTGAGCATGCCGCGATTAAAAAAAAAAAAATCTCAATGGACTTGAAGTTACAGGCCTTTGAGAATTCATTTCGTTCTATAAAGGGCAACTTTCATCGGATTTTCTTCCCGTTTTTTTTCAACCGAGTCTAAAACTATGTTAGCGACTGTGAAAAATGAAATGATATATCGAATTTGATTTGAAATAAAACTGTGTGAGAGAGGAAGACACCACGGGCCTACAAAACAGGCCTCAAAGCTATGCGAGTTAATAAAATGGTGGATATTTGTTTATATGAAGGCTCTCCCAGAATGGGTGGAGCTATGGTTCCCAGAATGGGTGGAGCTTTGAGGTTTTGTCTTCTCTGCAAGAACAAGAACAAGAAGAACAACAACAACAACAACAGCAGAGGGCACTCGATGAGCAGCGTCTGCGACGCGGCTAAAAAAATGACGTGCATATGTATGTAACCATCATGTGCTATGCTTGTGCTAAGGTTGAACAAAATCGGACCATGCATGTCCGAAAATGGTTGGGGACACGTTTAAGTAACAAAATGACCACCAGTCAGCCATCTTGGATCTGATGTTGAATGAAAATGACGTGCATATGTAAGCCATCATTCCTTATCTGTGTGCCAAGTATGAACAACATTGGTGAATGCATGTCCAAGAAATGGTTGAGGATGTGTTCAACATCGGGTGTTTTACAACTAAAATGGCCGCCAGTCGGCCATCTTTGAACGCATCGTGAAAGAAAATGACGTACATATGTATAATATCATGTTTTGTCTTTGTGCTTAGTATGAACAAAATCGGTCAATACATCTCCGAGATATGGTTGCGGACGCACGGACGGACGAGACCCAATCCATAAGCCCCTGTTTCGGACTAAGTCCAACAAGGGCTAATAAGAATTCAATAATTACATCCGCCATTGAAGGTGCTTTCACCCCCTGTCTGTTTGTCTGTGAGCAAGATATCTCAAAACGTTATGGACGGACTTGGACGAAACTTGGTGGACAGGTTGGGTGTGTGACAAGACAAGGACGAATTGATTCAATATTGTTGAAGATTCTGGTTCAGATCCAGCCGGCCTATCGGTGGGATATAAGTTGTAAACCGCTCAGCCTGGTGGAGGTATGCGCTCTACCGAGTTCTTTCTGGTTATATATGTGCACAAATAACTCAATAAAATAACATAAACATGTTTAAAATTTCAAATAAAGAAAAACAACATTGCCTAATTTATCATCCCCAGACCTCCTACCCACCAACACTCCCACCCAGCAACCAACCCAGCCTGTTATTGTTGTAGTATCAATGAAATTGTTTGTATTTTTACCATAAAAAAACAATTCAT
This sequence comes from Myxine glutinosa, assembly GCF_964187855.1. NCBI lineage: Eukaryota > Metazoa > Chordata > Myxini > Myxiniformes > Myxinidae > Myxine > Myxine glutinosa. The sequence continues at coordinate 42,641,291 of NC_136264.1, read as the reverse complement.
ATGTGACAAAAAGGACAAATCCACCAAACTCATGAATATAAAATAGAACTTTAAAACAAACGTGTATAGTAGCATCAGACAGTTCACTCCTTGAACATTAAAATGAATTCTGATCACAAGAAAACACGAGGGAATTAGTGGAAACACGAGAAAGCTCTTGTAATGAGTCACAAGATGCGATGAGAATAATGCAAGTGTTTTACCGAAAGGACCTGATCCAGTAAACACGTGCAAACTGTTACTTTTGTGCATGTACAGAACATGTATCGAGATTACTACAGTTACAAACAGTGCGGTGAGACACAAACATCACATGGCAAAGATCCTGACATTTTGCGTATGTAATATATCGATGGACCCTTGTGCCCAATGCTGCATCAGTAAGATCATGATTGGCGAGGAATGCAGATGCAGAAGGTACGGGGAGATCTTTTCAAAAGGGGTTTATGTTTTCAAAATGTTTATGCTTTATTTAATTTATTTATTTATTTAATTTCAAAATGTTTATGTTGATGCTTTTCGAAGGAGTTTTTTTATGTTTTATGTGTCAGTTTGTCTTTTTGTGATCAATGTTAGCTCTTACACGAGCCTCGATCTTGTACACAAAAAAGGAAAGGAAGGTAAACCTGTTTTGATGTGCTCATCTTAATCTGGAGGAAGCGGATGATGCTGGTGCCACAAGTCCAAATTGCATAAACAGCGATGATTTGTCATTTGTTGACTAATCAATTCAGGCTACTCACTGATAAGGCCACTCATATGTACCGCATTTCACAATTATTATTATTATTTGTTCATATGCAGCACAAGGCTGCGGGGTAGCATCATTGGCTGAAGGCGCGACTTTGCCACGACCGGGCCTACAAAATATTTGGTTTTGTGTTCGTAACATTTTACAGAGCATTGTTATGAAGCAACGGAGTTGGCTGCAAGATCTGAGTGTCAAGGTTTTGGATGGGGGAAGATAAGAGATGGTGTCCGAGTGTGCCTGGGCCGTGTCAGTGTTATGTCCACTGTCCAGGCTGTGTCATGTCTGTGCTGTGCCGTGCCATGCCCGTGCTGTGTCATGTCCGTGCCTTGTCCGTGATGTGTCATGTGCATACTGTGCAGTGTCTGTGCTGTTCTGTGTCTATGCTGCATCTGTGCTGCATCTGTGCTGCGTGTGTCCTGCGTGTGTGCTGCGTGTGTGCTGCGTCTGTGCTGCGTCTGCGCTGCGTTTGCGCTGCGTCTCTGCTGCGTGTGCGCTGCGTCTCTGCTGCGTCTCTTGCTGCGTCTCTGCTGCGTCTGTGCTGCGTCTGTGCTGCATCTGTGCTGCGTCTCCGCTGCGTCTCCGCTGCGTCTCTGGCGCGTCTGTGCCGTGTCGTGCCATATTTCTTCTGGGATAATATAACTGATTTAGCAATTAATACAAAATCCCTGATAAAAGGCCAGTAGAACGGAAACACAAAATCTACCAATCCGCAATGAACATGCGACCGGCATTTTCATCTACACTACTAACTTCACTAACATCTTCACTTCATGTATATCTTCACTAACACCATCTTCGTCTGTATCACTCACACAAGGCTTGAAACGATACGGCTCCACAATACACCCAAACGCATTTCCATCACTAATTGTGTCTCCAATAGTGTCTTCAAAATCCCACTGATCAGTTTCAACATGCTGAGAACCTTCAGAGTTGCTAATGACAGTGGAATCAATATTGGAATTTGAGCTCAAAATACATAGTTCTCTGTGTAAAACCGCCATTTGGATCAAGGCGAGTTCATAGTATGACGTCACGGGCGATATCGAAAATCGACACGTTGGGGCTTTTTTCGACACCTTGTGATTGGCAAAAAAAAAAAAAATCCAATTTTTTCCCTTCAAATTAAACCACGCTTAATGCTTTTTAATGATTTTCAGAAAAAAAAACAATTGCGTCGTGTTCCCATTTAACGTCCACCAACTAATACTACCAGACGGAAACCTAGCTGATTTGCATATCTAGTCGCTGAATTCAACCATCCAGTATTTTTGAGGTCAACATAGACAAAAATCATTTTTTTAAAAATCATTAAAATGGTCAACAACTTCGGTGCGATTTCAAAAAACCTCAATTTTCATTTTTATTTATTTATTGCGAGATAAACCTGATCCACCAGAGGGACAGTCCACTTCGTGATGGAATACCTACCTGTGAAGCACCGATCTGACAGTTTATAGTCGAGTTGGGAATAGAACCCAGACTAAACAGTTCAAAGGTAATAAGGGTACGACCTCTACACCTGTCAGACCAATAATTTCAATAACCACACCCAAAATATTTGGGATGTACAAAAAGCTTTGGCACATGAATATAAACAGTTGCAGCGCAGTATCAATCGATTACTGGTCAATGTGCCATGCAAGCCCCCCGCCCCCTTCCCACGCCTCCTGCCCCCAAGCCCTCTCCCTCCCACACTTCTCCCTGCTCTCAAATGTTGTGGTTGTGTGCTTCCCCTTCTCTCCCCATCTTGTCTTCCGCTCCCTCTTTTTGTATATTTTGTTTGTCTGGTTGATTTGTTTGTGAAATAAATGTTAGCTCCTCGATTCAGTATACAAAAAAGAGAAAATGCCACCAAGGGAGTTGCTGGCTTGTGTGGGAAAGCCAAATCCGATGAGCGCCCAGACAAACATACTGCTAGACGGATCGAGTTAAAGGGATTTCGTCCTTGAGAGCACGCTGAGAGAGGGACGGGCACAGAGATCACGTATGGTTTTGTTAACCTGTGCCCTGAACCTCAGCGAAACACCAAATATGAACGCCTGCTGGAGTGACACACTCGTGCCAAGTGGGGAAAACTATCATTTATCATATATCATTTCAGAATCATTGGAATCTCCCACGAGGAAGCTAACTCTGAGGGCATTCCACTCACTCACCGCAGGCAGGTTGGTGGTCTTTCTGTCTTTTACCGACTCCAATCCGGCCTTGCTCCCCCAGCTCTCTCTGTGCTCTGCCCCCAAATACTCCTATAGGTCGCACAAGATCTGCCAGCAACCCTCTTATGGTGAAACTGCCAAAATCAAGACTCTCTGCTCACCTTCACTCCTTCATTCCACTTTTCTCCCGCCTCTGGAACAAACTCCCTCACTCTCTTCAATCCCACTCCTCCCTCCAGGTCTTTAAAACAGCTGTTCACCACCATCTCTTATCTTCCCCCATCTAAAACCTTGATCTCTTCTACCCATGTTAATTCACCCCCAGATCCATTTTTATTGAAATACCAACTTCTTTCCTGCAAGTTCTAGCAGAGTCCATGTGTATTATACCTGAATGTGATGCTTCCATCTCTCTCCCCATCTTGTCTTCCGCTCCCTTTATTGTATGTTTTGTGTGTCCGTTTTTTTTTTTTTTGGTGATTAATGTTAACTCTTACACGAGCCTCTATCTTGTATACCAAAAAAAATAAAATAAAAATAAAGCTTTGGTGCAAATGTTGGAGGAAAATAAATTGTTTTCATCAAAATTAAATGCTATGAGGTGCACATTTACTGGAATAATATATTTTTGAGTGTTATTTTGTGCTATAATCAATGCTAATTTAGAGTGGTTTGAGAGGATAATTTAGACGTATCAATAATTTAGACTCATCTCTGAGCTCTCCAGCCCGGGTTTGAATCCCGAGCCAGCTATAAACTGTCATCCTGGTGTTCCGCATGCAGGGTAGGCACCAATGGGTGTGCCGTCAATTGGAAGGACGTTAAGCCAGAGCATCTACCTGCCAGCACTGGCTGAACAAAAAAGACAAAATACAAAAAAGAAAAAAGACAAAGACAAAACAAAACAAAAGAAAAAAAGACTGTTTTTTGCGAAAAGTAGGCAAGTTATTGCCAGCACCCTGAACCAACTACAAATTCCTGCCAAATTCACCTTCAATCGATTATCCTGCATCGGAGTGGCGACTCATTCAAGATTAGCTCGAGCCAATAACCGTTTCTCAACTTTTTCTTCAACCAAATGCAGCTGACAAGGCTGCAGAGTAGCATCATTGGCTGAGGGTATGGCCCTGCCAGTCATGGAATGCCCTCTGTGGGATAGGGCAGGAATTGGGAACTTTGGTTGGTCAGGGGTTCATCCTACAGCAAGATAATGACCCTAAACACACCTGCAGGCTACGTCAAAACTACCTTCGAGGAAAAGAACAAGACAGTAGGCTTCAAATCATGGAATGACCAGCACAGTCTCCAGACTTAAACCCCATCGAGCTGGTTTGGAATGAACTGGACAGAAGGGTGAAAGCAAAGCAACCTACAAGTGCAGCACATTTGTGGGAACTTCTGCAACAGTGTTGGGAAGAACTTCCCGAACAATATTTGATTTCCATTGTAGAAAGAATGCCACGAGTGTGTTCGGCGGTTATATCTGCAAAAGGTGGCTACTTTGCCGAGTCAAAAATGAAAATTAAATTTTGTTAAACAAAATGATTCTATGATTTCTTTTTTATCTCCAATTGTTTATTTGTTCTAAGCTTAATTTCAGAGTACATTGAGACATTAAACTGCGTAAATTTCAATAAAAACTGGAAAAATTGAGGTGTTCTAAAACTTTTGACTGGTAGTGTGTGTGTGTGTGTGTGTGTGTGTGTGTGTGTGTGTGTGTGTGTGTGTGTGTGTGTGTGTGTGTGTGTGTGTGTATGTATGTATGTATATATATATATATATATATATATGTATATATATATATATATATATATATATATATGTATATATATATATATATATATATATATATATATATATATATATATATATATATATATATATATATATATATATATATATATATATATATATATATATTACAAAACAGGAGTTTCTGTCTGTCTGTGTCTGTCCGTCCCCAAACTACTCCCTCAGTTTTGGGGCTAGCCCCACCAAACAAACGTAACAATATATATATATTGTTGTGGAAATGAGAATTGTGTTTTTTTATTGTTGTAAAAAATATCACCCTCCTTCCTCCAGTTGTTGTGTATAAAGGTCAAAGGGCGTCCCTTAGTTAGGTCATATACAATCACGTTAGCCAATCATAGATTTCCTCCTTGTTGATAGTTATTTCCTTATTCTGTGTATTAGGTTAAGGCTTTGTCTTCCATTAATTAATACTCCATTGCACCGAATTCAAATAGATAGATCCCCTTTTTCAAATTCCCCCAAAGCCTTTATTGCCAACTGCATTTGCCTCCATTGAGCACGCGGTCGGCTCGGAGAAGAAAGGCGTGTCTCCACCTCGTCATAGAGGGGAGGAGTGAGCCAGCCCTTGCCGACCAACCCAGAACGAGGGGTTTGGCTTTGAGAGGGCGTGGGGAGAACCGTCGAGTAGGTTCGCGAAGGTTGAAGGGCGTGGCCTATATAACCCGCGAGAGACGCCCCCACCTCAGATGAGTCCAGATGAGCTATGGAGATGAGCTACGGAGATGAGATACAGAGGATGAGCGCTTAAAAAGCACGCGATGCACCTGAGACGAGCTGCGTGATCCAGGAGAGGAGAGAGGGATGTCTCATGAGCTTTAAAGCACCACAGCTTTGAGCTTCGACGGCAGTTTCGACCGTGGCCGCGAAGGAACGGCGGCTGCTGAACGTGCCGATTGAGAAGGGGGCGGCGGCTGCTCACTCCCGGCCCGACCATGCTCCGGTTCCAGTTGGACCTTCCCCTCCTTCCAGCCAATCGTTCCTGCCTTCATTCCCCAGTCGTGTAAGTGTGCTCGTAGTCTGTCTTTTGTCTTGTCCTGGGGTATTAAGTAAGACTGAATAGGTAAGCTAAGGTGCACTGTGTCCGCTTCTTCTTCTTCTGTTTTTATTTTATTATCCTTCCTCCTCCTCCTTGGTTGCTTTCAATTGTGTAAATAGTAAATAAATCATATTTGTATTTCTTACCCTTTGCCTTTCTTTCCTCTACATCCGTCGTTGTTGTCTTTTCCCTCATTGGGCACCTGTGGCACGATTTGGCCAACGTTTATGAATTGGGTTAGTCTTGGTAATAGTCCGTGCCGCGGTTGCTAAACACCGCTCGGCAATCAATTAACATCTGTCCGCGGTACGAACGGGGCTGTGCACCGGCCTTTCCGGAGGTCGCGGTATGGCGTCAGGGACCACGTCGGTCAGCAATAAACAAGGGGTCTAATCCCCCCTCAAAGGGGAACCATAGGCCGACGTTTGGTTCCGTAACAATATATATATATATATATATATATATATATATATATATATATATATATATATATATATATATATATATATATATATTGTTACGTTTATATATATATATATATATATATATATATATATATATATATATATATATATATATATATATATATATATATATATATATATATATATATATTGTTGCGGATATGAGGACTGTATATTTTTTTTGATTGTGTTGTATTGTGGTAAATTGGTGTGAATTATTATTATTGTTGTTATTGTTATTCTGTGCCTCCTGCCTCCGGAGCTGTGTAAAGATCAAAAGGGCGTTCCATAATTAGTCCACAAGCATACACGTCAGCCAATCATAGAATATCCATGTTCAATAGTTATATCTTATTCTGTGTTTTAGGATAAGGCTGTGTCTCCCATTAATAGAAATACTCCATTGCACCAGTGAAAGAGATAGATTCCCTTCATTCCCACTCCCAAAACTTCCATTCCCATTCCCAAAACCTCCCTTCCAATTGCCTTCCGCATTTTGGGCGGTTTTCTTCAACCACCATTGGCCACGAGGTAGGGTTGGGGAAGAAAGGCGTGTCTCCACCTCGTCATAGAGGGGAGGAGTGAGCCAGCCCCACTCGACCAACCATGAGCCAGGGGTTCGGCTAGAGAGGGCGGAGGAAGAGCGATCGGGGAGGTTCGCAAAGGTTGAGGGGCGGGGGCCTATATAACCCAAGGCAGGGCGTGTCCAGAAGGAGATGCGTTTTTACAGAGGAGAGCAGAAGACAGAAAAGCCTGGAGTTGGTCACAAGGAGTTGGTCTGAGTTGGTCTGAGTCGGTTGCCTGAGGAGGGTCAGTGGTTGCGTTGGTAAGGAGTCGGTGGTGAGGAGTGAGAGAAACAAGAAAGAGTTGAGGGTTTGGACCAGACGAGTGGGACAAGGCCTGGCAAAGCACGCGACGAAAACAGCAGCCAAAACAGCAGCCAAAACAGCAGCCAAAACAGCAGCGTGGGGCCTGGCCTGAACGGCGGCTGCTAAACGCGCCGGTTGTGCTGCGGGACCCCCTTGGACCTCCCTCTCCCTCCAGCCATCCACATCCTGCCATTCCTGCAATTCCCCGCGTGAGTCAGTGTCTTTTGTTTGTTCTGTCCTGGGAATAAGTTAAGTCTGTAGATAAGCTAGTATTTGCACTGTGTCACCTGCGTCTTATGTGTTGTAAATAAAACGTGACTGCTTGCTTTTTGCTTGTGTGTAAATAATAATAAACCCAGTCACCCTTCTGTCCGTCTTCTCGTTTTATTCCTTTTCCTCTTTGCATTCGGTCGTTTTAGTCTTTTCCAGATTGGGCAGCTACGGTGCGATACGGCCAAAGTTCGGGTGGAATCGGGTAAGTTTGTTAGGTCGCAGTCACCAACCGCTCGGTCTACAACATCTAACCGCGATCTGTAACAATTGGTGTCAGGAGTGGGATTCGGACCTGGGACTAAAATTGTTAGGCCCAAATTTTGGAACACCAATTGTGTTATGTAACAATTGGTGTCGAGGAGTGAGATCGGACCCGAAGCGCGCTTAACGCGCTCAAAATTATAAAGTGCTGGAAATTTGTGTTGTTTTACAAAAACCCGAATTTTGAAATCGCGCCATGGCTGGTCAAGGCGACGGGATGCCGGTGGGAGAAATAGACGGGTTAGGGGTAACCCAGGACTTAGGGAAAGAAAGGGAGGAGGAGAACATTGGCAATGTGGTTGAGGGGGTATCAGGCGCACGAAATGGCGTCCTCGCGCACGTGGGTGTAGCGGCACCAAATTTAGCCGCGGCCGTGGTCGCGGTAGCCGAACCCGAGATGCCAATGAATTGGAACCTGTTTATGAAACAGATGATGGCCTTTATGGTAAAAACAGACGATAATTTCAAAGGGATGGAAAACAGGATAGGGGGCCAAATTGAAGCAATAACGAACAGAATGGGTGACCGCATGCAAAAATGTGGGGAGACCATGGATCGCATGGTGGGTGAAAGGGTCCCAGGGGTGCACAAGGAGGTAACGCGAGGCGAGAAGCGCCGGTTGGACGAAGCGGAGGAAAGCACGGGTACAATGACGGGGGTAGAAATCGCGACACGGGGTTTGGAAAAGCCGGCGACCGATGAGGTAGAGGGTGTTTTATTAAAGCCAGCGGTCGTCGAGGTAAATAAAGAAAAAGCAGTGCTGGGAATTAAAATTGAAAAGATGACGGAGGTAGCCCGGGAATTGCAGGGAGAAATGGAATATGTGCAAAGTCCCTGCTCACATCACGATGCTGTGCTTAACCCGAATGGAAGTTTGCAGGTTTTGGTGCAGGGAGGAAGAAGAACCCCGAAGGTGAGACGTGCTGTTGTGTATTGTGCGGGGAGATTTTGTAAATGGATGTTTAGCGACAAAAGAATTGTCGCGCGATTGGGATCGATATGGCATCCGGGCGTTGGTGAAGGGTCCCGTGTGAGTGGAAATGGCACGCGTGGAAGAAAAAAGTGTGCGTCGGCGAGTGGGTGTGCTATAAAGTGTGGGAGTGAAACCGAGTGCGAGCGAGAATGCACGTCGGTGTGTACGGGGTGTGACACAGGGAGTGAGAGCAATACGGAGTGCACGCCCATGGTGAGTGTTACAGAGGACGTAACGGAGGAGAGGTGTGGACCGAAGTGTGCGCAAGAGGTGTGGTGTGTAACAGAGAGAGCGTTGGTGGAATGTACGGACGGCGTTGGAACGCCAGGTTTTGTGAGGGTGAAAGGGGTAGCGTATGCTTGTAAGCATGCAAGTAAAGCATCGACGGCAACCAGGTTAGCGGTTAGGGCGACGGATAGCCGATGCGAGCGCTCGGTGCGAGGGGTGCTTTGTTGGGTGCGAGGCCCGGCGCGGGTCGATGCTGCGTCGCTTCTCTTCGAAGCGTCGTTGCCGATTCGGGCTTGGCCCCGCCCCGCACGGTCGAGTCCGGGCTTTGTCGGGCGAGGCGACCGGTCCGGTTCGAGGGCGAGTGGGAGGAAGCGGAACGGTGCCCCCTCGTGGGGACGGGGTTCCGACCGGGGGAGATTGAGCCATCGGGCCCGGGACCGCAAGGTGCCGCGCCGAGATGGTGCGTGGAGCCTCGGTCCAACCAAACCACCTCCCTTGAACCGAAAGCCGGACGGATTCAACCTGCAGGCAACCAAACCACCCGAATTCATTGCTCGGCTTTACGAAGCCGAGTTTAATGATGTCATGACGCACCGAGGCTAGGATATAGCGGACTGTGATGATGGTGATAGTGATAGTGATTTAAAACGAAATTTATAATAGTGGGTAGAATTGGCAGTAAATGGGAAATTTTTGAATTGGTTGGAATCTGGACGAACAAAATTGATAGTGAGAGACCCCCGATGTGGTGGGATGGCAAATCCACCATCCCTCACAGAAAGTGGGGGCAAATGCGCTATAGCTTATGGGGTGTATGGCAGTGAAAACTAGCCCGGGTGGGTTATGTTATATGGATAGGGATCTAGCGAAGATGACATTAGGTAACGTTAAGTTTAGTTAGTGACTGATACCTGTAGTGGGGACGCAGGTAGTTTAGTGTGGTTGATAATGACGTGGGAGCGCAATAGTTTAAAGGGACGACTGGGAAGCGCAAGTTTCAGAGGGGAGTAGTTAGCTGAGATGATGCCGTGTGTGTGAAGATTGAACAGGTGAGAATTGAACAGGTGTGATTGCACAGGTGTGCAACTGAACAGGTGAATGGAGCAGTGTATGAGGGAGTAGTGGTGATTGCGTGTTGTGTTGACCAAATGGTCCAGGAAGAAAGGAGGGTGCAGGTGGCACCAGGTGTGAAGGCACAGGTGTGCAAGTGCAGGTGTGTGGAATATATGGAGCAGAGAATGAGTGGTGTGGAGAGAGTTGGAGTAAGTGGTACGGAGTGGTGTGCATGGTGCGAAGGTGTGAATGGGGGAAGAGTGGACCCCCATCACGGATACCCGGGGCGGGTAGTGTAAGTGTTAGGTAGAGGGTACAGGTAAATTGTGGTTGGATATTGGCATCTGTGGTGCGGGTGAAAGAATGGTCTTTGGATGGGTGCATTAGTGTTGTGGAAATGGCTGGGCGTTGTGGAAGTGTAACTCAGTGTAACATATTGATTGGCCCTGGTAACTTATTAATTAACCTGGTAACAAAGCAGATACATTTTATGTGTATGAACAATGTAATCTCTTGAAACACCTGGTCAAGGCCCCAGGCTAGAGCACCCCCCCCTGCTGTGATTTCCATTTACACAGCAGGAGGGGAGCGAGCTGATGCCAGGACTCGGTGCGATGCATGACCTCGGGACATTAGCGGAGAGGAGATTAAGTCCAGTTTGGCGATATAACGAGAGCAAACGTTGAGTAAAGTACACTGGTCCTCAGAAGCCCTGCCCGACGGAACGATGGAATGAACGAGTACTTGCTACGTGAAGCGCTGACCGAACGGGAGTGTCGGATGGAGAGAAGGACCAGCGAAAAGAGTTAAACCTGATCCATTATATTATGCGGTATCATTTTGGTAATTGGATGAAGTGAATACAGTTTAATAAACGAGACCTTTTGTAACCTGTGTCCGGTCTTTGGAGTCCTGTGAGTCCCCCAGTAAATTCCCTGACAATCTTGGAGGCACCGCTGCGATCAATTGTACAAGCAAGTCTTCTTTAAAAGGTGAGTGTGTCTTGTCTTGCCCAATATGATTACGAACTTGGAAGTTATGGGTACATATATGGGGGAGCAGGTGATCTGGGGCTTCTTGGCGCTGGTTATTAAAGGGCCTTACTGTGACCTGGAAGCGGGCGGAGCAAGTGTGCACCTTGCGACCGCTTGTTTCAAGGACGTGTAAGGCCGGTACACTCGTTTACCCACTCGCACACGGATAAAGTACTACTTTTTTTTTGCACTTGTTCGAAGCACTTGACTTGATCGGCGCTCGGCGAGCGACAGGGAACCGGGAAACGGAATTATATTTATATATATATATATTTCCAATATGGTACACCGGCCACAACGATTTTAGCGATTATCCGAGTTTTTTTTTTAACGATTTCTGTAAATACGTATTTTTCCTGCGCTGTGTAATTCTTCTGACACGCGCCACGAAGAAACGCACCACTGATGTGCATGAAGCGACTTGTTTGCCGGTTCGGTAAGGTCCGTCCGTACACGTGTACAATCGTGTACACCCGTTTTAAATAGAGAATTTTGGGAGCAGTGCTGTTGTATTTTTTTTGACGAAATTTGCTAGATAAATAGCATGGGTGACACGGAACCAGTGCTGTTGTATTTTTTTTGACGAAATTTGCTAGATAAATAGCATGGGTGACACGGAACCAGTGCTGTTGTATTTTTTTTTGACGAAATTTGCTAGATAAATAGCATGGGTGACACGGAACCAGTGCTGTTGTATTTTTTTTGACGAAATTTGCTAGATAAATAGCATGGGTGACACGGAACCAGTGCTGTTGTATTTTTTTTGACGAAATTTGCTAGATAAATAGCATGGGTGACACGGAACCAGTGCTGTTGTATTTTTTTGACGAAATTTGCTAGATAAATAGCATGGGTGACACGGAACCAGTGCTGTTGTATTTTTTTTTGACGAAATTTGCTAGATAAATAGCATGGGTGACACGGAACCAGTGCTGTTGTATTTTTTTTGACGAAATTTGCTAGATAAATAGCATGGGTGACACGGAACCAGTGCTGTTGTATTTTTTTGACGAAATTTGCTAGATAAATAGCATGGGTGACACGGAACCAGTGCTGTTGTATTTTTTTTTGACGAAATTTGCTAGATAAATAGCATGGGTGACACGGAACCAGTGCTGTTGTATTTTTTTTTGACGAAATTTGCTAGATAAATAGCATGGGTGACACTGAACCAGTGCTGTTGTATTTTTTTTGACGAAATTTGCTAGATAAATAGCATGGGTGACACGGAACCAGTGCTGTTGTATTTTTTTTGACGAAATTTGCTAGATAAATAGCATGGGTGACACGGAACCAGTGCTGTTGTATTTTTTTGACGAAATTTGCTAGATAAATAGCATGGGTGACACGGAACCAGTGCTGTTGTATTTTTTTTTGACGAAATTTGCTAGATAAATAGCATGGGTGACACGGAACCAGTGCTGTTGTATTTTTTTTTGACGAAATTTGCTAGATAAATAGCATGGGTGACACGGAACCAGTGCTGTTGTATTTTTTTGACGAAATTTGCTAGATAAATAGCATGGGTGACACGGAACCAGTGCTGTTGTATTTTTTTGACGAAATTTGCTAGATAAATAGCATGGGTGACACGGAACCAGTGCTGTTGTATTTTTTGACGAAATTTGCTAGATAAATAGCATGGGTGACACGGAACCAGTGCTGTTGTATTTTTTTTTGACGAAATTTGCTAGATAAATAGCATGGGTGACACGGAACCAGTGCTGTTGTATTTTTTTTGACGAAATTTGCTAGATAAATAGCATGGGTGACACGGAACCAGTGCTGTTGTATTTTTTTGACGAAATTTGCTAGATAAATAGCATGGGTGACACGGAACCAGTGCTGTTATATTTTTTTGACGAAATTTGCTAGATAAATAGCATGGGTGACACGGAACCAGTGCTGTTGTATTTTTTTTTGACGAAATTTGCTAGATAAATAGCATGGGTGACACGGAACCAGTGCTGTTGTATTTTTTTTGACGAAATTTGCTAGATAAATAGCATGGGTGACACGGAACCAGTGCTGTTGTATTTTTTGACGAAATTTGCTAGGTAAATAGCATGGGTGACACGGAACCAGTGCTGTTGTATTTTTTGACGAAATTTGCTAGATAAATAGCATGGGTGACACGGATTAAATGATTTTATGATTATGAATTAATGAGAAAATGATTTTATATTTAAATATAAAAATTGATCTGCTTGGTGTTAGTTTAAAGGGCTGTTCCAAATTTATCTTGATTATGAGACAAAAACAGCAGAATGGGAATCAACAGACAATGGAATAGCTAGCGACGAGTGTTTGTGGGTGACAACCACCCTCTGGTCGAGGCTCATAGAAGGGGTGATGCTTACTGATTCGGCACGCTTAAAATAGGTGTTAATGGTGGGATGTCAGAGGTCTTGGCGTGGGCTTAATAGTCACACTGTTTGAAAAATAATGCTCGATGCAACATGATCCTAAAAAGAACCCATCCCTACATCGAAGGATAAGGAAGGGAAGGAATGGAAAATTTGAAGTATAAAAGTTACGGAACTCAAAATGTCTGGGTTTGGATGGAGTCATTAAAGGATTGAGTCATTCATTCGTTTGATGATGGTCCTAATATTTTGATAAATGTTTGATAATGGTCCTGGTGATTTTAGTCCTAGGAATAATATATGCTAGTGGTTTGTATGAAGGTTTTAATGAGATCGGATTTTTATCTATCTATAATTCCAGTAATCTCGGTGTGTGTGTCGGTCTGTCTGTATGCGACCGCTGTTTCTCAACAACTACCGGTCCGATATACTTGAAACTTGCCAGGTATATTTGTGGGGACCCGAGGATGTGCCTTTTCAAGGTTTGAAATTAATCGGACGGGTGGGTCCCAGGGTGTGGTCGCCGTGCTCGCGGGTCGTTCGCTTTGGCTCTGCGGATGGACCGAACCATTGCATGTAAATAGAAGGGGGGTTCTGTGGTCGTTCGCTTTGGCTCTGCGGATGGACCGAACCATTGCATGTAAATAGAAGGGGGGTTCTGTGGTCGTTCGCTTTGGCTCTGCGGATGGACCTAACCATTGCATGTAAATAGAAGGGGGGTTCTGTGGTCGTTCGCTTTGGCTCTGCGGATGGACCGAACCATTGCATGTAAATAGAAAGGGGGTTCTGTGGTCGTTCGCTTTGGCTTTGCGAATGGACCAAACCATTGCATGCAAATAGAAGGGGGGGTTCTGTGGTCGTTACTGCCACATGGTTTCAAAGTTTTGTTGTTGTTGTTTGCACGCATGTTTTTTGCAAGCACGTACGGGCGAGCACGTACGTGCGGGCACGCCCTAGTATATATAAATTGAGGTAATATTAAGTTATGGAATTAATTGCTTTCAACAATGCAAAGGGTGACAAAATATGGGATTTTAATGGGATTTTTTAATGGGATATTGGTTTAGGAATGTTTAGAGGTCATTGCAATGTGATAATGACTTGTGACCATTTGTTGTCAAAACGTTTGGGACCATTCAAAGGTTGGGTTGTGCTAACGTTTCCACAACGTCGCTACAACGTTTCACTTTCGTTGTTGCAACGTTTTGCTCCAACGTTTTGTGAACATTTAAATGTTGTGTTTTGCTGACGTTTCCACAACGTCGCTACAACGTTTCACTTTCGTTGTTGCAACGTTTTGCTCCAACGTTTTGGGAACATTCAAATGTTGTGTTTTGCTGACGTTTCCACAACGTCGCTACAACGTTTCACTTTCGTTGTTGCAACGTTTTGCTCCAACGTTTTGTGAACATTTAAATGTTGTGTTTTGCTGACGTTTCCACAACGTCGCTACAACGTTTCACTTTCGTTGTTGCAACGTTTTGCTCCAACGTTTTGGGAACATTCAAATGTTGTGTTTTGCTGACGTTTCCACAACGTCGCTACAACGTTTCACTTTCGTTGTTGCAACGTTTTGCTCCAACGTTTTGTGAACATTTAAATGTTGTGTTTTGCTGACGTTTCCACAACGTCGCTACAACGTTTCACTTTCGTTGTTGCAACGTTTTGCTCCAACGTTTTGGGAACATTCAAATGTTGTGTTTTGCTGACGTTTCCACAACGTCGCCACAACGTTTCACTTTCGTTGTTGCAACGTTTTGCTCCAACGTTTTGTGAACATTTAAATGTTGTGTTTTGCTGACGTTTCCACAACGTCGCTACAACGTTTCACTTTCGTTGTTGCAACGTTTTGCTCCAACGTTTTGGGGACATTCGAATGTCAAGTGAATCGAATGAGAATTCAGGAATTATTTCATTATTAACGATTAATGAAGTACTTATTTAATTAATTACATTTCTTATTACATTACAGTAATTACATTACAGTAATTACCTGAGGTAATTACAGTAATTACAGTTCCGGTAATTGCAGTAATCATTACAGTAATTGCAGTAATCTTATTACAGTAATTACATTACATTAACTCAGGCACCTTTTGAGTAAGGAAGCTGATATTTGGACATGACACTGACCAAGTGATGTGGCTGTCAAGGAAAATATTGATTTATTGATTAATCATTTAATAAATTAACTCGTTGATTTATAAATGACTTATTTAATTAAAATTCCTGAGAGATACATCTTCGGATGAAATACTTGCAGATTGGTTATGCTATGAGCCAATTGATTAAGGAAAATATTTTGTGATGGCCATATTGGCAATTTCGTGGCCATATTCGTGGCAACTCAGTTAGTGCCACTGCACCTTTAAAATGCATCCCTGCGTTCATTTTTCGATCGATTGAGTTGAAATTTTGAACAATCGGATCTGGACTGTCGTTGTTAACGACTCTAGCACGCACTCGTCCAATCAGGATGGAGCGGTATGGTCCCCGGATCATCACTGCCCGCAGTTTAAATTAATTTTACTTTTTCTCTTGGGCATATAATTTTGAAGACATGCATGTCATGATAGAGGAAATGTTTGTTCTGTTAAACGGAATAAATGTTGTTTATTTGTGTGGGTGTGTATTTTTGTGAACTTGGATATATTTTTCACGACTAATTCCAGTTAACATCCTGCACAATTTGCTCGTTTGCTGGCCGAGTCGAAATTGCGTTGAGTTTCTATGGCATGCGCCATTAAAAGCGCAGTGTAATGGTTGAGCTCCCTTTATTTCGTTTTGGTCATGCGGATGAGCAAACAAAGTGACAAATGCTGCGACTGGAGCAGTAAAGGCGATGTTTTTTAAATGGAAACGATTTTTGTGGGTGTCTATTTTGAGTATTTTGGATATATTTTCACGACTAATTCCAGTTATCGTCCTGCAAAAGGTCTGCTCGTTCTTTTCCTTTGAGTCGTAAATTCCTGTTGAACTCTCATTAAAAAGCGGAATTAAGTACGCTGTGTGATGATGGAGATCCTTGATGACGAATCAGGAATAGTGAATGAGCAGACAAATATCACGGATGGTACACCAGATAGGGAAAATGTAGATGAAACCCCTTTTGCTCAGGTGCTGTGTAGCGCTGCACAAAGATCCATATGAGCGGGGCCTGGGTGCTGTGTAATTAGTACACAAAGAACCAATTACTAGGGTGCTGAATAAACACAAAGATCCATTTTTGGAGCTGGTTCTCCCGGTGCTGTGATTTATTCAAAGAACCAAATCTTGCAAGAATTAAGATATGATTTGTCGACATTAGAAATACTTTAATATATGTAACGATTTTGTAACGATCATCCTGCAAAAGGTCTGCTCGTTCTTTTTCCTTTGAGTCGTAAATTCCTGTTGAATTCTCATTAAAATGCGGAATTAAGTACGCTGTGTGATGATGGAGATCCTTGATGACGAATCAGGAATAGGGAATGAGCAAACAAATATCACGGATGCTGCGGCTAGAGCAGTGGAAGCGAGTTTTGAATTGTTCAATGATTATTCGATATTGTTATGACTTATTGTCAATAGGTATACTAAGTGGCCATGAGGTAGCCTGTTGCTATGTACAGTTTTATTCTATTGTTGATTATACCACATAGCTGTGGTGATAAAGGAAATGTTCGTTTAAATAGATGATTATGATAGGACCATGACTATAAAATCATGATGATTATTATGAATGATATCATAGGGTTCAAATGCAGAATGATTGCATGAACTTGGGAAAGAACTTTCAAGCCCTATGGGATAAATTGGGTATTACAAGCGATGGAGTTTCAAAATTTAGCATGATTGAAGGAATTTGACAGTCCCATTTCAGGAGTTTTACGAAATTTATATTGCCAAGAGATTTTGGGTACTATTAAAAGGAAAATGATGAGATATTTTTCCCAAAGAACTTTAATATCTGGCATCCATTTTGGCTGTCTCACGAATGAAGGATGAGTTGCCTTTAGTGGTTGCAAAGAAAAATTTGTGGAGACCAGGCAAAATGGGAAAATATGTCAGATATGACCCTAGGACAGGACGGCGATTCATCAATTGACATGAGGTACGAATCCGAGGTGACGACCGATGAAATTCGATCTCAGTCAATGGATGGACCTGTCCTGACATCATTGGGGAAAGGGCTTATGCAAGGAGTCATTCAAAATGATTAATTTGATTTATTGATGAATATTGATGAATTAATTGAAATTGAATAATTGATTGAATTGTTAATTGATTGAATATTATTTGATTGAATTTAATTGCATAAATTGAACTGAATAAATTGAATTGAATATATTGATTGTTTGATTGATGAAAATGCGGTCTCAAGAAAGAAGCTTTGATATCTTTGCGAGATATTATCAATGTGGAGACAACCTGGGAAAATTGAGCAAGGTGGTGAGTTTATATACAGATATATATGTGCGGTTACCATTGTGTGATTTCCCCGTCAAACAGAGCGGACACCTGAGGATTCACCCACTTCATACTGACCCTCCGGCTCATCTGCAAATACTGATCTGTGAGATTGGATTGTGCAAAAGCCACAGCTGAGGGAGATTCTCTGGAAATCACCGTGCGAACAGGTGGAGAGATCCTTCCTGGAGGTACGAGTGAAGCTTTAGAGGAACCTGGAACAAGCTACAACACATCCAACGCTACTTTGATAAAAGGCAGAATGGGAAATGGAGCCTGCAAGAACACACAAGGACAACCAGAGATTCCACAAAAAGGTACTTGTACACATCATATGTACGACCGTTATGGTGCCGAAGCTATAAGGCAGGTCGAGAATTGGTATTTGTGGACAAAGGGACATGATGAGGAGTTTCCAAGAGATGGTACATTTGAGCGAAGTCGATTGGAAAGATTGGAACAAAGATTGAAAGCCAGGAAGAGACAGAATCTAACGGTAGACTGGCTTGCATTCCATCTTTGGGATGGTGAATCCAGACAACGGGAACAGCAAGAACGGATAAGGGAACTAGAACTTAAAATAAAAAGGATACAGGATACAGTGGAGGAGACAAATGCACAACTGCCCTCGAAATTAGGAATGAAAGTCACAGTTGTCCCATCTGATTTCCAGTTGTCTCCCCAAAAAGGACGGTACAGAGAATTTTTTCGTGTTTCAGGAGATAACGAGAGATTGCAGTGGCAACTCAGGGATGTAGAGATGCAGCCCAGCAATACAAGTGCACAGGCGCACAGATCAGACAACGACAGAAACCGGTGTTTCGAGTGTGGAAAGATGGGACATTGGAGAAGAAGATGTCCGTATGTCAACAGGAAGACAAGGTCATGGGGCAAACCAAGATCAAGGGTACCAGTGCTTACCGGTACCTCAGACAATGATTAGGCCTTCATTGCTGCAAATCCCAAATGATGATTGGCCTCAACAGATTCGATTACTGGACAAACATGAACAACTGTCAATGATTCTTGTGTCTGAAAAGTTTTCAGAGCAAGAATGATTCATTTTTCTTTTTGCTTGTTAACAAATTAATAATTAATTGATCAAATGCCAAAATTGGATCTTCTATTTTGGGCACAGCAATTTTAAATTTACAAAGTTTGGAACAATTGCGTTGCAATTGTTGGCAAACCAAGTAACAAGAGTCACATGATGATCAGGTGGGAATTTCGGACTATTGTTCCGCACGATTGATAGGTCAATGGTCGACTGACATGCAAATGGGTGTGTAGTCAAAATTTGGATAGATTATTGTGAAGGCAGAAAGGGTAATTTCAATTTGACATCATAAGGGTTTTCTAAGAATGGACTTTTGGTTTATTTGTCTATAAGCATTTTGAATTTGATTGACAAATTTTATGAAATTGAAATAAAATTGACACCCATCTGATCTGTAAATAATGGTTCCAACGCAAACAAATATGCATAATGCATGTGTGTGTGTGTTTTTGTGTATCAATCTTACAAGATTGTTGACACCGACAGTGTGCCTGTCTGGAAATGGATAGTTATATGTGGATGGGATTGGGATATGTGGATGGGATTGAATATCCAGAGAATCCGTAAAATAAAATAGAAATATAATTTGATTATGAACATTATCTCTTTTGTCAAGGGAAATGGAATATAAAAAAAATTTTTTTTGATGTGCTGGGTTATGAGCAGCCATTAATTAATAGTAAAATTGTGAGTAATTTTGGGATTCCATTTTTGATAGAATGTATATGAGAATAACATCTATTTATGGATATGAGCTTCATAAAAGGAAATGAGGAAGTACAAAATCATCCAAATTTGGGAGAGGTCTTACACTGACTTCCCAGAATACTCTGCTCATGGATTTTATATATACTAGGGCATGCCCGTACTATATATATGCCCGTACTATATATCTATCTAAAATTATATCCCCCCCCCCTCTATTTACATGAAATGGTTTGGTTCATTCGCAACGCCAAAGCGAACGGCGAACGGCTTGCGAGTACAGTGACAATCCCCCCCCTCTATTTACATGAATGGTTTGGTCCATTCGCAACGACCACAGAACCCCCCCCTCATGCAATGGTTTGGTCCAAAGCGAACGGCTTCCGGAGTTTGGTAAAGCAATCGCCATCGCGTGCACAAACGCGCAGGAAAGCGAATGAATCGCAAATTCGTTTTTATTAGTGATACGAATTGAATTGGGAGAAATTGGGAGATGAATGAATTGGGAGAAATAATGCGCATAAGAAATCGAATTACGTACCGTAATGGCGGTCAGCTCGTAACGCGCTCAGCTCCGCTCGTCTCACATCGGCCACGCCTACGCAACAAAGCGTTCTGTGATTGGATGCCGGAAAGCGTGCTGCCGGACAGTCGTCACTGTCCGGAAGTTCGCAAATCGCAGTTAGGATGAATCGTTTTAATTTAATCGCAGTTTGAATTCGTTTTAAAACATAGTTTAACGGCAACATAGTTTTCCAACGTGAAATAAATGAATACGCTGTCAAATGTGCCGTCCGAGGCAGAGTCTGATCGCCACGTTCGGCACACGTGATAGCTCGCTGCTCTCTGATTGGTTGAAGCGTTTTTTGGACATATCTCGGTAAGTAATTGTCCGATTAATATGAAACCTTGAAAAGGCACATCCTCGGGTCCCCAGCAATATACCTGGCAAGTTTCAAGTATATCGGACCCGTGGTTGTCGAGAAACAGCGGTCACAGACAAACAAACACACAGACAGACACACACACACACAGAGATTACTGGAATTATAGATAGACTAGGACGTGCCCGTACGTGGGTGCCCGTTCCTTGCCAAAAAAAAAAAAAAAAATGTCTTCGCCCATGCATGCATGGGCGTGCCCATGGGCGTGCCCGTAAGTGTGTGATGTGACCGTACAATGAATGTATCGTCCCGACGCCGCAGCTCGGATGGCGCTGCAGTTAATCGGGCCTGTATCGGCAGAGTTATTATAAACGTGTACTACAATCGATCGTACCTTACAACAATCAACACAGATTGCAACGTCAAATAAATGAATACGCTCTCAAATGTGCCGTCCGAGGCAGCGTCTGCTCGCCACGTTCAGCATCAGTACGTCGTCACTATGACTATCCGTAAGTCCGGAAGTGACGTCCTCATTTGACTGTCCGGAAGGTCGCATATCGCAGTTACGATGAATCGCAAATTAGTTTTAATTAGTTTTAAAACATAGTTTAACGCCAACATAGCGCCAACATAGTTTGCCAACGTGAAATAAATGAAATAAATGAATACGCTCTCAAATGTGCCGTCCGAGGCAGAGTCTGTTCGGCACGTTCGGCACACGTGATAGCTCGCTGCTCTCTGATTGGTTGAATCGTTTTTTGGACATAGCTCGGTAACTACTTCTCCGATTAATATGAAACCTTGAAAAGGCACATCCTCAGGTCCCCAGCAATATACCTGGCAAGTTTCAAGTATATCGGACCCGTGGTTGTCGAGAAACAGCGGTCACAGACAAACAAACACACAGACAGACACACACACACACAGAGATTACTGGAATTATAGATAGATAAACTTGAATTTTATCAGCATATAAATTGTGCTGTATGTATGGATGTGTTTTAGGCATAGATGATATGGGAAAAGAGTAAAGAAAATTTTGCTGGTTTGAACTATTGTGGGTTTTTCAGTTCTGGAGTTCAAACAAAGTCACTGGTTAACAGATGAGAAAGGATAGTAAATAAATTATTCTCTGCTGGGCAAATTAAGTACGATATTACTAAGACTTATGAGAGCTATTGTTCCGCCTTACAGCAGTGGAAAATTATTGGAAAAAATTAGATCCAACATAATGAATCTATAAAAGAATGTGATAGGGATAATATCCTCAATTTGTACTAATTATTTGATTGTGGGTAAAGGAATTAAGTCATCGTAGTGGATTGTTAACAGCAGCCTGAAAATGTCCTGAGAGTGTGCATCCATGTAATCAGAAATCCCAGATTTGTTTTTACAAACAACATTTTGGTAGAGGTCTTGTGTGGAACACTTCCTTGGTAGATAAAAACGGTACTGCATGCTGGCAGCCACTTTTGCGGCCAGTTAGGCCAAACAAATTGAGAGGAAATTGTAGTTAAATACGTAAGTTACACATGGCTATTTGTAAAAAAGGAAATTTGTTGAGATGGGAAACATTTTTTCGAAGGTTTATTAAGGTGTTATAATATGACATGTGGCAAGGCAAACTATTGGATGGGAAAATTAGATCTGGCTATAGAATAAATTTATTGACCCCTTGAAGTTAATCCTTCGAATCATTGTTTCACTGGCATTTTTGTTCAAATTGGAAATAGTTTGGTAGAGCTTTGGTTAAAACCTTTGGTTGCGGTATCTTGGAACGAATTGATAAACCATAGGAGATTGATAAGAATAGAAACAAATATGGACCCAAAATAGAAAGTTGGATTCATGCCTCTCATTGCAAGCAAGCACATGGGGCTAAGGTGGACGATCCCACAGAAAATGAGGCTGCACCTAGCAGCCCAGCAGAACATTCAGTGGTAGAAAAATGATAGTCATGATTTACAGTCATTTGAATTACATTTTAACACCCCTTGCATTGATAAACATTACATTTTCAACATGTGATATTCCTACTTGGAATAGTGACATTTATTTGCCTACATGACATACAATTACCTGCTGATATAAATACAACATGAGTGAAAAAATGTATCACAACTACACTCATGATCAGGGGATTGAGTTCAACCCCGGGAGATAGGGGGATCAGGGTAAGACAAATAATCTGATTATGTTACATATTAAGGGATTTTCTTTATTTACCTTTTAGGAAGCTTGTTAGTTTGGTATATAATGTTAAATGTCATCGACATATAACTATGTCATAGATATGAATATATACAAGGAGTAGCAGACTTGTTTGTTGGTTTAGTAGTTATATTGGCAATTGTTTTAGTGGTGGCTTGCTTGAAAGCCTTAGTGACGGTGTGTTTGAATAAGGTAACCAACAACACGATGATAACACATGAAGTGACAAATGAGGAAAGAAATGTGGACCCAGAAAAGGAAGACTTTTATGGCGACATAAACAGTAGAATTAAGATAATGGCATAACGACAATGTTATGAGTTGTGTCAATTACAATATCAATGAACTCATATCACCACGAGTGACACACTGTTAGGAGAAAAAAAAAAAAAAGAGGGAAAAGAAAAAGTGGAGAGGAATTATGGTAATAATACATTATGCTTAATTTGTTGGTTTGGGAAAATTGTTGTTGGGAATTAGGTATTCCCGTGTGTGATTGTAATCATATACAATGCTATTCTTAGTTTAGTAATAAAATACATACCTGATTGAATATTATTTGTGTGACGCATATAAATGAATATAACTTTTTGTGTTAAGGAAAAACAACAAATTGTTGAATGTGAAACTGTCGGAAGATATACATGATTATGCTGATTTCATGGTAAGATGTACCCTATCTGATTCAGTGTGTGCGGAAAGCAGATTCAGATATGACTGAGCATAAGGATAAGACGAGATCACATTTTGGAGGGATTGCTAACGGAATTGGGAAGAAGAAAGAAAGAAAATTTGTGGCTAAAAAATGAAGTTAATCGTGGCATACACCCTCTTTCTCAAAGAATGATGAAGACATTCTCCCGTGTAACTTGGAGATGAATGCTTACCTTCACCAAGGAAATTTATGTGACCATTTGCCTGGATCACACTGCAACATATGAAAGAAAGGCGATCACTTACTCTTGTTCGAAGACTTCAAACATTCACCACATCAGAAGTTGCAGGACAACGACATTTTACCTGCAACCTCTGTGAAATGCGGGGACATATGTTATTACTTCACCAACGTCCGGGGAACCAGCATGGAGCTGCAAAAAACGGCTGTGCCCTTGTCACAACAGCTGTGCACGATTCTGCTGGATTGCTCCTGGTAAGGACCATGAATGACCTGAACACCATGGTCCCAACATCATTGTGGATGCATCCGGCATCCCTGTTCCACATCTTGCTGGCCAATCAATGTCACACCAATACTTGCTGCCCACTCACAATAAGGGAGGAGGCAAGTCGACTACAACTGGGTGAAGGCCTTGTTCAGGAATTACTATGGTTTACAGCAAAAAGTGGCAAGAATGCTACAAGGAGAGCAGGGTCAGTCTATGACTCCGCAATGTTACCACAACAGCGAAATCCTACACGAAGTAGTGCAGGAGCTATGAAGACATTAGGAGAAAATGTTTCATACCTGGATTCAAACACAAGTGATCAGCCCTTCCTTTCAAACAAAGTCAACATTTGTGTGGAGGCAAACGTTTTTGCCAGATGGTGCAGATGCTTTACAAAACTTGAAAATGAAGTGAAATTGTTGTATCTTGGTGATGGTGAAGTGTTGTTTTGAAAATATATTTGTGATGCAAATGCAATAGATTGAACAATATGGAAGGAGTCAATGACCAACGAAATGTTTTGTGATTCTTGCAGGATGACGGTGTATGCCTAAGGGAATTTGATTACCAAAGTGATTGATTATTTACTTATACTTGTAATGATGTTTACTAGTAGTGATTGATTGTTTACTTATATTGATGTTTAGATTAATGGTTAATATAAACAAAAACAAAAAGATGAGGGAATTGTGGAAGTGTAACTCAGTGTAACATATTGATTGGCCCTGGTAACTTATTAATTAACCTGGTAACAAAGCAGATACATTTTATGTGTATGAACAATGTAATCTCTTGAAACACCTGGTCAAGGCCCCAGGCTAGAGCACCCCCCCCTGCTGTGATTTCCATTTACACAGCAGGAGGGGAGCGAGCTGATGCCAGGACTCGGTGCGATGCATGACCTCGGGACATTAGCGGAGAGGAGATTAAGTCCAGTTTGGCGATATAACGAGAGCAAACGTTGAGTAAAGTACACTGGTCCTCAGAAGCCCTGCCCGACGGAACGATGGAATGAACGAGTACTTGCTACGTGAAGCGCTGACCGAACGGGAGTGTCGGATGGAGAGAAGGACCAGCGAAAAGAGTTAAACCTGATCCATTATATTATGCGGTATCATTTTGGTAATTGGATGAAGTGAATACAGTTTAATAAACGAGACCTTTTGTAACCTGTGTCCGGTCTTTGGAGTCCTGTGAGTCCCCCAGTAAATTCCCTGACAGCGTGTAGCCTGTTAGTGTGTGTAGTTGGTTGGGCACTCCACCACTGTGAGGATGTCGGCCAGGTGAGGCCGCAGGTGGGCTCTGGGAGCCGGTAGAGTTGTGGATGGGGCCCGAGGATCCGGAGGACGGACCCGGGTAGCCCAGTGCCAGAGGGCACCGAGTGGGGTGACAGAGCCAGGAGGGGCCTGCCCCAGTTAGATAGGTTAGGGTGAGGAGCTAGGTAAGCTCGGGTGGCAACTACAGTGGTGGAGGTGTGCAGGTGGGTAGACCTGCTGGGAGAGCTACACCTCGCAGCCCAGAAATTGTGTGAGGGCACCGGGAGATGAATCGGGGGAGTGAGACCCCAAATTGAGAAGCACCACAGTTTGGTCAATGGGAATTGGTTTTTAGAACCCATAGTGTAAGTTGGCCAGTGGATTGGCAGGGAAAGACCCCGGGTAGTGTAAAGTGTGTTAAAGTCATTTAGAAAATAGTTAGGATGAAGGATCTCCTCGCACCATCTGCATCCACTCACCTGAGGTGACAGGTACTCCACACCATGCCATGTTTAATTATTTTTGATGCAAATGTTTTGGATGGTGAGACGCATCATGACGTGGGTGTGACATTGTGCTTTGATGTTCCATCTCTGCCTCCTTATGAGGATTGATGATGAATTTGGTGATGGCAAATTTTGAAGTAGAGGGATTGTGGAGACGAATTTGGTTTAGGGGAAATATGGGGAAGACGTGACAGTAGTGACGAATTTGTAAATGTGTAGATTTTTGTACATATGGGGTAAGGGCAAGGGTAGGGTAGGTGACAGGGGGGTGACGTACGGTAGGGACGAGCTTTCTCACTTCGCCCTCCGTACGCATTTCGCCTTGCATTGCCTTATTGATGTGTACCCTTGTGACCTTACCCCTCGCTCAATTGTCTTTCCCCTTTTGTCTCCCACATGACCTGTGCGCCATTGGGTGCCGAGGGGAGCGTGCGTGGGTCGGCCATTGTGCGCCCGAAATTCCCAGAACCAGCTGTCTGCATCGATGCACCACATTATGGACCACATGTCTGTGGCCGAGCACCACTTATGGACCCCATGGGTTGGGGCATGGCCCCTCTGCTGGAACCGGCCATGAGGGCCCGAAATCTTGCTGGCGGACCTTGGCCACAGGGCACCGATGCCCCACAGGTGAACCACACTAGTCGGCCCTGTGGGCCATAAATAAAGAAAATAAAAAGGACACATTGGGCACACTTTATTGCAAATAGGCCGCCAGTAAGCAAAGCAAAAGAATGACAACAGCTGGAAGACAAATAATAATAACCAGCAGAGGGAGCCGAAGAGCAAGAGATCACCTGCAGGGTTAGGGGTTGTTTGGTTATTTTTTATTGATGAACAGTGGTGACTGCACTGATTGGTGCTTGAGAATGTATTGGTGTGTTTTTGGGTGCGTTCATGGTGCGTCGATGCAGAGCAGACTGTCTCCCCCCCAGAAAGAACAATCACAGGTCCTGGGTTAGTTTTGTAAATAAAAATAGCGTCATTGTAAATAATGCTTCCCACCGTCACTGTATAGTTTGAAGACCATTCCGCAATTCGGTTAACTGTGGGCATAAGTCTGTTAGGCAGGGTGCAATGGAGCAGCGGGACACATTTATTTATGTTTTAAAACTGTCGCACTCAGGGTCAGGTTAAAAGTAGAGGGAACTACACCTACGTGTCACACTAAAAGTAAAAGTTGTAGGCCCGGGACGTGCCTAAGAGGAGGAGGGTGCAGTGTTGCGGATATGAGGACTGTATATTTTTTTTGATTGTGTTGTATTGTGGTAAATTGGTGTGAATTATTATTATTGTTGTTATTGTTATTCTGTGCCTCCTGCCTCCGGAGCTGTGTAAAGATCAAAAGGGCGTTCCATAATTAGTCCACAAGCATACACGTCAGCCAATCATAGAATATCCATGTTCAATAGTTATATCTTATTCTGTGTTTTAGGATAAGGCTGTGTCTCCCATTAATAGAAATACTCCATTGCACCAGTGAAAGAGATAGATTCCCTTCATTCCCACTCCCAAAACTTCCATTCCCATTCCCAAAACCTCCCTTCCAATTGCCTTCCGCATTTTGGGCGGTTTTCTTCAACCACCATTGGCCACGAGGTAGGGTTGGGGAAGAAAGGCGTGTCTCCACCTCGTCATAGAGGGGAGGAGTGAGCCAGCCCCACTCGACCAACCATGAGCCAGGGGTTCGGCTAGAGAGGGCGGAGGAAGAGTGATCGGGGAGGTTCGCAAAGGTTGAGGGGCGGGGGCCTATATAACCCAAGGCAGGGCGTGTCCAGAAGGAGATGCGTTTTTACAGAGGAGAGCAGAAGACAGAAAAGCCTGGAGTTGGTCACAAGGAGTTGGTCTGAGTTGGTCTGAGTCGGTTGCCTGAGGAGGGTCAGTGGTTGCGTTGGTAAGGAGTCGGTGGTGAGGAGTGAGAGAAACAAGAAAGAGTTGAGGGTTTGGACCAGACGAGTGGGACAAGGCCTGGCAAAGCACGCGACGAAAACAGCAGCCAAAACAGCAGCCAAAACAGCAGCCAAAACAGCAGCGTGGGGCCTGGCCTGAACGGCGGCTGCTAAACGCGCCGGTTGTGCTGCGGGACCCCCTTGGACCTCCCTCTCCCTCCAGCCATCCACATCCTGCCATTCCTGCAATTCCCCGCGTGAGTCAGTGTCTTTTGTTTGTTCTGTCCTGGGAATAAGTTAAGTCTGTAGATAAGCTAGTATTTGCACTGTGTCACCTGCGTCTTATGTGTTGTAAATAAAACGTGACTGCTTGCTTTTTGCTTGTGTGTAAATAATAATAAACCCAGTCACCCTTCTGTCCGTCTTCTCGTTTTATTCCTTTTCCTCTTTGCATTCGGTCGTTTTAGTCTTTTCCAGATTGGGCAGCTACGGTGCGATACGGCCAAAGTTCGGGTGGAATCGGGTAAGTTTGTTAGGTCGCGGTCACCAACCGCTCGGTCTACAACATCTAACCGCGATCTGTATATATATATATATACAGTGGAACCTTGACTTACGAGTTTAATTCGTTCTGTGACCGAGCTCGTAATTCAATTTGCTCGTTTCTCAAATCAAATTTCCCCATTAAAATGCATTGAAATGCTATTAATCCGTTCCAGCCCGCCAAAAACCACACCAATTTTTTTTTAAATATGCAGTATATATAAAAATATCTCGCGCTTTATATTTCACCTGTATGCAGCATACAAGTTGGCAGGATGGCCTGGACTGGAGGTACGCACACTTGACTCTAAACTGTCCAGCCTGGGTTTGAATCCCGACCCAGCTATAACCTGTCATGTCGGTGTTTCACAGGCAGGGTGATTCATCAATGTGTGTACCGCTAAACTGGGCGCCCCGTTTGCGTCCCATTAGTTGTTGGATGTTAAGGATCTCACCGTGTCTTCCACAAAGAGAAGGCGAGCTATCGCCGGCACTCTGAACAAGTTGTGGCCTGGCATGCTCTTCTCCTCTGCCGTTATATACGTCCTCCTCGGCATCTTTTTCCAGAAGAGCCCTGTCTCGTCACAGTTGAAGATTTGCTGGGGGATGTATCGTTCGGCTTCTATCAGTTTGGCAAAAGTTATAATAAAATCTTCAGCTGCCTTCACATCTGCCTCACCAAGTCGACAACACGCACACCTCGCTCATGTTTTTCGACGATTGCGTGTTTTATATCCAAGCACATCATCCTCTTCTTCTTCTCAGTACTGCCCTTGGCACTCAATTACTTAGGACCCATGGTTAAAACTAAGAAATTTTCCAAAATAACCAACATGCGAAAACAAAACAGCAGCGATATACGGCAGATATGCTTGCACGGCAAGATAACCACGTGACCGGAACCCACCTGGTGGCGGCTGGCGTAAGCTCCAAAATAACCAACATGCGAAAACAAAACAGCAGCGATATACGGCAGATATGCTTGCACGGCAAGATAACCACGTGACCGGAACCCACCTGGTGGCGGCTGGCGTAAGCTCCAAAATAACCAAAATGCGAAAACAAAACAGCAGCGATATACCGGCAGATATGCTTGCACGGGCAAGATAACCACGTGACCGGAACCCACCTGGTGGCGGCTGGCGTAAGCTCCAAAATAACCAAAATGCGAAAACAAAACAGCAGCGATATACGGCAGATATGCTTGCATGGCAAGATAACCACGTGACCGGAACCCACCTGGTGGCGGCTGGCGTAAGCTCCAAAATAACCAACATGCGAAAACAAAACAGCAGCGATATACGGCAGATATGCTTGCACGGCAAGATAACCACGTGACCGGAACCCACCTGGTGGCGGGTGGCGTAAGCTCGTAACTCAGATCTCGGCTCGCATCTCAAAGCAATAAACCGCCCGAGCGATGGCTCGTATCTCGGAAAACTCGTAAGTTGGTGCACTCATAAGTCAAGGTTCCACTGTATATATATATATATATATATATATATATATATATATATATATATATATATATATATATATATATATATATATATATATATTGTTACGTTTGCAGGGGGTAGACAATGATTACCATAGACCAGGTAGAGTGCATAAATTAGCATGCTCTGTGTGTTGCGATGAAGAAGAAGAACCACCATGTAATAAGTAGGGAATTTGTATCAGCCCGGATGTCATGTAAGGTGTATCTTCGTCCCCATTATGAGGAGTGGGGTATGTTAATTGGCTCAGGGAGTATGGGTAATTTATCCCTTGTATGTCGTTACCTCTGTAAATATTTCCTTTGTCCCTTTTGGCACCACACCATAGACATTAGCCAGAATCGCCCATTAAACAGCTCACTAATAATAAAACCTACCGGAAGCCAGGATATTGAGCGCTGCCGCTGATGACATTGACTTTGGAAGCGCACAGGATGGGTGGGCCGAGGGCCACGCCCAGAATGGCAGTGATTGGTGGGGGGGCTTTGATTGGCACAAGGCCGGGGTAAAATGGGACTTGCTGATAGGAGCAGGAAAGGACTGGTTGGGAGCGACTCGCTGATTGGCGAAGCACCCCAGATGACGCCAGAGCCTGGGTGATAAAGGAACGCGCTAGCAGACAATTTTGGGTCTCCCTTCTTCTTGGCTTTTCGCTCGAGTGGACATTTTCTTCTCTTCTCCTTGGCTCCTCGCTCTTACCGAATTCCATCTTGCGCTTTTTCTCACCTGGACCTCATATGAGCGGTGGCATTTTTCTCTCGGACTCAAGGGAACAATCGTGAACAGCCGTGTTTGGAGATCTTGCTGGTGGTCATCAGGAGGAAGAGCGGCGGCTTTCCAAGCAAGAGCGACGGGTGGACATGCTTCGCGAGCCTAAAACCATGCATCCCGAGCCCAAAGCCATGCATCCCAAGCCTAAAGCCATGCATTCCGAGCCCAAAGTCATGCTTCCTGAGCCTAAAGCCATGCATTCCAAGCCCAACGCTATGCATACCGAACCCAAAGCCATGCATACCGAACCCAAAGCCATGCATCCCGTGCCCAAAGCCATGCATCCCGTGCCCAAAGACATGCATCCTGAGCCTAAAGCCATGCATCCTGAGCCCAAAGCCATACATCCCGAGCCCAACGCCATGCATCCCGAACCCAACGCCATGCACCCAGAGCCCAAAGCCATGCATCCCGTGCCCAAAGTCATGCTTCCTGAGCCCAAAGTCATGCTTCCTGAGCCCAAAGTCATGCTTCCTGAGCCTAAAGCCATGCATTCCAAGCCCAACGCTATGCATACCGAACCCAAAGCCATGCATACCGAACCCAAAGCCATGCATCCCGTGCCCAAAGACATGCATCCTGAGCCTAAAGCCATGCATCCCGAGCCCAACGCTATGCATACCGAACCCAAAGCCATGCATACCGAACCCAAAGCCATGCATCCTGAGCCTAAAGCCATGCATCCCGAGCCCAAAGCCATGCATCCCGAGCCCAACGCCATGCATCCTGAACCCAAAGCCATGCATCCCGTGCTTGCAACCCTTACTCAGTTGGTGATTTGATGGTATTTTTGGAAATAGCAGGCCAATGGTGGAGAAGCAGTGGATCATTTCCAAATTCCTACCTTGTAGTCTCATCTCTCCTCTCTATTTTTCTACTATCAGGTAATTCAGATTTTAATGTTATTAAATTTTGAATTGACACCAAATAAGGCCAACATGTACAATTTTTTCTATACAACTTCGCATGTAACACAAAGACAAACCCTTAAATTCAAAGAGCTAAATTTTACTCCCACTTTTTGTCCCACTTGCTCTTGTTATCAAATAGTCTTACAAAAGAGATTCCAATCTAATACTGGAGTAAAGGGGCAAGTCGATGAATCACTGTAACGTCTCAACTTGCTTTTATCGACAAGGAAATAGTGAGGCCATTTTGTCTATCGTTACCTTAATCTGTCAGCTGCCACAACATGTATGGAGTCACCTCATTCTTACCAATGGCTATGTAAGCTTGTGCCAGCATGTCAGTAGCTTCTACGACATTCATTCGGAAGGTAGAACAAAATTTGATAATCGCTCATACCTGGTGTACAGATGTCATTGATGGAACCCATAAACATCTGCACGTCACTACGAAATGTGCATTTGCACCTTGTTCAGGAGGGATGATGCAATACTGTCCAGCGCATTGCATCATCACATCTTGGGGTATACTGGAGTGCAAGCTCGTGGATGGAAATGTCAAAAATAGCCTCACGGTAAAATTATTACCTCTGTCACCGAAGGTGGATGGAGGTTTAGTTTTCACCTCTGTCTGTGTGTCTTTGTCTTTGTTTGTCTGTTTGTTTGTCTGTGAACAGGATATCTTAAAAAGTTATGGACACATTCGGATGACATTTGGTGGACAGGTTGGGTGTGTGACAAGGCCAAATTGATTCGATTTTGGTGAAGATCCGTATCCGGATAAAATAATTATTTCAGTGATTCATCATTGAGAGATGGGGTCAAAAACGATATGTAGCATGGTATCTCAAAAAGTTAGGGACGGATTATGACCAAACCTGGTGGATGAGTTGGGTAGTTGGCAAGAACAAGCTGAGTAGATTTTGGTTTAGATCCGGATGCAAATCCGGCCAATCAGTGGGATACATCAGCCTGGAGGAGGTATGCACTCGACCGAGTGCCATTCTAGTTACCTTCGCCAGAGGAGAGGGCATTGCATTTGGGTCCATTTGTCTGATTGTTTGTGCGCACGTCATTTGCCAATGTAGACTACAATTTTTACACATTGTCAATGCTTTGCTCACACCAATTAGAGCAACATAACAATAACAGCTTTTGATGCTTACAGAGTTTATGAAATAATATCTGCGGGTAAAATAGGGCAAGTTTCCAGATGGTGGATCCGAACCCACAGCACCTGCTTTCAAAGACTTTCAAGGATTTCCAGCAGATCCGCAACGCTGAGCTCACCTAAGGTGCCAGAAGAGAAAGTGCCCGATGTGTCGGTTAGCCAGGGCACGCTGCAACAGGAAGTAAGCAAGCTCGTTTGCCAGGTATGCCTCATACTTCAGCACCTGCACCAGCTGCAGTAGGTATTGAGCAAGTTCCCCGTCGCTGTAAAGACAAGTGCATCAGGGTTAAGCTGACCTCGGGAGAAAATAGAGAACCCCGATGTCTTATCTACTTTGTCTTACACTCAGCAATATGAAAGGAAGGTTTTGTGGAAATTTCTTCTTCTTAAAAGTAGCAGCAGTGGTGCAAGCTTGCAGGTCTTAGCCCTCCCCAATACAATGGCTTTACAGGTGGCACCTGAGCTGATGAAGGCAGCGGACAGCAAATGCGCGTACGTTGCGATCCGCATAAGTGTAGTCGAGAAGCTCAAGTGCAGTTGTTGGTGGCAACGATGGCCATATTTGGAGCAGTGCCTGCAGCTGTGGAATGAAGGAGAGATGTGGGAATGAGAAAGGCGCGCAGGGGGAGAGGTATGGGGATGATCCCAAATATGAAGCAAAGGGGATGAGGTCTGAGGTAGGTGGGGATGGAATGGAGGTAGCACGCAAGAATTATTGTGTTCCTGTGCACGATGACAATGAAGATATTGCCACAAGCATCCCCAGGCCACCAATATCTAGGCTTTACTGGAGCGGTCCAAAGCACGCAGCGGTCATCAATTTGCTTTCAGGGCTTGATGCGAGTCAGTGACCAGGAGACATTTACACACACATTATAGAGAGGCCGTGGGACATCGAAAACAAAGAACAGCTTATGAGTCAATATGAAGTGACTTTTGCTTCATTTTTGAAAGAGCAACAGCCGATCCTTGGCTCTCGGCACTTCCATGAGCCTTAAGCTCTATTTGAAATAACTAAGGCATTGCCCGTACTATATCTATATCTAAAATTATATCCCCCCCCTCTATTTACATGAAATGGTTTGGTCCAAAGCGAACGGCTTGCGAGTACGGTGACAATCCCCCCCCCCTCTATTTACATGCAATGGTTTGGTCCAAAGCGAACGGCTTCCGGAGTTTGGTAAAGAAATCGCCATCGCGTGCACAAACGCGCAGGAAAGCGAATGAATCGCAAATTCGGTTTTATTAGTTTTAAAACATAGTTTAACGCCAACATAGTTTGCAAACGTGAAATAAATGAATACGCTCTCAAATGTGCCATCCGAGGCAGAGTGTGTCCTCCACGTTCGGCACACGCGATCGTTCGCTGCTCTCTGATTGGTTGAATCGTTTTTTGGACATAGCTCGGTAAGTAATTGTCCGATTAATATGAAACCTTGAAAAGGCACATCCTCGGGTCCCCAGCAATATACCTGGCAAGTTAAAAGTATATCGGACCCGTGGTTGTCGAGAAACAGCGGTCACAGACAAACAAACGTACAGACGTACAAACGTACAGAGATTACTGGAATTATAGATAGATACATTAAAAAGGCAAAGAAAATAGTAGGTAAGTCAGAATAAAGCAAAAATAACACGTTTCACTCATTCGGGAGGGTTTCCACTCCAAATCGAGATTTGAAATGTAAAGCCGATGCAAAATAAATAACATCAAATAAAAATAACAACAACAAATGACAAAGTTCTACAATTGACAACAACAATTATCATCAAAAGAATGCGGATTTTAACTTCATGTCATCTCGATGTTTTGCCTTCTTCCTGTAACACTGATCCGGAGTGTGCGATGTGATGGTGATGCGGTGAAAGCGCTGAGTGGTATTTGAAGTGCGTGTGCATTGTAGTGTGGTGAAGAAGAGACTAAGTGTTAGAAAGAGATAATCATAATACTCGGTGATTGCACTCAGCACTCCGCCTTTTGATATGCTGAACCTCGTCGCACAAGCATCAATTGTTGCAACTCTCCAATCGTATCTTTCTCGCTTTTTTCTCTCGTGACTTAGTTTTGTGACAGCCGCATAAGTCTATGCTCCGGCTTGTCTGTCTCAGCTTAATTCGGCTTCATGCTCGATTGATACATCTTTCATAATGTCTTTTTTCTCTTCTTTTTTTTTGGATACCAGGTCGAGGCTCGTGTAAGAGCTAACATTGATCACAAAAAAGACAAACTGACACATAAAACATAAAACATATGATAAAGGGAGCGGGAGAACAAGATGGAGAGCAGGGACGTCGGGAGATCTGTGGGAGGGAGAGGGCTTGGGGGGAGGAGGCATGGGAATGGGGGGTGGGGTGGGAGAGGTAAAAAAAAAACATGGACTCTCCTAGGACTTCCAGGAAAGAAGTCGGTATTTCAAAGAAGTGGATCTGGGGTGAATTAACGGGGGACTTTGTATAGTTCTGTTTGGTGTTCTCTTACACGTTCTTTCCCGTGTTTGCCCTGGGCCATGAGCCATGATTGCCTTTGAGGGGCTCTGCAAGATAATGATTGCCAAATAGCCCCCCCTTCCCAAAATTAAATAAAAATCACACTCAAGACATAAAATGCCTACGTTATAGCCTGAAGGCCTACAAGATGCCCTATCACATGATTTTAAACTTGTGGTTTTTCTAGGTAGCATGCCAATTTACATCAAGCTTTCAAGGGAACTCTCCCTACCCACAGATCTTTTTGGCAAAGCTTGAATCCCTTGTATGTGGATTACAAACCCCCATTGGTCCAGTCTTTCAATGTCATATTGATCCCGTGCTTCTTACCCAGAGTGTGATGACTGAATAGCATGACTTCATGACTTGTGTGAGAGGAGGGAAAAGTAGAAACTGTGATGAAAGGGGGGGGATGGAGCGAGGAGGGGTTCAGCATATCTGGAGCTAAATCTTGTAACGCTACAGCAGATGCAAAACATGCCAAGACCATGATCATGCCAAGACCATGCCTTGGCAAAACATGCCTTGGCAAAACATACCAAGGATCAAAAAGTTATAACCTCACCTATTATTGGAACTATTATTGGGATATTATCGGGACATAAAAAAATCTCTACAGGATGAAACCATGACATCACCGCACTGAATCACCACCGCATCATGCAACTGACTGGAGGACTGAATGCTGGGACAACTGTGCATCATGAAGGAAAATAGGTTATCAAATAGGAAGATTGGAGGAGAGAGGCAGAGTACCGCAATAGAGTGAATACCTCCTAGTATATTTACCGGCAGGTCTGTACAATCCACCGGTGCTTGCTCACAACCACATCCTATGAAGATTGCGCTGTATATATGCATGTGCAATTGCAAACGATGTTACGTCAACCAAATTTCTCTAATTAAACCTCCCCCTCCCCAACCCTCTCCCACCACACTCCCAAATAATGACAAAATTTCCTGTTCGATGGACTCCAGTATAAATTGGAAACTTTTTTACAGCTTTATGTAACATCGTTTCCCATATTTCCAAAATATATATTTTACCTTACAAAATCGAGACTTATGGAAAAAAGAAGTTTCAGGAGGTAACTAGAACGGCACTCAGTAGAGAGCATACATCCGCCTGGTTGGCCATATCACTCAAAGGTGAAGAATCACTTTCAAATTTAAAAAATCCCCATATCCGAATCCATATTCAGATCTTCACCAAAATCGAATGTGTTTGTCCTTGTCAGACACCCAACCGGTCCAAGTTTCGTCCAAATCCGTCCACAACTTTTTGAGATATCCCGCAATGTATCGTTTTTTTATCTCCCAATGGTGAAGATTCACTTTTTAAAATTCCAGTAGCTGGATCCGAATCTGGATCTTCACCAAAATCTAACCATTTCGTCCTTGTGACATACGCTACATGTCTGCCAAATTTCGTACAAATCCGTCCACAACGTTTTGAGATATTTTGTTCACAAACAAACAGACAGACAAACAGACTAGAAATCGGTCGGAGACCGAGGACTTGCCGGAATGTACATTTTTTTCAGGGGTTTTGGTTAGAAGGGAATCGGATAATGTTTGACAGAGTTATTAGTAAAAAAAACAATTTTTGACCTTGACTTTGACTTTTCAAGGTCACATGGTCAAAGGTCATGGTGCCAAATTAAATGTCGTATGTGACTTCCTCTATGTCAGTAACAGTAAGTGTATGCATATCTCTTGTACTTTTAGAGTTATAGTCGTTTGAAATATATTTTAAATGAAAACTCGATCCCCCTGATTTTACGTTTTGGGTGACCTTGAGCTTGACCTTGGGCCTAGAGAGTAATTGGGCTCAGTCTATTCCAAGGCAAGGCAAATATGTGTGTAAAGTATGGCGATGCTATGTGCAACGATGTAGACGTAGTACTGCGCACAAACAGACAGACAGACAGACAGGCAGACAGACAGACAAACAAACCAACCAACCAACCAACATACTTGCCGGAATCTTTCCTCCTTCAAATAATGACAATTCTCCCGGAATTCTCCCGGAATCTTTTCCAACAAGTAACAAACAGACAGGGGTGAAAACATCATCTCCATCCACCTTTGGTGGCGGAGGTAAAAAGGCAACAAACTGGTAGTGGGACTACAGTTTTATATAATAAGCCAGGAAATGAATTAACAGGAGAAGAGTACAGACAGAATTTTTTTTTTTTTTTTTTTTTTTTTTTGTATACAAGATCGAGGCTCGTGAAAGAGCGAACATTAATCACACAGAAAGACAAACCGACACATAAAACATATAACATCGGGAGCGGTAGACAAGATGGGGAGAGAGGGGGAAGGACACAAACACAACATTTGAGAGCAGGGACCGAGAGACATGGAGACATCGAGAGATCTGAGAGAGGGCGAGGGCTTTGGGGGGGGGGGGGGGGCATGGGAAGGGGGCGGTGGGAGAGGTATAAAACATATGGACACTGCCAGGACTTCCAGGAAAGAAGTTGGAATTTCAAACAAGGTGGATCTGGGGTGAATTAGCGGGGGTAGAAAAGATCAAGGTTTTGGATGGGGGAAGATAAGAGATGGTGGTGAACAGCTGTTTTAAAGACCTGGAGGGAGGAGTGGGATTGAAGGGAGTGAGGGAGTTTGTTCCAGAGGCGGGAGAAAAGAGGAATGAAAGAGTGAAGGTGAGCAGAGAGCCGAGATTTCGGCAGTTTAACCATCAGAGGGTTGCTGGCAGATCTTGTGCGACCTGTAGGAATATTTGGGGGACAGAGCACAGAGAGAGCTGGGGGTGCAAGGCCGGAGAGGAGTCGGTAGAAGACAGAAAGACCACCTACCTGCCTGCGGTGAGTGAGTGAAAGGCCCTCAGAGATAGCTTCATCGCGGGAGATTCCAATAATTCTGAAAGCTTTGGTTTCAACAGCGTGAAGCCGAGATAGGTGTGAGGCAGGAGCACCGGCCCATAGGGGAGAACAGTATTCCATTGAGCTGCGGATGAAAGCCTTGTATGTGGTGAGGAGCTCAGGTGTGCCGAGGAAGGACTTCGCACGACGGAGGATGTCCAGTCGGCGACTGGCTTTGGAGGCCAGCTTGGAAATGTGGTTTTCCCAAGAAAGATCATGGCAGATAGTGAGACCCAAAATCTTGAGCGACAGAACTTCTTGGAGAGGATTGTTGAGAAAATTGGAGAAATTGGAGAAAAAAACATAGAAACCTCCAAGTGAAAGGGTTAGGTTAGGAAGGATTAATGGGGGTACAAATGATTGTGGGTGAGGATGGAGTGGGGGGGGGGGGGGAGTGGGGGTTACATGAAGTCCTGGGGGAAAAGTCATAGGATAAAGCAGCCTCTGGAAGGCAGCTGTGCAGATGGGTGAAGCAAGGAAGTAAGTGCGTCAAGGTGAAGAGAAAGCCTGGATTTTGGAAGTTTAACAAGGAGAATATTACATAAAGAATATCCTCATCCTGCAGATAATGGGGGAAGGGTCGGTGGACTGAGAGAGCCTAGGGATTGAGATCTGAGGAAAAGTGGGAAAAACAAAGGCCCCAACCTGCCAGCGATGTGAAAAAACCTTGGCCTTGTCAATATGAAATAATGCAAAAGGTCGCCTATCGGACTTTAATCATGAGACTACTGCAGATGCATGAGAAATTGCGTTATATTAGGATGCCTTGTTGGGGCTACTAGAGAGGCTGGTGCTCTACAAGGCCTGTGTCCAAAAACTGCTGCTTGGACTCGGAAGATATATGTCTTCGAATGCCTTCATTAAAGAAAAGGCCTCTGGCAGTGCAACTTCCAAAGCAATGAATCGGAACTCATGTTCCGGTTCCAATTCCAGATCGGACGACATTTTAAGCTAGAAAATATAATTTAGCGGGAATGCGTCAATGAATACGCCTCCGCCCGAGTTAGATGTCTGTTGCACTTGATCTCAATTAAAGGTCACATGAAAATCAAAGGTCACACGAGAGTGAGAGAGCGCGAGTGAGGAAAGAGAGATAAGTAGAAGAGAAAATCCATCAGATGCTTAGAACTTGAGTTATGATCTGCGAAATGATTTTCAAAGGGCACATGGCTATTGACCTGTTGACCCCAAAGTTCAATCAGTTCATCGTTGTATTGCAGTCCATATTGTTACCAAGTTTGGTTGAAATCCCTCGTGTGGTTCACAAGTTATTGTGATAACAAAGATTTTCAATTAAAGGTCACTTGACCATAGGCTTTTGACCTTTTGAACCCAAAATGGAATGAGTTCATCTTTACATCATCTTACTATAATTCACCAAATGTCCATCCGTCCGTTCAAAGGTACCGCAAAAATGGCTCAACCGATCGCAACGATATTTTGGGTGGGTATTCCTGGGACCCCTGGGAGTAAAATAGGCTAGATTGTTTTTCCAAGTTTTCCAAGATTTCCAATTTTCCAGTTTTTCCAAACACGATGGAATAATATTAACCGATATGAACAGTGATGTGGCTTTTGTTGAAATTCTACAAATACTGTTTATTCTACGTACCAGGAGAGAGTAGATCGACTCCTGACGAACTCTTCCTATATAAATGTGCGGCTCCGAAGTAACATGGCAGCGTGTGCAAAGCGACTGAGAAACAGGTGTAGCGGCCGCTTCCGTGTTACAGATTCGGCGCGCACTCTTCACACATAAACGTGCGACTGAGAAAGACGTGTAGCCGCCGCTTCCGTTTTGCAGAATTAAATCTTTTTTCAAAATGGGCGCCATGTACTGTTTAGATTTTGATGATTTGCGTGTGATATGATTCAACAGATGTTTATATGAATCGTTTAAAATTAAAAAAAGCCTTCAATTTCTGATATTTTGCCTTTTCATTTGGGCCTCCCAATTGAAGCCCCACCCATCGGGCGGGTACCGTTGCTAGTTGTACATAATTGTACCAAGATTGGTCAAAATCCTTTCAGCGGTTTACAAGTTATCATGGTAAAGAAAATCTGCGACACACAAACATGGACTGACAACCTGAAAACATAATGCCTCCATTACCTTTGGCTGCAGAGGCATAAAAACAATGAAAGGTAACTGTTGAAACCCAAGTGTCTAAAAATTTGAAAGGATTTCGAAATTTACTCTTCCAAGAAAACTCGATCAAACTATCATTTAGATAAACCCAAATCATTACGAGGTTTCTTCTTTTTCGTCTTCTTCTTCTTCTTCTTCTTCTTCTTCCTCTACCCGATATAAAGTGTTATGTCGAATGGTACTAAGCTTCTGCCCCTCCCTTGACCACGATACTCTTCCACTTCCCTCTCCTCAATCAACTGTCTCCACTCTCCAACCACCCCCGCCTTATCCGCCTTATTCATATCCCTCCTCACACAATCAACCAATCACAACCACGGCCGACCTATTTCCTTCCTACTTCGCTCCCTCAACCTATCTGCTTTCTTCGCAATTCTCACTTCCTCCATTCACACCAAGTGTCCAGCCCACTTTATCCGGCTCGTTAACAATCACCCCATCAAGCTCATCTGCACACCAATATCCACCCTCAGTTCATCCATCCTCCTTCTATCCACCCTCTTCACACTCACGATCCTGGTGATCCAGATGTTCTCGGTGGACAGGTTGTGAACGTAACAAGGATGAATTAATTAGATTTTGGTGAAGATCCGGATCCAGATACGAGAATTTTTAAAGTACTTCTTCACCATTAAGAGATAGGGCCAAACACTATACATACAAATATCCCAAAAACTTAGGAATGGATTCAGACAAAACTTGGTGGGCAGGTTGGATGTATGACAAGGAGAAATAGATTCATTATGGTGAATATTTGAATCTGGATCTAGATATGAGAATTATTTAATTTTTTAAGTGATTCTTCATAATTGAAAGATAGGGCCAAAAACAATATGTAGCATGATATTTCAAAAGGTTGTGGATGGGTTATAACAAAACTTGGTGGATGAGTGGTTAAGTGACAACAACAAGCCAATTCGATTTTGGTTAAGGTCCGGATACACATCTGGCCAATCAGTGGGATACAAAACACAAAACTCTTCTCCATGAACTGTCTCAGCATGAGCATCTCATCCGTCATTCCCCTACCCTTTCTAAACCCGTGTTGTTCTTCACCTATCTCCCTCTCCATACTCTTCATTATTCTCCCGTCCAGAATCCTCTCTAGTACCTTCATGACATGACTTAAGAGAGGAATGCCTTCCTCCCCATCCCCGGATTCAGGACATCACCCTTCATCTTATATACTGGCAGACTTAGCTCTGGCCTCCAATCCTCTGGAATTGAAACCCTCTCTCATACATACATTCAACAGCCTCTTCGTCCAACTGAGTCTGACTTCTCCCGCTGCAAATAGCATCTCCATACGCACCTAATCAATGGCTGGCGCTCTTGCCTTCTCCGTTCTCTTTAATGCAGTCTGCACCTCCTCCTCTGTGGTCTCCACTAATTCCACTTTCCCCTCTACATATCATGGTTGTTCCAACTTACCAATGCTTCCTCCCTGGCTCAACAGCTGCTTCAATTTTATCTTTCCAATTACTTCAATACTGCTCCCCTTTCTGACACTAACTAGCTTCCCGTCGCCATCCTGAATCGCCCCTACCCTCCCCACCCTCACCATCCCCTTCATGTCCTTACCATCCTTCATCGCTGTCACGAGCCAATTTATGGATCTTCTCACCATCCTCTTCCAACTTGTTGTGCACCTCCTCTTCCATATCATTCCTTGCCTTATCCACAACGCTCCTTGCTGCTTTCTTCTTTTGCCCATCCAGGTGCAACAACCCCGCATCCGGTTGTACCTTCTATCCTTCATTTTCTCTATCCTTTTTGAAACCCCTTCTTCTCACCGACTACCTTCACTACTTCCACTGTCCACCATACCTGGATTCCATTTCTTGATGATGTACCCTTTCCTGATGTTCTTCCACACAAAACTTAGAACTGCAATTTCCATAAAAACGCCTCTCTGTACATCTTCTACTCCTCCAAACCTTCAAGGCTTCTTCACTAAGTTCCTCATACTTACGCCTCACCATACTTGGCTCAGGCTATTGAATTTTAAAGCCTAAAACATAAAACATTATTTTCATGTGATTGAATGAGCTTGAGTGGTATTGTGAAGCATGTACCTGTGCCACATCCTCATGTTTATGCCACTTCGTTGCAAGAAGCAGTTTTGAAAGGATGATTGGTATGTCGCGGCAATCTTGCCGCAAAAACCACACCAAGTCCTTCTCATCCTCAAACAGCGGGGAGCTCGAGTCGCGCTCCGCTATGTCACGAAGCTGCTGTAGGTGAGTCTTCGCACCATGGGTCTGTCCAGGCAGAAATGTATGTCCTTAGAATAAACAGGAACAATCCCTAAAGTGGAAGTAAGCAAGCCCAGCATTTCCCTTAGTGGAAGTATGCAGACTGAGCATCCCTCTTGAACAGGAGTTTATTTATCAAGAGAGACACACACAAAGACAGAGAGAACCAGAGAAAGAGAGTCAGACACAGACATACAGATATACAGAAACAGAGAGAGACAAAGGGAAAGAGATAGAGAAAGAGAGACACATAGAAAAAGGGAGACACACATACACAGAGACAGATAGAAATAGACAGAGAAGACAAACAAAGAAAGAGACAGATAGAAATAGACAGAGAAGACAAACAAAGAAAGAGACAGATATAAATAGACAGAGAAGACAAACAAAGAGAAAAGAGAAAGAGAAAGAGAAAGAGAAAGAGAAAGAGAAAGAGAAAGAGAGAGAGAGAGAAAGAGAGAGAGAGAGAGAGAGAGAGAGAGAGAGAGAGAGAGAGAGAGAGAGAGAGAGAGAGAGAGAGAGAGAGAGAGAGAGAGAGAGAGAGAGAGAGAGAGAGAAAGAGAAAGAGAGAAAAAGAGAGAAAGAGAGGAAGAGAGGAAGAGAGGAAGAGAGGAAGAGAGGAAGAGAGAAAGAGAGAAAGAGAGAAAGAGAGAGAGAGAGAGAGACAGAAACACAAGATAGACACAAGAGGGTAACAAGAAAAAGAGAGACACACAGAGACACAGGCACAGATAGAAACAGAGAAGACAGACAAAGACAGAGACAAAAAGATAAACACAGCTAGAATGACAGAGACTGACAGAGACAGACAGAAACACAAGATAGACACAAGAGGGTAACA
Source organism: Myxine glutinosa (assembly GCF_964187855.1). Classification (NCBI taxonomy): domain Eukaryota; kingdom Metazoa; phylum Chordata; class Myxini; order Myxiniformes; family Myxinidae; genus Myxine; species Myxine glutinosa. The sequence goes on along the minus strand of NC_136264.1, from coordinate 42,598,371 downwards.
AGAAAAAGAGAGACACACAGAGACACAGGCACAGATAGAAACAGAGAAGACAGACAAAGACAGAGACAAAAAGACAAACACAGCTAGAATGACAGAGACTGACAGAGAGAGATAGAGAGAACAGAGAGCGAGAAGCCCCTTACCTAGAGTGGCTGTATGCCTTGTCTGGGGCGATATCCATATTTTTAAAAAAACACAAGAAAAACACAAAAGGGTAACAAGAAAAACAGATAAGATAAGAAGAAAATAACTTACTGCATTTGTGTTGATATGTCGACTCAAGTTGGCAATGTTCAAAACATCTGCAGCTTTCTCCAGCACCTGTGACAGAGCCAGCCAGTCGATTATGCAACTGCCAACACATGTGGAATGTATTTGAACATTTCTTCATCAATCATTCCATTGAAATTTCCATCAACATTTTATGAAATCACCCAGGAGTTGACCACCCCAAGTTGAAGTAATCTCCCAGTAATCTCAAAAATACATCTGTGGACCGATTCACCCATTTCATCGTACACTTGAGAAATGGCATAATAACTTGCTGTTACAATTTATAATCCGATTAGTATGGCCTTGACATGGTGAGATAATTACCTCCGAAATAAGTACCTGTATCTCAAAAGGTTATGGACGGATTGCGGGGAAAACTTAGTGGATAGGCTTGGTGTGTGACAAAGATGAATTGATTAGATTTTGGTGAAGATCCGAATATGGATACGAAAATCTTTTGATTTTTTAAGTGATTTTTTTCCATCGAGAGTTACTGTATGGTCAAAAACGAAATATAGTGCCATATAGTGCCAGTGCCGAAATATAGTGCCATATAGTGCCAGTGCCGAAATATAGTGCCATATAGTGCCAGTGCCAAAATATAGTGCCATATAGTGCCAGTGCCGAAATATAGTGCCATAGAGTGCCAGTGCCGAAATATAGTGCCATATAGTGCCAGTGCCGAAATATAGTGCCAGTGCCGAAATATAGTGCCATATAGTGCCACTGCCAAAATATAGTGCCATATAGTGCCAGTGCCGAAATATAGTGCCATAGAGTGCCAGTGCCGAAATATAGTGCCATATAGTGCCAGTGCCAAAATATAGTGCCATATAGTGCAAGTGCCGAAATATAGTGCCATAGAGTGCCAGTGCCGAAATATAGTGCCATATAGTGCCAGTGCCGAAATATAGTGCCATATAGTGCCAGTGCCGAAATATAGTGCCAGTGCCGAAATATAGTGCCATATAGTGCCAGTGCCGAAATATAGTGCCATATAGTGCCAGTGCCGAAATATAGTGCCATATAGTGCCAGTGCCGAAATATAGTGCCATATAGTGCCAGTGCCGAAATATAGTGCCATATAGTGCCAGTGCCGAAATATAGTGCCATATAGTGCCAGTGCCGAAATATAGTGCCATAGAGTGCCAGTGCCGAAATATAGTGCCATATAGTGCCAGTGCCGAAATATAGTGCCATATAGTGCCAGTGCCAAAATATAGTGCCATATAGTGCCAGTGCCGAAATATAGTGCCATATAGTGCCAGTGCCGAAATATAGTGCCATATAGTGCCAGTGCCAAAATATAGTGCCATATAGTGCAAGTGCCGAAATATAGTGCCATAGAGTGCCAGTGCCGAAATATAGTGCCATATAGTGCCAGTGCCGAAATATAGTGCCAGTGCCGAAATATAGTGCCATATAGTGCCAGTGCCGAAATATAGTGCCATATAGTGCCAGTGCCGAAATATAGTGCCATATAGTGCCAGTGCCGAAATATAGTGCCATATAGTGCCAGTGCCGAAATATAGTGCCATATAGTGCCAGTGCCAAAATATAGTGCCATATAGTGCCAGTGCCGAAATATAGTGCCATAGAGTGCCAGTGCCGAAATATAGTGCCATATAGTGCCAGTGCCGAAATATAGTGCCATATAGTGCCAGTGCCAAAATATAGTGCCATATAGTGCCAGTGCCGAAATATAGTGCCATATAGTGCCAGTGCCGAAATATAGTGCCATATAGTGCCAGTGCCGAAATATAGTGCCAGTGCCGAAATATAGTGCCATATAATGCCAGTGCCGAAATATAGTGCCATATAGTGCCAGTGCCGAAATATAGTGCCATATAGTGCCAGTGCCGAAATATAGTGCCTGATGGCAGGAAGTTGAATTCATTTGGTGTTAGCGCTCGTGTGCTGTGGATGTTAACAAATTCCTTACTGATCAGTGTTTTATCATTTAACTTGATTTCCTGGTACAGTTATCTTAATGTGCGGAATAAGTCACGATTGAGAAAGGTCATTACACTGGCATTTAAAGCTGTAGGTGGGCCTTCAACTAGTCTGGAGTCTCTTTACTTGCGAGCATTGAAAAGGAAGGCGGTGCAGGTGTGTACCGATGAAAGTCATTTCTTGAACGGGCTTTTTGAAAAACTCCCATCAGGGAGACGCTTTCGTGTAATGAGAATGAAGAAGAACATTTTCAAAAGGTCATTTGTACCATGTGCAATTCAAATGCTAAATTCAAATTCCTAGACATTTTGCTGTGTCGTCGATCTTCCATATTTTATATTTTATATCTTTTTATATTGTTTTCTTATTCCCTTTGTGTTTTATGTTTTAATGATGGTCAACTTACGGTGTCACCAAAGAATAATTTCCCTGAAAATGGGACAATAAAGTTTATTATTATTATATTTCAAAAAGTTATAGACGGATGACAAATCTAGATGGATGGGTTGGTTAGGTGACAAGAACAAGCCGATTAGGTTTTGGTTAAGGTGTGGATCGAGATCCGGCCTATCAGTGGGATACAAAACGTAAACTGTTCAGCCTGGCGGAGGGAGGTATGCACCGAGTGCTGTTCTCGGTTCAACTTGTATTGGAAATGAACGACTTACTGACGTGAAAAATAAGAAGACCACATCTTAAGGGATCATATACCGGTATTTCTTATGTACTCCTGGAGGGTGGGGAACTAGGTTGAGAACATTAAAAGTGAGAAAAAGAAGAGGATGGAGGATTACAGGCTAGAGAAAGAGTAGGATGTTTGAAGAGTGGGGATGGTAGACAAATACATTTGGAAGGAGATTAAGGTAATAGGAGGAGAGGGCAAGCACAAGGTAAGCAGACAGGTAGATGAGAAGACGAGGGGTCAGGTGGGAGCACACAGGGAGTTAAAGAAATTCTGCTATATATACATATTTGATAATAAAAGACTGCTGAGGTCTGAAACAAATTGTTTAGATATGAGGAGGAATATATATTTAAATTTATAAAAAAGATTTATATTGTTGCGGATCTCAAACGTCGGCCTTCCCCTTACCAAGGGGGGATGAATCCCCTTGTCTTTTATCTAGCTGACGTGATCCGGGGCTATGACGTTCCTTCCGGTCAGCGCTGAATAGGGTGGTAGGCCGAATGATTCCTATTACCTAATTACCAGCGCCTCCCAGGAAGCAAGGAAATAACCCCACCCGAACCACGGTTGTAGGTGGAAACGCCGAGCGATAGCGAGCCGTGATCCGAGCTGTTAACAGGAACTAACCCGATTTGAGCGGTGCCGAATCATGCCACACTTACCCAATGGAGGAAAAGACTGATACGGTCAAATTAGGAAGAAACAGGAAGAACAATTGATTTATTAATAATTTGCACAGGAAGAAGGAGAAGTACACACAGTGAAGCCTTAAAAACAGTCTTAACTTATCCCCTGGACAAACGGGCCCGCACACACAGACACACTCACACGGGGATGTAGATGGTCAAGGGTTGAGGGTCCAGGGATGGCGTCCACAGCTCGTCCTCTGGGTCCCCGACTCATACGGCGGTGTAGATGATAGGACAGACGGCAGGCGCTCCCCGCGTGTCGTTGGCGCGGATCGGACAATTATAGGGTGGAATGCGGCAAAAGGTAGGCTGGCGGTTGGTTACTGGCGACCACGGTCGCGTATGTAATAAATGCACTCGAACGCGCTGCTTGATGCGTTTGCCTCACGAGGCCTCCTGAACAGTCCTCTTGCAAAGCGCGTATATTCCTTCAGTCCTTATCAATTCTTTCGCACGAGAGTCCTCTTCACCTCTTGATACCAGCGCATAAGTCCTCCACACAACAATTCCAAGGCTTGGCTTCCCTCACGAGTCCTTATGCAAAGCGCAAATTGTGCAAGTTCTTTGTAATGCGCGAATATCCTCGAGTCCTTTCGCACAAGGGTCCTTCAAACAACGATTGCAGTTGCGTCAGTCCTTTGGAAGGGCTTTGCGTGCGCGTTTATATAGTGCCGCCCAGCGAACCCTCTGGAATTTGCCAGCCGCGCTTTGACCACGCCCCTCACGCAATTCCACCTGAGCCCTGGTTGGTTTGTTGGCTCTTACCGGCTCCGCCATTGACGTCTGCTTGATGTGGCCACACCCCGACCTCGCGCTCCTCCCCCTTTTTAGGCCTACCTCGTGGCATTTGGCTGGTTTGAGCATCCCAATGCGAGGGCAATAGCAACAATGGGGCGCAGACTGGATGCTGCCCAATGAGGTAGATTTGGAGGGTGGGCCGCAAAATGAATGGGACCTACTCTTGTTTATTTCTTTACACAACGCAGGTATCACTATTGGAAATGTCCTTATCTCACATATACCATGACATAACTAATGTTCTAAGGTGGCCTACGTGTTGCATGTGGACAAACTATGGGGGCAAAACCTTTAACCTTTATTAATCATATATGTACACTTTCTCAGAACCGCAACAATATAAAACAAATTATAATTTGATGATATGAGGAGCATGGGGGCTGGTTGCCGGGGGATGGACAGAGGGATGGTGGGGATTTGGCCCGATGGTGTGGGGAGGGGTTATATGGTGAAGTCTGTGCTTTGAATGTGGCATATGACTGAGAACTGAACAGTGGGATGCAGGAGGGTGGCGAGGAGGAGGATGATGAGGACGCGGAACTGCAAAGACTGCAAGAAGAGCTGGCAATCAAAATAGAAGAGATGAAATTTACACTACTCAGGGAAAGACTACCAACTATACAGAATAGAAAACAACAAACAGACAAAATATGAGTTAGGAGAATCAACAGTGCACTCAGTAGATTGGTAGCATAATCATCCCCCTTAAAGGAAGTCAACACTATGAGCTTAGCAGCGGCACTGCTCATTCAACAAAAGGTAACAGGAAAACGGCATCACAAGGTAGCAAATCAGCCCCTACGAACAGAGACCAGGCACCACCATGGAAACAGAGACTAAAGACACAGAGAGCAACTGAGACAGGAAACGGGACAAACACAACAATTTACAAGGGTAAATTGAGGCCCAAAGCTAATGATGGGAATCCATAAAATAAAATCCAAACTGAAAATTTAAAATAAAGGCCAAAAGGTAATGGTTGCTGAAAACAAACTCAAAACAAGTACAGATACATTCAAAGTACACCGCCCCCATGCCAAATAAATAAATAACATCCTCCAGCGTGCTGCATTGCCATAACATCCTCCAGCCGGTGATACCGCCGTGCAGCACATACAGACGGTTTTGGGAGGGAGAGGTGTACAATAATTGATTGATTAATTAATTAATTGCATCATTAAAATCAATAAATATTAATCGTAAAATAATTTCTTAATCAATTGGCTAATAGCATACCTCAACCACCAGTGTTTCATCCAAAGCTGTAACTTTAAAAAAATGAATGAAATAAAGAATTAATCAAAAAAAATAATTAATTGATTAAATGACTTATAAATAAATAATTACTCGATTAATTGATTAATCAATACATCAAATATCCTTTATAGCCACATCACTTGGTTCACATCATTACTGTCATGTCCAAATATCAGCTTCCTCGCTCAAAATGGTGCCTGAGATATTGCCCAGAGGAGAAAGGAAATAAATAAATGATTAGTAACGAAAATAAATAAATAATAATCATAAAATAATTAAATTATTAATCAATTGGCTAATAGAAAATGTAAACCACCACCATTTCATCCATATGTGTAACTTAAAAAATTAATTAACTAACTAATCGAATAATTAAATAATTAATTGTTTCATTGATTAATCAATAAATCAAAAATACACTTTACAGCCAAATCACTTGGTCATTGTCGTGTCCAAATATCAGCTTCCGAGCTCAAAAGGTGCCTGAGATATTGCCCAGAGGAGAAAGGAAATAAATAAATGATTAGTAACGAAAATAAATAAATAATAATCATAAAATAATTAAATTATTAATCAATTGGCTAATAGAAAATGTAAACCACCACCATTTCATCCGTATGTGTAACTTAAAAAATTAATTAACTAACTAATCGAATAATTAAATAATTAATTGTTTCATTGATTAATCAATAAATCAAAAATACACTTTACAGCCAAATCACTTGGTCATTGTCGTGTCCAAATATCAGCTTCCGAGCTCAAAAGGTGCCTGAGATATTGCCCAGATGAGAAAGGAAATAAATAAGTGATTAGTAACGAAAATAAATAAATAATAATCATAAAATAATTAAATTATTAATCAATTGGCTAATAGAAAATGTAAACCACCACCATTTCATCCGTATGTGTAACTTAAAAAATTAATTAACTAACTAATCGAATAATTAAATAATTAATTGTTTCATTGATTAATCAATAAATCAAAAATACACTTTACAGCCAAATCACTTGGTCATTGTCGTGTCCAAATATCAGCTTCCGAGCTCAAAAGGTGCCTGAGATATTGCCCAGAGGAGAAAGGAAATAAATAAATGATTAGTAACGAAAATAAATAAATAATAATCATAAAATAATTAAATTATTAATCAATTGGCTAATAGAAAATGTAAACCACCACCATTTCATCCGTATGTGTAACTTAAAAAATTAATTAACTAACTAATCGAATAATTAAATAATTAATTGTTTCATTGATTAATCAATAAATCAAAAATACACTTTACAGCCAAATCACTTGGTCATTGTCGTGTCCAAATATCAGCTTCCGAGCTCAAAAGGTGCCTGAGATATTGCCCAGATGAGAAAGGAAATAAATAAGTGATTAGTAACGAAAATAAATAAATAATAATCATAAAATAATTAAATTATTAATCAATTGGCGAATAGAAAATGTAAACCACCACCATTTCATCCGTATGTGTAACTTAAAAAATTAATTAACTAACTAATCGAATAATTAAATAATTAATTGTTTCATTGATTAATCAATAAATCAAAAATACACTTTACAGCCAAATCACTTGGTCATTGTCGTGTCCAAATATCAGCTTCCGAGCTCAAAAGGTGCCTGAGATATTGCCCAGATGAGAAAGGAAATAAATAAGTACTTAATAAATCAAAAATAATTATATAATTAATAAATTTGAACAAACTACAAATTCCTGCCCTGATGGGAAGACAAAAGCAAAGCACTCAGTGTAATACTTGTCATGGGACCGCTTTGCCTTGAAGCAGAACACCACAGGCAAAAAAAGAAGCACAAGACATACACAGATAGATTCCGACAACTTTACTCCTGCTGACATCAAGAGAAGCTCTTTACCCGAGTCATGAATAATGGATGCCCACTTCGTGCAAGGCTATCTGCTTGGCACAAACAATGACAGGAATGGGCATCCGTACATCAAAAGTTTTGATAATCCGTCCGAACGATGGTCGTGTTTAGCAGGATTTCAAATTATTCTTTTATTTTGTTTCATATAAATGTTCGAGTCACCAGACATCACTCCTGGCAAACGTTTTCCTTTCATGACGCCATTGGCTACACAACCAGATGACCAATGCATCTCAAATCCACTTCGCTTACCGTGCTCAGCATTATTCCCACTCTCATGCATTTTTCAAATGCAAATGGTTTTAAGACTTTGCCTTCAAAGTTTATGCCGTTTCCATGGCTGCATAATGCTGTCTAAAGGTCGCCGTGATTTGCATGTGCACTTTGCCAAATCTAATGGCGAAGATCGATCGGACTAAAGCATCCAGGCAGCTTTAAGAGTGCATTGATCATTAAACAAGGAACTTAACTACATATTGCAACAGAGAGACCGAGGCATACCTTCTCATAAGGGGGGTAGAAGAGAGCGGAAGAGGCATAATGATGGAAGGAAATGTTTAAGACGGTCGAGCCTTCCTTGTCTGGATTTCCCTGCACCGTCCCCAGGGGATGTAGCATCTCCTCATCCATCTCATCTGCACAAACAGTGAACCGTGATGAAGAATGCTTCCGTACTCAGTAGCAAAAGTCGTCCTTAGTGTTATATGCAAAACGTGTTAAATATGGCTACCTACTAGCCAAGGACACAAGACGACAGTTGGACGTTAACCATAGGCGAAGCTTCTTTCTCTCGCTCTCTAAGAGGGTCATCCAAAAGTTTTGTCACCCTGCTGGCAACCTATGAAGTAAATGGTCTGGGTTGATGAAGTAAATGCAAGATTGCACGTGTACATGAAGATTCATTATGTTTATTTATTTATTTATTTTGTATACAAGATCGAGGCTCGTGTAAGAGCTAACATCAATCACAAAAAAAAACAATCGGACAAACAAAACATACAATAAATGGGAGCGGGAGACAAATGGGGAGAGAGAGGGAAGCACACAAGTACAACAGCAGAGAACAGGGACATCGGGAGATCTGCGGGAAGGAGAGGGCTTGGGGGGAGGAGGCATGGGAAGGCGGGGGCGGGGGGAGGGGTGGGAGAGGTATAAAACGCATGGACACTGCTAGAACTTCCAGGAAAGAAGTCGGTATTTCAAAAAAAAAAGTGGATCTGGGGTGAAATTAGCGGGGGTAGAAAAGATCAAGGTGTTGTATGGGGGAAGATAAGAGATGGTGGTGAACAGCTGTTTTAAAGACCTGGAGGGAGGAGTGGGATTGAAGAGAGTGAGGGAGTTTGTTCCAGAGGCGGGAGAAAAGAGGAATGAAAGAGTGAAGGTGAGCAGAGGGTCTTGATTTTGGCAGTTTCACAAGAAGAGGGTTGCTGGCAGATCTTGTGCGACCTGTAGGAGTACTTGGGGTATCTGACAAATACCAACTTTCCTTGCACTATTTTGATTTTATTTCAGTTGTTAAAACAATGAGGACATCAAGTTCCAAGGACAAGGCCGTGGCAGAAAGCTTCAAGGAAGACGACGTCGAAACTCTTGTTACGTTACAGGTGACATGGAGGGAAGGCACATTCAAACCACCAATAGATTTTGGCAATTTTTCCTGAAAATCATTTCTGCTGTAAATTCTCAAGGGTGAGAATTATGCGATTATTTAATTTATTGCTTAGTGGCAAGGACACAGGACTGTAATCCGAGAGGGTGCGTGTAAAAATCTGGTTTAAGACACCAATAAAGGATTTGGTTTCTAAGATTCTGGAAAGCGAGCTACAATTCCCCTGCTATGGAATTGTCGAATAAAAACCCGGCCCTCTCACTAACAACCATCAGGAACGAGGTCATCTGCGTGGCTCGGACGATGTTGTGCACATGTGAGGGCGGTCAGTTCACACATTGCAGTTGAAACTTCACGATTCAGGACAACTCGGAATGCAAACTAAAATGCTGGCTATAAAAAGACAACACTATTGTCCTATTGTCCAAACTAAAATGTCCTAATGCAGTACAGTATTGAAAATTACATCTTTCAAAGAGAAAGAACCTCTGGAGCTGCTTCGGATTGTGGGTCAGGTGAGTGACTCCACACAGCACAATGTCCCAGTTGATGTACAGTGCCCTCCATGAGTATTGGAACGGTGAAGTGAAATTTGTTATTATTACAATATACTCAATAAATTTGGATTTGAGATCAAAAGATGAATGTGAGGCAAGAGTACAGAAGGTCACCTTTTATTTCATGGAATTTCTATGTATATTTATTTTACCATTGCAGAACAATAGCACTTTTTATATTCAGTCCCCCCAATTTTGCCTCATATTCATCTTTTGATCTCAAATCCAAATTTATTGAGCATATAGCAATAAAAATAAGAGATTGCAGACCCTCACCAGGATGTATTTTCAGTGGTTTCTAAGGCTTTTGTGTTAAAACAAATATGGCGGCCGAACCACGTGACCGATGACATCATTATCTTTTTCTAAACTAATTTATTCCTAGATTATGCTCAATAAATTTCATCTTGATCGGATGAAGTTTTGTACTTGTCGAATTACGACGTCATAATGGAGGCACCTATGACATAATCATTAACATATTTTATTCCCCATGGAGAGTTCTTTAAATTGAGACGTCTCAATTTTTTCGATTCAGCACTTTCGGAGATATAGAGGTGCAAAGTTTTTCGATTTTTCCAAGATGGCGGCCGAACCACGTGACATATGACATCATAATTATCATTAAAAAAATTCTTCAGGTGGAGTTGCACCTATGGTGAAAATTTCCTGTCATTCGGACCAACAGTTGCAGAGAAAAATCACGTTTCTTGTGTGCAGACAAACAAATAAACAGAGAAACGGACTCAAATGCAATACCCTCTCCTCTGGCGAGGGTAACTAGAACGGCATTCGGTAGAGCACATATCTATGCCAGGCTGACCAGTTTACGTTCGGTATTACACTATCCTGTTTGTCGTTAAAGGCGGCAAAAAGGGTTGGCGTCAGGAAGGGCATCCGGCCGTAAAACATTGCTTCAAAAAGGGGACCGAAAAACAACAACAACCACAGTTCCCGAAAAAGGCCAACCCCCGCTTGCGGGGGAAAATGGCCTCTAAAGGTGGTTTTATTACACTAAGAGGCCAGATCTGGATCCGGACCTGAACTAAAAACGGATCGGCTTGTTCTGTCACGTAAACAACTCATCCACCTAATTTTGTAATAATGCGTAAATTTTTGAAATATCGTGCTATATATTGTTTTGGTTCTTTCACTCAATGGTGAAGAATCACTTTAAAAATTCTCTGATCCGGATCCACATCTTCACCAAAATTGAATCAGTTCTTCCTTGTCACACAACCAACCTGTCCACCAAGTTTCGTCCTAATCAGTCCACAGGTTTTTGAGATATTGGGCTATATATCGTTTTTTGCTCCATCTCTCAATAGTTGAAGAATCACTTTTAAAATCCTTCAATCCAGATCCGGATGTTCACCAAAATCGAATCATTTCGTCCATGTCGCAAACCCAACCACTCCACCAAGTTTTGTCCTAATGAGTCCATAACTTTTTGCGATATCCTGGTCACAAACAGACAGACAAACAAAGACAAAGACAGACAGACAGACAGACAGACAGGGGTGAAAACATAACCTCTATCCACCTTTGGTGGCAGAGGTAACAAATTTGACTTTACTTTTCCAATACTTATGGAGGGGCCTTGTACATAGCAAAGGTCAGAACATCACTCAGTAGAAGCCATTTTTAGCAAGTCCTCCATGTGACAATTGTGACACACACCAGGAATCGATGACCAGGCATGAAGCTCGACATCTCCAACACGCAGCTGGTCCTTGTAGTCAAACAGCATGGTGTTCACCCACACGATGGGGTAATCCTGCATAAAACAAGCCACTCGTAGTATCGTCATCCATGTTCCTGCTGTACAAGGTCAGACGTTAAATGGACAAGAATGTACAGTACATACGTACACACATACAAACACACACACACACACACACACACACACACACACACACACACACACACACACACACACACACACACACACACACACACACTTGTCACTTTCATATAAAATAAGGATTATCTTGGTCACTGCATAAAACTTCTCAAACTTTCCTAGTTTGCCTTCGTCTTCTTCTTTAACGGCCACTATTATCCCACCTTGTGGGATCGGCCGGGTTAAGCTTGGCCAGAATCTTGACGAACCGGCTGGCCAGGCCTGACATTCGATTTTGATTTTTTTTTGGGAAATAGGGCAGGAATTTGGAATTTTGGCCATGGTGATGGCGATAGCTCACCTACTCTTTGCGAAGGACACCATGGGATCTTTAACGTCCATCAACAAATGATGGCAGACGGGACTCCCAGTTTAACGTCCATCCGAGGGATGGCACACACATTGATGAATCACCCTGCCTGTGAAACACCAAACTGGCAGTTTATAGCTGGGTCGGGATTCAAACCCAGGCAAGAGGGCTTTGAGGAAGGAGAGTGTGCGTACCTCTAGGCCATTCTGCCAGCCTCCTAGTTTGCCTTCAAGTATTTCTATTTTTTTATTTTTTTTTCTATTCCTTCAATGTATGCTTCCTGGTTCACGTACTCCAGAAATATAAATGTTGGGGGTGTTTCACAAGAAAATATACATGCAGCAAGCCATTAGGCCCTTCATGACTGTGCTCTATACACCACCCCCCCCCCCCCCCCATCCCTGCCTCCCACCCCTATTCCACCACCCCCTGCCTTTTCCGACCCAAGCCTTATCATGTAATCCAAACACAAACCCCACAAACACCATTAACCTAATCCAATCCAACATCTACTCGATGGAAACTTGGTGTTTACGTTGCATTTAAAATGCCCATCTGCACACAGACTCTCAATAATTTCATGATTAAAAACGTCAGTGGAAGGAGATCTCAATTGATTATTCAACATTCTGTGTCAGGCATCACCAAAACGTCACTTTCTGGTGGGAGGAATTACATCTGGACCCACGCAGCCATTCAATCAATCAATCAACAAACTAAGAACTCATCAATCGATTTCTTACATACAACTTTTTCCATTTGGAAGGAAAATCTCAAAGTGCTTATTTAGGTGAGACAGTAAATCTGGTGGCCCAACTCGATTTCGGCAGTGTACGTTAAATATACTACAGTATCTCTCGAAAGTAGTAGGCCATTGAGCGCCGGCATTCCATCCAAATTCCCTCCTTAGAGATAGCCGTATCGATTAGGAGAAAGTGCTGTGACATAGACAAGGCACAGACACGTGTTTTTTTCCCAGGCGCTCGATCATTATTGCTCTGTGATGCTGTGAACTTGTGTGGAGCTTAACAAATCATGGTATGTTAATATCGACTACCAATAAACACGAAGCATATCGGAAGCCTATCAATGCTGCCTAAGCCACAGCCGCCCCTCAGCAATTATGCAACTATACTTTGCGGAATTGAATCCCTGTGGGATTCTAAAATGACAGGCGCAAGACCGTTTCCTTGAATCCACAACTTCTCGGTGAATAGTGGCCCGCATCAGCAAACCTTGCAAAGATGGCTGAGAATTTCAAGTCAAAACATTTCCTTCGTTTCGTAGATTTGTATCATACTAAAATACGCCATTTGTGTCTGTCCGTCTGTCTGATGAATTTTTGACGCCAATACATTCCGTCCTTACTTATCCAATCTCAACCAAACTTGACAGGATGACCAAGGGTTACACAATGAAGGTTGTAGCGCATTCATTTGCCCCCCTCCCCAAGGAGGTTTTCTCCCCCGAGTGGGTTTTCCCCGCCATTGCCGTCAATGGCGTTGCGTGTTGAGGTGTATAGCCGTATTAAGTTAGCTTTATCGTGGCGTTTTTCCAAAGAAGAAGATTTATTGTGGCGTTTTTCCAAACACGCTTTTTTTTTTCTTTTTCTTTTTTTGTATACTGAATCGAGGCTCGTGAAAGAGCTAACATTTATTTCACAAACAAATCAACCAGACAAACAAAATATACAAAAAGAGGGAGCGGAAGACAAGATGGGGAGAAAAGGGGAAGCACACAACCACAACATTTGAGAGCAGGGAGAAGTGTGGGAGGGAGAGGGCTTGGGGGCAGGAGGCGTGGGAAGGGGGGCGGGGGGGGGGTGGGAGAAGTATAAAACACAAGGGAACCGAAATTAGCGGGGGTAGAAAAGATCAAGGTTTTCGATGGGGGAGGATAAGAGATGGTGGTGAACAGCTGTTTTAAAGACCTGGAGGGTGGAGTGGGATTGAAGAGAGTGAGGGAGTTTGTTCCAGAGGCGGGAGAAAAGAGGAATGAAGGAGTGAAGGTGAGCAGAAAGTCTTGATTTTGGCAGTTTAACCATAAGAGGGTTGCAGGCAGATCTTGTGCGACCTGTAGGAATATTTGGGGGACAGAGCCCAGAGAGGGCTGGGGGGGCAAGGCCAGAGAGGAGTCGGTGGAAGACGGAAAGACCACCAACCTGCCTGCGGTGAGTGAGTGAAAGGCCCTTGGAGTTAGCTTCATCGCGGGAGATTCCAATGATTCTGAACGCTTTGGTTTCAACAGCGTGAAGACGGGCTAGGTGTGAGGCAGGAGCACCAGACAAGAGGGGAGAGCAGTATTCCATAGAGCTGCGGATGAAAGCCTTGTATGTGGTGAGGAGCTCAGGTGTGCCAAGGAAGGACTTCGCACGACAGAGGATGCCCAGTCGGCGACTGGCTTTGGAGGTCAGATTTGAAATGTGGTTTTCCCAGGAAAGATCATGGCAAATAGTGAGACCCAAAAGCTTGAGTGACAGAACTTCTTGGAGAGGATTATTCAGAAAGTGGATGGGAGGGTTTCCCAGTCGGTCTTTTCGGAGAGACATTGTAAGAGTGTGAGATTTATCAGGATTGAAAGACATGTTCCATTTGTTTGCCCAGTCTGTGATTTTGTCCAGGTCTGCAGAGAGTGAGGAGGCTGCAGACTGCCGATCTGAGGGATGAGGAATGGAGCGACAGAGAGTAGAGTCGTCAGCAAAGAGATAGAGAGGATTTTCAAGAGAGTCAGAGAGATCATTGATGAAGACCAGAAAAAGCACAGGGCCCAGAACACTACCTTGGGGAACTCCAGCCTGAACAGGTAGAGGAGATGAGAGAAACCCATTCAGGGCCACACGTTGACTACGACCAGAGAGGAAGTCCGCCAGCCATGCGTGGAGATTTCCATGGATACCAAAGGAGGAGAGTTTGGTGAGCAGAGCAGGGTGCCAGACCGTATCGAAGGCACGTGAAATGTCAAGGGAGACGGCTCTAATTTCCTGTTTGGCGTTGAGGACCTCCATCCATTGTTGAGAAAGCAGAAGCAGCATGTCCAGAGTAGAGTGACCAGGTCTGAAACCAAATTGATGATCAGAGATCAAGCCATTGGAGAAGAGGAAAGATTTCATATCTGAAGCAATGATGGATTCCATGACTTTGCTGATAATTGGGAGAAGGCTGATTGGTCTGTAGTTGCTGGGATCTGTTTTTGCACCTTTTTTGTGCAAAGCGGTGATGTTGGCTGATTTCCAAGCAGATGGCAGATGACCTTGAGCAAAAGAGAGGGTGAAGAGAACAGAAAGAGGGAGTGAAAGAGCGGAAGCACATGATTTTAGGACCCGTGGGCTGATGCCGTCAGGACCAGTTGCAGAATCAGAGGCGAGGGTTGACAGAAACTTTTCCACCTTGTCAGGAGGAAAGGACACAGAGTCCAGGAGCAGCTGGGTACGACTGGGTACAGTGGGTACAGAGAGGGATGGGTTTGGGACACAAGATTTAGAGGCAAACACAGAGTTGAGGCATTCAGCTTTTTCACGTGCGGAGTCAGCCGTTAAGCCGTTTGAGGTGAGGGAGGGGATGGAGGGGGAACAAACACCAGAAACAGATTTGACCAGACGCCACCAGGATTTGGAAGAGGGAGACAGATAAGAGAGTTCGGTCTTGAGAACGGTGAGATATTGTTTCCTGGCTCTCCTGAGGGTGGACACACACTTGTTTCGGGCTTTGTGAAAGGAAATGAGATTTCCTTCCGTTGGATTTGCTTTCCAGGAGACGAAAGCAAGTTGTTTCAGGGCAACAGCCTCACCACAAGATTCCGTGTACCATGGACGGGAGGAAGGGTATGACAACTGAAGACGAGATGGGATAAATCTGTGCATGAGAGAGAGCAATTTACTTTGAAAGAATTCCCAGGATGAGTTGATGTCAGAGGCGGTAGAGATGGGAGACCAGTCCAGATGATTGATGGCTGCTTGAAGACCGTGCCAGTTGGCCTGAATGAAATGCCAGACTCGTCGACGCTGAGGAGGCTCTCTGAGAATGGTCAGAGAGATGTCCACTTTGACAAGCACATGATCAGATGAGCCGATTGGAGCAGAAGAAGAGCAGCAGACATTTTCAGGGAAGTTTGTCATAACCAAATCCAGAAGAGAAGATGCTCCGTTGACTGAGATCCGGGTCGGGAAATTGACAGATTGTGTCAGTCCCAGTGAGTCGCAGAAGTCCTTTGCTGAAGAGCCATGGCTGGTGAGAGAGGTACCCACACCCAGCCAACTGGCATGGTGACAATTGAAATCACCACATATGTATGAGGAAGAGAGAGTTGGGATGGGTAGATAGAACTTGGTCCATATTATCAGACAGCGAGATGTAGATGGAGTCATCGCTGTTTGGTGGACGGTACAACACACATATGAACAAAAGGTGGGAGTGAAGGGGAAGCCGTAGCCAAAGGTATTCCTGGGGGTGAGGTGGAGAGAGGGCAGTGGAGGGCGAGTGAGGAAGAGAGTTTTTTATAAAGATAGCAACCCCACCTCCAGGACGAGGCTCATGTCTATCATACCGGAGGAGGGAGTAACCTGGGAGAGATACCAAGGCATCAGAGACATCATGAAGGAGGAAAGTTTCTGTTAAGCAGATCACATCTGGTTTGTCAGAAGCAACCTGTATGGAGAGATCAGTCAAGTTTGAGCGAAGGCCCCGGATGTTTGAGGTCCATACCGTTAATGAAGAGGAAGGGGGAGCATCGGGTCCAGAACAGGGGGGGGAGGGGTAGGATAAGATGTGGAAGAGGAGGAAGAGGAAGGGAGAGCTGTTGAAGGTGTGTCAGAGATTTCAGAGATTTCAGAATAGCTTGGAGAAAGGGAAGAATGGGGTGGACAAAAGGTTTGATGGAGATTGGGTGAGGCACAGTGAGGTGTTATTTGAGGAGGGGGAAGAGCGAGGCAGAAGGTTGGGGGAGATGAAGGTGAAAGTTGGAAGGGGGAAGAAGCAGAGAGGATGCTTTGAGGAGGAGGGGTGAGAGGGGAGTCTAGGAGGGGAGGAGCGAGGGAGAGTCTCGGAGGGGAGGGGTGTGGGGGGAGTTTAGGAGGGAGGGGAGGAAAGGGGCAAGGGGGGAGATTTGAAAGGGATGGGTGATGGGGAGGATTTGGAGGGGAGGGGTGAGATTGGATTTTGAAAAGTGTACGATTCATGGGAAACGAACATTTTTTGCAAAATGAGTTTGAGACCTTCGAGTCAAAAATGGGTTTGAGGACACTGAAGGAGGGGTGGAGTTCTGGATAGTTTAGGGAATGTAGAAAGGAGGAACTGTAAGAGATGGTATTATATATATTTTTTGGAATGAATAGATTTGGTGAGTAAGACGAAAGCATCCTTTTGTAGGAAAAGAAGAAAAGGGTGTTATAATATATGAGAGAAAATAGTTGTTCAGGGGAGAGATTATACATTTCTAACCACGTGATCGCGAACGAAGAACGAACGAACAAAAAAGAACAACAAATAAACGAATAAGACCTGGGAAGGAAATATTTTTTTGGGGGTTTTTTTTTTTTTGAGCAGAGATATTAAACAAGGAGGTATGGGGTGAACGACTGGGACGAAACAGAGAACGAAAATAAATGCAGCGCATTCGACGAATCGCTGAGAGAAAAACAAAACCACAAGGTCGGAGACGGTACGGTAGCCAAGCCTACGAGTACTAGGCCTCAGAATACTCGATACGCATTAACCGACGATTGTGTATACATGTACGAAAAATTAGCACCGAAAATTTTCCAAAAGATACGCTATAGGTGCATACACCAAAAGATAGATACAGTCTCGACAAAAACACAATTGAGAAGGATCACTTAGCTTCGAAAGCGTGAGCGCATGGAATAGCTTCGAAAACACGTGACCTCGCCGTGATCTCGCGAGATCTTCCCATGAATTTTGAATAACAAAATGACATAACATTTTGAATAATTTTGAATAACAAAATGAATGAATGAATGAATGAATGAATGATCGTTTTAAGGCCATTTTTCCCCGCTAAAGCGGGGGTTAGCCTTGCGGGCCCCATGACAATCATGGTTCCCTGTTTTGAGGCAATGTTTTTATGGCTGGATGCCCTTCCTGACGCCAACCCTCGCATATTGTAAATGTTATTACAAAACAATATTAATACTAATGATGTCCCACTTTTCCAAGGCGTTTTTCCTGCAGTGATAACGTGAATAAATAGCTTATAGTTATAATGGCGTTTCCGTGGGAGAAACAGCTTCTACAGGAAGTAAAAATATTATAAACCACATACACGTATGCTTAGCTTTTTAAACAGTCGCTAATGCTCTTTATAACACTAAATTAAGAAATTTGGAGGAAACCCGACATCTGTGAAGTAAGGTTTACTTACAGAACTGAGCGAAGATCTATGGTACTCTATATATCCCACAAATGTTCGGTTAATAACATGGCCCTTTCTGCCGCTAACGTGGCGTTTTTCGTCGCGAACCTTTGAAACACGAAACTGAAAGGGGGAAGCCCTGATTGTGCTAATTTACCTTGCAGCTTGGCGTTTGCCAAGCCAGCCGTTCCTTAAGGGTTTTGAATGGAGTGCTTGCTCGAATGCTTAAACCACTTGGCAATCTCTCCACAAGAAACTTGGTAAATGAACACACACACAATGTTCTTGAGATCCGACTATACAGTGCATTCAGAAAGTATTCAGACCCCTTCACCAAGCCATGAGGTCAAAGGTTGCCTGCAGAGCTCAGAGACAGGATTGTGTCGAGGCACAGATCTGGGGAAGCCTACAAAAAAAATTCTGCTGCATTGAAGGTTCCCAAGAGCACAGTGGCCTCCATAATTCTTCAATGGAAGAAGATTGGAACAACCAGGACTCTTCCTAGAGCTGGCCGCCCGGCCAAACTGAGCAATCGGGGGAGAAGGGCCTTGGTAAGGGAGGTGACCAAGAACCCGATGGTCACTCTGGCTGAGCTCCAGAGATCCCGTGTGGAGATGGGAGAAACTTCCATAAGGACAACCAACACTGCAACACTCCACCGATCTGGGCTTTATGGCAGAGTGGCCAGATGGAAGCCTCTCCTCAGTGAAAGACACATGAAAGCCCGCTTGGAGTTTGCAAATAAAGCACTTAAGGGACTCTCAGACTGTGAGAAACAAGATTCTGTGCTTGGTTTTTGCTCTGATATGCATTGTCAGTTGTGAGACCTTATATAGACAGGTGTGTGCCTTTCCAAATGATGTCCAATCAATTGAATTTACCACAGGTGGACTCCAATCAAGGTGTAGAAACATCTCAAAGATGATCAAGAGAAATGGGAGGCACCTGAGCTAAATTTCAAGTGTCATAGCAAAGGGTATGAATACTTATGTAAATGTGATATTTCAGTTTTTTATTTTTAATAAATTTGCAAAACTTTCTAAAATCCTGTTTTCTCTTTGTCGTTATGGGGTATTGAGTGTAGATTGACGAGGGAAAAAATGAATTTAAACGATTTCGTCATAAGGCTGCAACATAACAAAATGTGAAACAAAGTGAAGGGGTCTGAATACTTTCTGAATGCACTGTAGATGGACTGTAATCTATGTACCCCAAAGAGGAATGACCCTTTCTGCAGCTCCCTTAGTGTGCGGGTGTACTAGTTATTCAAATTCACTGAATGTACAGGACGTACCGCCTTGCGTGCCCGTTTCATGGTGTTCTTGCCCTGAGTGGTAGGCCTTCCTACTTTGCTGCGCCGAGTCTTGCCTTCTCCCTCAGCATACAGCACTAAGCAAAGGCGCGCCATCCTTGGCAAATCCCCCACCTCGATATCAAACTCCAGGACGTCCTCTCCCCAGTTTGGTTCCGAGCAGCCGGACACGTCCCGGCTCAACACTGGCTTGCACAGCAGCTCGCCGCCGTGAAACAGGCCCGCCTTGACAACCAGCTGCACAGCAAGAACCGCACAATGATGAAGACCGCACATTGGCCAACACATATAAATTGTCTCAGGTTCCTGGGCAATTCATGATCTATGTAGATCGAATTGTGGTATGTATCAAACAATCACAACGACAAATAAATCAATAGAAACAAGAAGGGAAAACAACAACAAAATAGCATCAATCGAAGACATGCTGGTGATTGTCACAAATGGCTTAGTGAGGACACTTCAGGCATGAGATCTGATGAATCCGACGGAGAGAGAAATCTATCAGTGAATTTATCATTCATGAAGCTGTGGTGAGGAGTGGCGGAGGGGTGGAGGTGGGAGGGAAGTGGTGTAATTGAGAAAACTTACCAGTACTGGGGGAACGGTAGGCAGGAAAAAGCAATAATGTCAACTTTATTGGCAATAACAACAACATCTTGAATATCGCTTGGTTCTATAGAGTTAAAATTCTCATTTGTTTCATATAAATGCAGTAAGCAAATTTACCAGTGACCATAAACTCAAGCTTGACTTATATTTTTCCCTCACTTCCTCCATATCTCTCCACCCATCAGCCACCACCGCAAAATAAGCGAGCGCTCCACCTTTGGGTGTTCACGCAACCAATCACCTTCATCGAGTCGTCGGCATTCACTTGACTACAGCCGATAAGCTTGATGCGGCATGGCAAAGCAATGTTCCACAAGGCATCGTTGGCCTCCTGCGAAGAGTACCCAAGCGGTGTGTCATTCGCCTGTGGCTCAGAAATAGACCTTGCATGTGGTAAATAAACAAAAAGCATTCACAAGGTACTTGCCCGATTCTTCACGGGCAGCGGAGGTGGTTTTTCGGACTGTTGACAGCAGGACGCCTTCTCAAGCTCACGCTCGGGCTCCAGCAGCAGTTGAACCCCCGTGTCCTGTACCATCGCCAGGCATGGTTTCCTCCCGACATAGATGCAACTGCGCACATACTAAGGGATGAGAATATGTCAGGAAACGCGTTCCACCAAGTTCAAAGTGTCGAAAATACAAGAGAACGGGCAGCAAGAAACTATGAATGAATGAATGATCGTTTTAATGCCATTTCCCCCGCTAGAGCCCCTAGTTAGCCTTGCGGGCCCCATGACAATCATGGTTCCCTGTTTGAGGCAATGTTTTTATGGCCGGATGCCCTTCCTGACGCCAACCCTTGGTCGCCTCTTACGATGCGCAGGGATACGGTGTACCTATTCTAAATCGGGGTACACACCGGGATCATTCATCCCAGCAAGCTGGTACTCAATTTGCCGACCTCGGAAGGATGACAGGCTGAGTCAACCCCCCTGGCGTTAATTCAGTGATCGACCGGGATTCGAACCCAGGATCCTGGGATCCCAAGCCGGCACCCTAACCGCTAAGCCAACACCAGGCAACACCGCTAAGCAGCAAGAAACTGATGGAGTGAAACGAACGAGATTTGCACATTAACCTTGAACTGGTGCAGTGGATGTTCACCGTATACGTAATCGGTACAGCCTCGCACGCAAAGCACGAACTTGTCAGGATTGTCCATGTTCTTCTGGGGTGCGTGTACACTTGCCCACTTCCGCAGTGCCTCCACCTTGAGTTGATGCGGTGTGCAGCATTCATTAACCAGCACACTGAAGCTCTCCTTTGAGACACATGCACAGGTTCAAACGTCATCATTGAAGCCACATCACTCGGCGGTGCAACTGCCGGGCACTGTTCGGCATCCAAGGAACCGCTCAGTTATTCTTCACAGGCACAAAGTCGACCGCCTTCGCATATTATAACAAGAGGGGGAATTGCTTTGCAATGCATGTCCCTACTGGTCCCAATGAATGTTCTTCTTCCAAGCATTCAGCAATTGTGAGCCATATACAGTAGGACAAATTGTTTTAGGTATGCAAAGCTACAGAATAAGTTGCAATTTCTGTAACTTTATCATAATAAAGCAATGTATCCAATAAAGCAATGTACAACTCAGTTAAATATGTTAACGAGAAAAACAATCTGGAAAACCACGGGTGGGATGGACGGACGGACAGATGGACAGACGGATAGGTGACTGATAAGGTGATTTAGAAACAAAGAAAAAAGTTTATTAACTCCCTTTTTTCCAGCAAGAGGCTCGGTTTTTTTGTTTGTTTGTTTTGGGGTTTTTTTGCATAGTTGAGGATTGTGGAAGATCTAGTACACTGAACAGATCAGGACATAACAAGATGCAAAAAAGAACAGTAGACCAGAGGGGGCAATCACAAACAGCAGTGTTGAAGGCAATGGGTGTGGGCAGGAAAGAAAGCTTGGGGTGGACAACATGGATAACAAAGGAAACTCCAAGGAGGGAAAACTGGAAATTTGGAAGGAGAGGGATTGGGGTGAGGTTAACCGAGGGCACAAAAGATCATGGTTTTGGATTGGGGATGATCTGAGATGGTGGTGAACAGCTGTCTTGAAGACCTGGAGGGAACAATGAGTTTGAAGAGGATGTGGAAGTTGATTCCAGAAGCAGGAAAAAAGAGGAACAAATGAGTGGAGGTGAGCAGTAATCCTGGATTTAGGTAGTTTCACCAGAAGGGGCTTGATGGTGGACTGTGTGAGTCCCGCAGAATTCTGGGATTGGGAGGGGACAAAGCACAGAAAGAGAAGAGGATGCAAGACCAGAAAGGAGGAGGTAGAAGACAGAGAGACAACCGACCTGTCTGCTATGGCGAAGTGATAGGCCCATAGACTTGGCTGCATTGCGGGAGATTTGAATAATCTTGTAGGCCTTGGTTTCCATGGCGTCAATCTGAGCAAGGTGTGATGCAGGGGAGCCAGGCCAGAGGGGAGAGCTGTACTCCATAAAGCTGCAGATGAAGGTTTTGAGGAGTTCAGGTGTGCTGAGGAAGGACTTTGTATGACGGAGCATGTCCAGTCGGCAGCTGGCGTTGAAGGCCAACTTTAAAACGTGGTTTGCCCAAGAAAGATCATGGCTGATAGTGCGACCCAGGAGTTTGAATGACTGAACTTCCTCAGGAGGATTGTTAAGAAAGTAGATGGGGTGGAGGGGTTGCCAGACAGTCCTTTCGGAGAGAGACAGAGGGAGTGTGAGATTTGTCAGGATTGAAAGACATTTTCCAAGTGTTTGACCAGCTTGTGATTTTGTTAGCTTCTGAAGAGAGGGAAGAGTCTGCTGCATGCCTGTCTGAAGGATGAGGATGTCACGGCAGAGGGTGGAGTCATCAGAAAATAGATAAAGAGGATTTTCCACAGAGTCAGAGAGATCATTGATGAAGATCAGGAATAGGACTGGGCCCAGAACACTGCCTTGGCGCACTCCAGCCTTGACAGGGAGAGGAGTTTAAAGGATTCCGTTGAGTGTCACATGTTGGCTGTGGGAGTAGAGGAAGTCAGTAAGCCATGTGTGGAGTTGGCCTTGGATACCATAGGCAGAGAGTTTGCAGGATGTCAGACTGCATCACAAGCATGACATATGTCCAGAGAGACGGCCCTGCTCTCATGTAAATAGGACACAAAACGAATGGATCAAGAGGGTCAGGGATGCTTCGAGCCATCAAATTCAAAAATTGCCAGGAATTTCGCATTGATTATGGTAACAATCCACATGTCCATGAGTCTAAGGAGGTTACAGACAGCTCAATGTGCTCTTCAAAGGATCATATACCATAACATTCAACGCCATGAAAAAAAGCAGTCATAAAACTATAATTGTATATCGATTGCAGAAATTAAATAGGAAGGGAGGAGGGGAATTTAAAGTAGATTATTGTATTTCAATTTAAACCAAAAACTTCTTAAATAGTCCAATTGGAAAATAAAACTAGAAATAGAATTTGACGTGAATGCATCAATGGATTTGCCTCCACCCTCCTTGGATACTAACCTACTTTTACGTTTGATGTCAATTAAAGGTCACATGAAAAGTTAAAGGTCACATGAGAGAAGGAATGCGTGAGAGAAAAGAGAGACAAGTAGAAGATAGAAAACTCCAACTAGCGTTATGATCTGCAAAATGGTTTTCACACGGCACATGACCTTTGACATGTTGAACCCAGTCACAGTCCATACGTATGTGAAGTTGTTTGTATCACAGTCCCTTCTGTGGTTCACACGTTATTGTGGTAACAAAGATTTTCTAATAAAGGTCACATGACCATCGACCTTTGACCTTTTGACCCCAAAATATAATCGGTTCAGATTTTCAGAAAACACTACTTCTGGTGCCTTTGGCTGCCTTGCCATATAAATACAAGTCAAACTGAGCAAATACAACAACAACAACAACAACAACAACAGGCATTGTAAGGCCATTTAATAGTAGTAGTAGTAATAGTAGTAGTAATAGCAGTAGTAATAGTAGTAGTAATAGCAGTAGTAATAGCAGTAATAGTAGTAGTAGTAGCAGTAGTAGTAGTAATAGTAGTAGTAGTAGTAATAGTAGTAGAATAGCAGTAGTAGTTGTAGAGGTAAAATAAGTAGCAGAAAAAGAAAAGAAATGTGACAAAATGTAGAAGTAGAAGAAGTCGAAGAAAAAGTAGAAAAAGAGAAGCTTTATCGAAAACCACAAATGTCACAACTAGTGCATTTCAAAACAAATAACTGATCAGTGCAAATTAACTCATTCCGGGCAAATCAAATATTTCTATATTACCACAAATTATCCACCAACTATACAAAGGCAAGTTATATAAAATGTATCTACAGTGCAGACGGTGTATTTATGAGAGCAATAACCGGCACTGGCGATGACCGAGGAGTAAATGAATATAATTGTTATACAAATGTGACCCCACTGGCGGTTCATTGCCTGTTTACCCTTTGTCACCTCGCTTTTTCACGAGCCTCAATATTGAATTAAAAAATAGAAGTAAGAAGCAGAAAGAAAAGACATGAACATTTTCAATTGATGTTTGAGTCTGGGTGGATGTGGGCAGTTTGCGTAGGGCTCTGTAGGAAAAGCAAGGATCAAAAGGCTATTGGGGTCAGATGGGAGGGAGATATGTGGCCTAGGACTTCAAGGCTTCGATGCAGTGATAATTGGTCGGCCGGAAGTAAAGGAAACAGAAAAAAAAAAGGTTGAGGGAAGAAGCGGTGGGTGGTGTGCACATAAACCCTGTACCTGACTGCTGTCGAAGCTCAGATTGACAATGAGCCCACCAATAGGCAAGAGGGATTTACACGCATCTGGCAGACGTTCCGTGGGCTCAAGATCAGGTGGGTGGCTGTAAAATAACCAGTCTTGCCATGACATCTCCTGACGATCCTCGAGCGTTTTCTCGCAAAACCTTCGGGTACTCGCTCGGAAATCATCCACCTCCGAATGATTTAGTGCAGAAAAGTCATGCAGGCCTGCAAGAGGAGCAAAAATGTCAAATGAGAGGGATCAATAAGTCAATAGGTCAAGTTCATTTTGTATTTTTTTTTTTTCAAGAGAGGTCATGTGACCTTGTGTGCACTCAACGAATGAAAGTCAAATTGTATTAACTGTAGATCAAGCATAATGACATTTTTGGGAAAACCCTAACCCTCGCCACCACTTTCCCGTAAAGACGCTGCCGGCGATGTCATCACTTCCCGCACAAGATTCAGGGGAAGCTGTCAGTCTCAAGACAAGATGTGGTTGCACAGCAGCTGCATGACCGATTGGCGGGTTGTGGAGATATTAAGCAAAGCAGAAATAAAATGTTCACCAGACGTTTGCATCAGTTGGTGATAATTGATATGCAGTTCCCTTCCACACTGCAATATAGAATAATATACAGTATATATATGGTATATATACTATTTTTTTTATTTTTTTTTACAGGTACCATGTCTATACAGAGCATTGGTTATGCCAAAAGAGTTTATTTGGCAAGGGTTACAATCCCGGACAGGTCGCCACTCTGACGCAGGACTCCACTGAAGGTAGTAGGAATTTGGAATTTGTCGCCTACTCGCCTACTCTTAAGAAGGACACCGTCAGATCTTTAACGTCCACTAATGCACACAGACAAAATACCCAGCTTAACATCCATCAGAGGGACAACACACCTACCAAGGAACCTGTTTGACATTTACAGTGACAGAGGTAGATTCAAAGTTTATACTCTGTCAAATCAACATAATAGAAACAAGAAAGCATCTGAAAATGCAAAGCCCATCCGCATCCGTTTGTATTCAGATGTCTTCGTCTTCTTCTTCCGTATCCTCAAAATAACAAAAATAGTTTAACAAAAAATACAAAATGAAAATTGCTGATTTTATGCAGACTTGACCTTAGACACATAAGGTAGACATGCGTACAAATAAGCTCCGGAAGTTTCAATTTGATATCTTGGAAAATTCCTGAGGTTTGGCAAAAAAGAAAATCACAAAAAATCCAATTTAATTACAACGGGGTGAAATTTTATCGTGGAAAGTTGTCATGGAAACCATTGAAATGTCACAATTGCTAAATTGATTGTTCTGATTTTTGGTGAACCAATTCAGTTACCCAATATGCAAATCCTGTTCATATTTCAATTCAATAGGATGGAAATTGACGATTTAATGTGATCTTGACATTTGACCCTTTGGCCTTGAGACCTCAAAAATAATAGGCTTCTAGATTGTAAAAAAAACAATGATGAGCATAATTTGAAAATAAATAAACAAATTAATAAAAATAAACCAACAAGTGTGCAGAGGAAAATATTATTTCCTTACTCTTTTCAACTTATTTATTGATAAATACCATAAAAGTAAAAACTTTGGCATGTCTTGCAATAGTTTTAATACTTTTTGGTTTCCTAAATTTGTTATCCTGTGTTTATAAACGATTCAATCACATACTTCCAGTGAATAAACATATTATGGCTCTATCTACATATTACATACTCAAAACCGTGATCGGATGAGCCAACATTAAGGTTTCTCCACATGCACAGAAGGCCGACAATGCAGACAAAAACCCAGAGATAATGCTCGGATCAGGGGCGGACTGATGGTATTGTGGGCCCTCGGACAAAAGGGGTCTTTGAGCCCCTTGATAAAATTTTGAATGACTTTGAAATAAAAGTTTAGTAAAACAACTATTTGTGCATATAGTAATAAATTTCTTTGCTGAATTTTTTTGGGGATTTGCAGGCATCAAAATCGATTTTCAACCCTTAATTGGTATACCATGTTGAAATATACATCCCTCCCGCTCCTATTTCTGAAAACGTAAACCGTTTTTTTATTATTTATCTATTTTTTGAGCACAGGTCCCTTGATGGCCTGGGCCCTCGGTCGGTGCCTGAATGGCCAACTGCTCATTCCGCCCCGGTTCGGATTAATTTTTTTATGCTCAGACGAGTTACTCTTTGTGCTAGGACTTTTAAAAATCCCACCACAGACTCGAGTTGTAAACTAGTGTGGTCTCTGTCCCTTGTGTTAACAGGCAAGGGGCGAGGGCATAGAGCGACTCTAAACTCTAAACTGTCAGATTGCTGCTTTGCAGGCAGGGAGTTTCATCGCAACAAAGTGTGCCGTCCCTCAAATAGATGGAAAGCCGGGTGTCCTGTATGCTAACATTAGTTGGTGGACGTGAAATATTCCACGCTGTCTTTTGATAAGTAGGCGAGTTATCTCTGACACCTTGAACCAATTACAAATTCCTACAAACTTCAGTTGAGCATCCTGCGATGGAGTGGTGAACCGTCCACGATCAATTCAAGACTTTAAGCATTTCACAACTTACAATGAATGCCCCCCGATGCTGCCAAGTGGATGAGCACAAGCGTGCACACACGCACGCACACAATTCTACCTTCCCATTTTGAAAAGGTAAACATGACCAGCAAAGAAAAATTGAGTTAATCAGGGTTTGCAAGACATTTGAATTCAGCAAATCAGCAAATCGCGCATTAACAGATTTGCTGATCCACTCGGACAATTGGCAATTCATGGTTGTCAACTTGAACAAAAAGTTTATGCACTATTTATTTGTGCTTTATAAGCAACGGCCAGAAGAGCCGGCTGTCCTGTATGCCAACATTATGCCCTGCATGCCAACATTATGCCCTGCATGACCTCCTGAAAATCCCTTCAACTCCATAGCTCCCCACCCCCTTTCCCTTGCAAATTTCCCTTCATGACAAGCCTGCTTCAGAGATAGCTCAAATACACAGAACATAAGCAAATAAATATGCAGATCAACCAGTGCATGTAATTGTGACCCGCAATGCACAAACTCCCTCAATGGGGATGGAAATTGGAAGTGGAAATGGGAACAAACACAGAAATACGGGAATATTTGGTGCAATACAGCATAACGCAGTACGAAACTTCTCTATTTATTACACATGTAAAACTTCCACCCTGCTATTAATACATCTCATGGCCACATAAAAAAAGTTGAAAAAAATCCAAAACTGGGTTTTCTGGCGCTAAACTGCATCCACTGCAACAAAAACTAGCAGGGACACCACAGCATAATAGTGCAGTGGGATGCTGCCCCCTATTGGGCGTAGTATGGCCTGGAATGGTCCACAATTCTTATCCTTATAGCTATGCCGATAGACTGATCCAGTGGGTTTTTAAAGATGTGTTCCTTACACAATTCCCTACACCAAAATCAAACCATTCCACACCAAGCCCATTACTTTAGACAGATCGAAAAACGACTTGTGATAAGGCCTGTGCATCGAGTGTGTGCAAGGCAGGTGCATGGCTACCTTTTCCAATGAGGACGGAGATGCTGGCACTCTGCAGCTTCTCCGCACGATCCCCGGCTCGAAGCATAAGCCGCAGTACAGGCAAAAAGAGTCGCACATCGCACAGCCTCCTGTGTTCCTCCTCGATCTCCTCTTGCTCTGCCGCCGTGTTCACACACACAAACGCGTAGGTCTCCGGCTCCCCCAGCAGATTGTACATGGGGTAACTCTTCGCTTCGTTCCAAAGGAGCTGCAGCATGTGAAGGCACAATGGCAAGGCAAGTTACAAGACATCCCCCTTTACATTCACATCAATGCTGCACTTCCACCTGTGGGATAGGGTACAGGAAGGCATCGAGTGGGCGTCTACACCTATTACACAAGCAAAAATGATGACGTCTTATGGAGCCGAGCACATAGAAAGCAATCAGTCCTTCACATAAGCAAAATGTACAACTCTCCACCTCCTTCATTATGTAGTGGATAGGATCAACAGAATGTCTATTGGCAAGGCCAGGATCACGGATACTTCTAGGAGCGTAACCAAATCAAAAGCATAAGGCCCCCCACATGTGGTATATCCATACTATAAACTGATCAGATCATTACACAGAATTAAAATGATTGCAATATGTGAACAATGATTGCTCGGCTTCACGCTGTTGAAACCAAAGCTTTCAGAATCATTGGAATCTCCCGCGATGAAGCTAACTCCGAGGGTCTAGAAGTCCTAGCTGTGTCCATGTGTTTTTTACCTCTCCCACCCCCACCCCCTTTCCCATGCCTCCTCCCCCCAAGCCCTCTCCCTCCCACAGAACTCCCGATGTCCTTGCTCTCCATCTTGTTCTCCCGCTCCCTTTATCATATGTTTTATGTGTCAGTTTGTTTTTTTGGGGATCAATGTTAGCTCTTACACAAGCCTCGATCTTATATTAAAAAAATAAAAACAAAACAAAAATAAAAACAGTTAAAGTGAAATTAACAAACAAGTGCACAGCAAAAAAAAAAAACAACAAGCAAAGCGATTCATCATCCATGTGAAAGCGGACTTTCCCAGTTAATATTTATAAAATCATCGTCAGCAAGACTTGGGCCGTTTGGAAAAAATATTTGTAGCTTAATAAGCATTGACAAGGATAACGAACCACGATGGATACAGCTGTCGGCCTTGTAATGAAAACACAAAAGCAACAAATGTTTATCCACTCCCTCTTGGCCCTGAAATGTTAAATCACCAGCTTGCTAACTTAGATATAGGTAAATACAACATACAGGTAAGAAAATACAAGAACACACACACATATATATATATATATAGATACACAGCATACGCAGACACAACGGACACACAAAGATCACACAGCATGGACACACACACACACATACCATAAACGGACAGACAGATGGACACACACACACACACACACACACACACACACACACACACACACACACACACACACACACACACACACACCATAAACGGGCAGACAGATGGACACACACACACACACACACACACACACACACACACACACACACACACACACACACACACCTTTAATATTATTTTATAGGCACTAGCAATTTGCTCATGACCGTGCGAGATTCTATACCAGGTAGGCATGGAGACGGCAAAAATGCAAATGCAGTCTTCTGTCACCGAGCCAGCAAGCCGAGAGAAACAATTCACATTTATTGACATATCTGATGCAAGTTAAATGCTCGGATGACGGTGAGGTGCCACATTTGAAAAAGTTTGTTCGAAATACGATACATGTACCTTTTTTGATGCATAGGGTCCATAATAAAAAGGTGTATTGGTGTCAAAGCCAGTGACCAAAGGCAAATTAATAGTAGGATGACTATCAGCGCGTGTGGATATTAACACCCATCTCTCATTATAGGCAGATGAAGTTGTTTTCCTCGATTTTAAAAAAATGTTTACAGTACTTTGCCGAATTCTCGTTGTTTTGACAAGCCAGTGGTTTCCCTTTGTGTTTGCAGAAGATTCCTTATAAGTTTTCTTTCTGCTGCGTCCATGAGGTGTATGGTCCATACAGAAGTTTCTCTATGACTACTTCTAAACAGCTACAATTATTCCCAAATTATTGTGGGGTCGGCCGAGGGCGAAGTCTTTCATGAACAGATTGACCAGGCCCCATGTCGATTAGAGCTGATGTGTGCAAGAATCCGTATTTTTTTTTCAGGGTGCCAGAGATCTCGCCTACTCTTCACAAAAGACACCGCGGGATCCTTACCGCGCCACCAGATAATGGGAGCAAACAACAGGATAACCTGGTTATCATTCATCCTCGGAACGGTGTACTTTGTGATGCAATACCCTTGCATCAAAAACTGCACCTTCTGAAGAATCAATCCGACAGTTTATAATCGAGTCGAAATTCAAACCCAGATGAGACGGCTCAAAGGTATGTGCGCTACCTGTGCACCATTCTCTGTGTCAGACGTCACAGCACCTAGAATACTTTCAGAAATTTTGTTCATAACACCTTTTTGATGCTCATAGCATGAACTGCAATTTAACTACATAGAGACCTTACATGGAGGATGGGGGATTAAGGTGGGGATGGGGGATTAAGGTGGGGATGGGGGATTAAGGTGGGGTTAGGGGAGTGAGAGAGGCCTTTCCTGTTCCAAAAAATTTCAGAGCCAATTCCTTTTGGTCCAATGGTATCAGGAAGTTCACCCACTGCTGAAGGAAAAAGTGCAACAACACCAGCTGTCAAACACAGAAAGAGACCAACACCTGTTACAAGTCATTTACCCACAAAATGATCCTGATTTGGTTAAGAGATCCCAATAAGATGGGTCTCTCCTGGTGAAAAAGATTGGGGCCCCATCTCCCATCCAAAAAAAACATAACAAGCAGGTTTTCCTTGTAAAGTCATTTCCTCCCATTCGCATTGTTTCAGCATCATCAGCAGGTGTCCAAATCCTATTTCTTAAACAACGGCAAATCAATATTCTTTTTTTAAAACAAAGGTCGAGAGGCAAGGAATCTTTCCAGCCAGGAATGTTTCTTGCAATGCAGGCCGATCAAAGTCTCTTCCCATGGATGCTCAAGAAGTCAAAGTACCAAGATCGCAAAACAAATCACAGAATACTCAACTTAATCCGGTTTAGTAGCATTTCTTATGAACCGACCAGAGCAAGCTCTGTGATCCCTAACATCGGAATTATGATGGCACGGACGGGAGGGGACTTATCGTGGGATCCAAACGGATTCCAGCGGGATGCCAGGAATGTTGATATTCCCAAGAGGAATTCCTTTAAGTGGAGGTTCAGACGGCTCCCTGTATATACCGATTGTATTCTCAAACTAATCTGCATGTCGTGAAAGATACGGATCTATTTACTTTTGATAAGTCGTCTTCCGAGTCATACCAACGACTTTCTTAAGAATGGCACGCAATGCTTTCTAACTTGACTATCAGCATTTTAGAATGATAGAGCATGGGCAAACAAGGCTGGGAAGCCAATGACAAACTACCTATTATAACCATTGCCAAGAAACTGCTCCGGCAGCACCGGTTACGGTACATCAAAAAACAACTCGGTTTCCGAAAAATCCAGATTTCAATTTAAGAGATTAGAAACCCCCAAGCAAGACCAGGCTGCAGATTTATTTATTTATTTATTTTCAAAATAAAATAAACAATTACTTTTCTTTGGCATACCTCTCTGGCCCAGGGGTCAAAGGGTAATGGGATAAAGCTGTTCAATGTGCACTGCTGTCTCTAATCTGTTCCCTGAAACAAGTTTGACGTGTCAAACATTACACAAACTTGAAATCCTCTCGCATGTTGTTCCTAAACCTTCGATGACCTAATTTTTATGTCACCTGGAACAGATCGTCCTGGCCGTGGGTATGGCTTAGACTTGGAGGTATGAGATGTGTGTGCCATCCGTCGGAAGGACCTTTCACAGGTGACCGATCTGCCAGCACTTGTTGTTGATGGCCGTTAAAGACCCCAATGCGTCTTTCAGGAAGAAGAGGCGAGTTGTCGCCGGCACCCTCAACAAATTACAATTTCTCGCCCAAAGTTTCTCACCGACTCATATTCGGCAAGTTTGGTGAGTATGCAGATAACCCAAAATGTGAACTGAGTGAGGCCTTTATCCTGCAGAATGAATAACTAATCTTGCCGGTGAAGGCCAGTGTCGATCTGCCGGGTTGACGAGAGGAAAACCTGACGTTTCAGGCATTAACCCATCGTCAGTGCAAAAGAGACTTTGTCCTGCAGTGTACTGAGAACAGGCTGATGATGACAGACCTACTAATAGAGCGCAGTGCAAACTCCAAATATCATTAAAAAATGTGCTCACAAACCACTAATGCAAAAGTGTTAGTAAGAAAGCCATGATACCTCTTCACACAGGGCATCAAAGAGTAAAAATTTCACACCCCCCTAGTTGCACCTCATTCACAATATAAAGACAGAGTTTTTGAGATGGTGGAGGACATGACCGACCAATGAGAGCCAAGCATTCCAATTTCACTTCAACCTGATTCAATTTGTCCTACAGTGTCTTTTTGGCCTGACCTTGGTTGAACTTTGATCGAAAAGTGTCATATAAATATTAAATGATCAACGGATATACCCGTCATGGACAGGTGATTCATCGAGTGTTTAATTCTTACAACATTGAGTGTCTCTCAAAGAAATACCATCCTCCTGGCATGAACTGGTGTAATGGTTCTTTATTATTAAAGCACACCGTTACAACATTACCATCATGGAAAGAATTCAGGGTTCAGGAGTAAAAAAAAAACCTGGACCAAACCTCAGAGCATCATGAGGAGACCGGAGGAATAGCAAAGCCATATGATGGAGATGGACCCAAAATACAAACAAAGGGACAGGCGACACCCAGCACAAACCTACCGGTAATCCAAAAG
This sequence comes from Myxine glutinosa, assembly GCF_964187855.1. Taxonomy (NCBI): domain Eukaryota; kingdom Metazoa; phylum Chordata; class Myxini; order Myxiniformes; family Myxinidae; genus Myxine; species Myxine glutinosa. The sequence goes on along the minus strand of NC_136264.1, from coordinate 42,564,954 downwards.
ACTCACACACACAAAACCCCGTTTTCCCGCCACGTGGGTGGACAGGCCAACCAAGCATTAAATCGTCAAGAATTGCCAGTAAAAGAAGAAGAGGATGACGACTTTGGCAAAGCTAACACATTCCAAGCCAACTTCCAAAATGCAGGCTCTCTGTTCACTTTAATTATTTATTTATTTTTTAAATGATGTCTCAACAAAGTATCAGGACACTCCTGCAATATGACTGAGAAATGTTTTCCCAGCAAAGACTTGTTCCTCCATGTACATACAACACCAAGTTGACTAAAATCTCAGAAAATGCTTTGTTTTCTGCACACATTAACCTATTATTCACCTGTCGTTAAATAACGTTTTTTTTTTATTTATTTATTTATTTAATCTTCGCAGATCAGTTTCCAATGGTAAATTTTCTAAAAACTCAGATGACTAAAAGTCTAAAATGACTAAAATGACAAATGACTAAAATCTCAGAAAATGCTTTGTTTTCTGCACACATTAGCCTATTATTCACCTTTCGTTAAATAACTTCTTTTTTTTTCTTCTTTTTTTTTAACCATCGCAGATCAGTTTCCAATGGTAAATTTTCTAAAATCTCAGATGACTAAAAGTCTAAAATGACTAAAATGACAAATGACTAAAATCTCAGAAAATGCTTTGTTTTCTGCACACATTAGCCTATTATTCACCTTTCGTTAAATAAGTTTTTATTTATTTATTTATTTATTTATTTAATCATCGCAGATCAGTTTCCAATGGTAAATTTTCTAAAATATCAGATGACAAAGTCTAAAATGACTAAAATGACAAATGACTAAAATCTCAGAAAATGCTTTGTTTTCTGCACACATTAGCCTATTATTCACCTTTCGTTAAATAACTGTTGTTTATTTATTTATTTATTTATTTCATCATCGCAGATCAGTTTCCAATGGTAAATTTTCTAAAATCTCAGATGACTAAAAGTCTAAAATGACTAAAATGACAAATGACTAAAATCTCAGAAAATGCTTTGTTTTCTGCACACATTAGCCTATTTATTCATCTTTCGTTAAATAAGTTTTTATTTATTTATTTATTTATTTAATCATCACAGATCAGTTTCCAATGGTAAATTTTCTAAAATATCAGATGACAAAGTCTAAAATGACTAAAATGACAAATGACTAAAATCTCAGAAAATGCTTTGTTTTCTGCACACATTAGCCTATTATTCACCTTTCATTAAATAACTGTTGTTTATTTATTTATTTATTTATTTAATCATCGCAGATCAGTTTCCAATGGTAAATTTTCTAAAATATCAGATGACAAAGTCTAAAATGACTAAAATGACAAATGACTAAAATCTCAGAAAATGCTTTGTTTTCTGCACACATTAGCCTATTATTCACCTTTCGTTAAATAACTGTTGTTTATTTATTTATTTATTTATTTCATCATCGCAGATCAGTTTCCAATGGTAAATTTTCTAAAATCTCAGATGACTAAAAGTCTAAAATGACTAAAATGACAAATGACTAAAATCTCAGAAAATGCTTTGTTTTCTGCACACATTAGCCTATTTATTCATCTTTCGTTAAATAACTGTTGTTTATTTATTTATTTATTTATTTCATCATCGCAGATCAGTTTCCAATGGTAAATTTTCTAAAATCTCAGATGACTAAAAGTCTAAAATGACTAAAATGACAAATGACTAAAATCTCAGAAAATGCTTTGTTTTCTGCACACATTAGCCTATTATTCACCTTTCGTTAAATAACTGTTGTTTATTTATTTATTTATTTCATCATCGCAGATCCGTTTCCAATGGTAAATGTTCCCAGCTAGCACTGATATCCTCCATGCGTTTGTGTGTTCATGAGGTTTTTGTTTAGTTCAGAAGCCACTTCAAGCAGCTAATCCCCATTAATCTGGTGTTACGCAAGGCCTGTGCCACTCAATTCCGGCCCTTGTGCACCCTACAGAGATTGCAAATCCGATCACATGACTTTGTGGCCAAACTCAGCCAATATAAGCAGACACACCAAATGAAAATTGATACCTCCACCGCCAAAGAAGGACAGAGGTTATGTTTTCACCCCTGTCTGTCTGTCTGTTTGTTTATGAGCAGGATATCTCAGAAGGTTATAGATGGATTCAGACAAAACTTGGTGGATAGGTTGGGTGTGTGACACGGACAAATTGATTTGGTTTTGGTTAAGGTGAGGATCGAGATCCGGCCTATCAGTCGGATACAAAACAAACTGTTCAGCATGGCAGAGGTATGCACTCTCCCGAGTGCCGCCCTCGTTCACTAATTAACAATGTATAGACCACATGGTCATCTGATGGTCAAAATGGAGGTTTAGAGAAACTAGCAAAAGGTGAGCAAATAGCCAGGTGGAAATGTAAGTTTGGGAAAAGTAATGAGCGAAAGGCATGAAGAATGGCGATGAACAAATGAGGAGGGGTTGATGAAAACAGGAATCTCACCATTTTTATTTGGGCAATCGTCGATTCACAGGACACCTTCATGCCCACAATGATGCCTGTAGGAAGCAGGAAGTCAATGTGCACGTCATGTCCATGTTCCACTGTCCAGAGGTCCAGCGGATACATGGCCCCCGGAGTCATCATCTCCAGGGTCACCATTGTGGTGCTGTGTGGGAACAATGATATTAGCTTTCTTATTAACCATACCATTTTAAGATCAAACTGATACCAGATGGAAAAAAAACGTGCAAACAAATCTCCCTGAAACAACATGTAAATAAAGAACCTCAGAAAAAGGAGAACGTTTGACTCAACATACGCGTCATTACCTCCCCCATCGAAGGTGGACCCTGTCCGTCTGTCTGTTTATTTGTCTGGGAGAAGAATATCTCAAAAGGTTGTTCACAGATTCGGACGAAATTTGGTGGAGATGTTGGGTGTGTGACAAGGACGAAATGATTCGATTTTGGTGAAGAACCGAATCCAAATCAGGATACAATCATTATTCAATTCCTAAGTGATTTTTCACTTAGGTGTTGGCTTAGCGGTTAGGGTGCCGGCTTGGGATCCTGGGATCCTGGGTTTGAATCCCGGTCGATCGCTGAATTGACGCCAGGGGGGTTGACTCAGCCTGTCATCCTTCCAAGGGGCAGTTGACACAAGTACAGGAATAGACAAGAAACGACAGAAATACACCGCAGCTGGGTGGCCTGGATTGACCAAAGGATGTTAGCTGCTAACTTTGGTACTCAGAAGCATGTACTTCAGGCCGAGTGCTGCTCATGTCGTCACGATGACTGTGAGGCCCACACCCAATTCTAGAGCACTTTACACGATGTACGACATGCATCCAGCATAGTTTTCTTTTTACGGTATACAATGTGTTGCATTCCACGGGACTATCAATAAATAATTTGCGTCCTTGCAATATCCTTCAAACCTGTGCAATGGGTTGTCAAACAGAACGGTGTAAAACATTGTAATGGTATATCGGTCTCCTTGCCGAAAATTGTCACCATTTTTGAGACGACGTCAAAAATGTTCATTAAAAAGAAATCTCTAAACTTCACAAACTCGCTTGCATATTCAGGTGTGCTTTTGGCCGCTCTCAAACAGCAGCTGTCAGAAGACCTGGTGCTTCCTCCGGAGAAGCTATTCAGAGACGACACAGATATCAAACCCCATCTACAGCAGCGCGCTCTGACCTCAACATCCTTCCATACATGCAGCTCAATAATGTAAGGTGTTGACACAAGTTTGATTCATTCTGCCGTAAAGTTTGTTCAAAACACAAACCACAGCAAAAATGCTACATTTACACTTGTTCCACTTGTACCATGCATGACGGGGCAGTTATTGGAATATTGGGGTCAAGATCCAGAACGATGCCCCTGCGCACATCCAAAATACTGACTGTACTTGCATATATACATATATAATATATATGTATCATACATATTATGTATGATGATGATGTCTAGTCTCCTCGGGCAATGATGCCATTGCCATCATATTGCCTTTCTATGGCTGGTACACACGGGTAAGTGTGTGGTATAGACGGGGGGTCGCAACTCCTCTCCGTCTCTCTGCTGGCTGTTGGAGAATTCACCCTCTTCTGCCCGTGCTGTTGGAGTCAACTGGACACTCATCCACCATATGTGAAGAGCCATTTGCCATTTAAACCGCATGGCTGCGGACCACTACCCTGGTAAGGTGGGCTGACAGGTACTACAACCTGCCCACAGGTGACCTGGGGTTATGCAAGGCAGGGGCATCCATCTCCCTGAGGTATAAGAAGACACCCGCATACCCACGGAACACACCCGCATTTATACATATATATGTAGAATAGATCATTTAATCCAATGTGGCACCCTATTGGTACGTTTCCCGTAACAAGACAGTATGTAGAGAACGATGATGATGCCCCTTAACGCCAATGTGGGACCCTACTGGTACGTTTCCCGTAACAAGACAGTATGTAGAGAACGATGATGATGCCCCTTAATGCCAATGTGGGACCCGACTGGTACGTTTCCGGTAACAGGACAGTATGTAGAGAATGATGATGATGCCCCTTAACGCCAATGTGGGTCCCTACTGGTACGTTTCCCATAACAAGACAGTATGTAGAGAACGATGATGATGCCCCTTAATGCCAATGTGGGACCCAACTGGTACGTTTCCCGTAACAAGACAGTATGTAGAGAACGATGATGATGCCCCTTAATGCCAATGTGGGTCCCTACTGGTACGTTTCCGGTAACAGGACAGTATGTAGAGAATGATGATGATGCCCCTTAATGCCAATGTGGGACCCAACTGGTACGTTTCCGGTAACAGGACAGTATGTAGAGAACGATGATGATGCCCCTTAACGCCAATGTGGGACCCAACTGGTACGTTTCCGGTAACAGGACAGTATGTAGAGAACGATGATGATGCCCCTTAACGCCAATGTGGGACCCAACTGGTACGTTTCCCATAACAAGACAGTATGTAGAGAACGATGATGATGCCCCTTAATGCCAATGTGGGACCCAACTGGTACGTTTCCCGTAACAAGACAGTATGTAGAGAACGATGATGATGCCCCTTAATGCCAATGTGGGACCCGACTGGTACGTTTCCGGTAACAGGACAGTATGTAGAGAATGATGATGATGCCCCTTAACGCCAATGTGGGACCCAACTGGTACGTTTCCGGTAACAGGACAGTATGTAGAGAATGATGATGATGCCCCTTAACGCCAATGTGGGACCCAACTGGTACGTTTCCGGTAACAGGACAGTATGTAGAGAACGATGATGATGCCCCTTAACGCCAATGTGGGACCCAACTGGTACGTTTCCGGTAACAGGACAGTATGTAGAGAACGATGATGATGCCCCTTAACGCCAATGTGGGACCCAACTGGTACGTTTCCGGTAACAGGACAGTATGTAGAGAACGATGATGATGCCCCTTAACGCCAATGTGGGACCCAACTGGTACGTTTCAGGTAACAGGACAGTATGTAGAGAACGATGATGATGCCCCTTAACGCCAATGTGGGACCCAACTGGTACGTTTCCCATAACAAGACAGTATGTAGAGAACGATGATGATGCCCCTTAATGCCAATGTGGGACCCAACTGGTACGTTTCCCGTAACAAGACAGTATGTAGAGAACGATGATGATGCCCCTTAATGCCAATGTGGGTCCCTACTGGTACGTTTCCGGTAACAGGACAGTATGTAGAGAATGATGATGATGCCCCTTAACGCCAATGTGGGACCCAACTGGTACGTTTCCCGTAACAAGACAGTATGTAGAGAACGATGATGATGCCCCTTAACGCCAATGTGGGACCCAACTGGTACGTTTCCCATAACAAGACAGTATGTAGAGAACGATGATGATGCCCCTTAACGCCAATGTGGGACCCAACTGGTACGTTTCCCGTAACAAGACAGTATGTAGAGAACGATGATGATGCCCCTTAACGCCAATGTGGGACCCAACTGGTACGTTTCCCGTAACAAGACAGTATGTAGAGAACGATGATGATGCCCCTTAACGCGAAACGCACTATTTGATGTTTAATGGTGAATTAAAAATCAATAAGAACAAAATGTGAAATATTCAGTCGCGATCAGATATCAGCAATTCTCATTTATTGAAATGTCGATGTAGTTTGCCTTGAAAGGATACGTGATGTGCAACCCTTCAATAGACCAATCAAAGGTCGCGTGCTCTTAACAGAGTTTCGGTGGTGCCAGAGCAGTTCTTGGACAAGGGTTACGCTGGTTGGTTTGCCGATGCCTTCAGAAGTCAGGGAAAGAATTTGTATTTATAGTTCAGGGTGCTGGTGATACCTAGCCCACGTTTCGTGAAAAACACGGTGGGATCTCTAACGTCCATCAACGACCAGTGCTGGGAGATGAGACACCAAGCCTAAAGTCCATCGGAGAGACGGCACGCACAATGAAGGCTCGTCCTGCCTGTGAAACACCACAATGACAGCTCATAGCTGGGCCGAGACTCAACACTAGGGTACCCTCAGAGGTGAACAAGCACACCCCTAATCTATCCCACTAGGCCATTGTGCGACCTGCATTGAATTAATAGAAATTAAATTCGCTATTACGTAAATGCGGACCTGTGTCCTTGGCCATGAAATGCGTAAGGCTGGAAAAGGATGACATTCAAAGGAAAACAGCCGGCAGCAAGCATTTGCCTTGTTTACAGATTCGGACATTTCCTTATTCGGACAATCCAATCAGGTTTCTGGAAACACGTTGTCATAGTGGGGGCCGAGGCACCACATTAGCCAGACGAAGCAGCAAATCACCCAGACCTACATTTCAGCCTCCATTATAGACGAGCTCATTCCTCCATTTTTAAATGCGTCATAAAGCAACTCAAAACATAGTTTTGATCGTTCCAAAGGCATTGGAGCTTCAGAATCATTCTTATACACCTCGTTATTCACTATAATTGCATTATCCTGATGTACAACTTTGTAAGGAGCACTTCGTTGCATTCCTTATGCAATTTGTTTTCGACATTTCTTGGTTCTTTTTATTTCCTTTTAATTTGATCCACTCCAAACGTTTCTGGCACCTCGTCTATGTAATGGACAGTATCATTGAGAAAATTAATTTGTGTCACATCAACTCTTCACGCCATCCATCCTCTTCAATGCACTTCAACCGATGGTCAAACCAACTCTTTGATCCTAGAGCAGAGGCGTTTCTTTCTGAAGCATCCTTCCAGTCTTCCTCCAACCTCAATGGATTCCTTTTTTGTTGCCATTATCTCCTCTGTACCACAAATTATCAAAAGTCTGGAAGTCTTCTTTCCTGAAGCTTTCTGCCACGGGCTACGTTCCTCGTACTCCTCAAATTATCCCAACCTTCTTGTGCGGACTGCCTGTTGGAGAAGTTTTGCCACAAATCCATCTTTCACAAACGTGCTGACGAGGCCTACTGAAGGTGAATTGGGCAGGAATTTTGGAATTTCTTCAGGGTGCCACAGGTAACTCGCCTGCTCTTTAAATAAACACATTGGGGGATCCTTAACGTCCACCAGGTAACACAAGCAGATCGGACATCTACCTGAGGAACAGCACACTTTGTGATGCAACGCCCTGGCTCGGCAGTTGATAGTCGGGTCGATAAATTAGACCCAGGCTAGACAGTTCAGAGGTAAGTGCGCTCTGCACCAACCTGTCGGACACGTCTACGTCCTTGGTATCCGATGCCATTATATCAGATTTCTGAAACAAAACAAATAGTGTGAGGAACTTGATATTTACCAGTCATGTTGACAAATTATGAGACAGTATACATGACATTTTGTGATCCCCTCGAGCCCAGACCATTTGCTCATGACAAACCGGTGACAGAACTTTTGGGAAGCCCTCTGTATTCTCTCATAAAACATATTTTTAATTGAGAAACATTTCCGTTATCAACAATGTCCTGTGCAATGAAACAGGGACTCTTATGCTTGTATTAGATCTGAATGGTAATACTTATGTAGGACGAGAATGTCTCAGTTTTCTGGACTTGAACTTCTGTTTTTGGTTTGTACATTGCACATAACTCGACTCAGACCTAAAACAATTGGGACTTGTATCGGGGCGTGACAGCTTGACTCGGATCTAAAACAAACTTTGTCTTTCATTCAAATTTGAAGTCTCCGGGTCACCGAATTCTCTTGATGCAATCAAACATGCGTGCACAATGGAGACTGCCTTTTTGGGGTTGTGGTTTAAAAATAAAACAGCATGAAAGGTTAAAAATGCTGACTTTTCTGGTTTGATTACTTCTTTTGGTAATTGTTTCCTCCTCATTTCACTCGATTTTGCCTTCCAAGCCACTGATTTATCCACTCTGAATTGTCACTCCATTAATTTGCTGAAGTTTGGATTTTTGGGGGGTCCCACTTTCTCTTTGCTCCCCACTCTCTCTCCCTCCTTCTCCCTCCCTCTTTCTTCCCCTCCCTCTCTATCCTTCCCCTCCCTCTCTATCCTTCCCCTCCCTCTCTATCCTTCTTCTCTCCCCTCTTGCTCACCTACCCTTCAATCTCCATATCTCTCCCCTCCATATCTCTCTCTCCCCCCTCAATTTCTCCCCCCTCAATCTCTCCCCCCTCAATCTGTCCCCCCTCAATCTGTCCCCCCTCAATCTGTCCCCCCTCAATCTCTCTCCCCTCAATCTCTCTCCCCTCAATCTCTCTCCCCTCAATCTCTCCCCCCTAAATCTCTCCCCCCTCAATCTCTCCCCCCACAATCTCTCCCCCCACAATCTCTCCCCACTCAATCTCTCCCCCCTCAATCTCTCCCCCCTCAATCTCTCCCCCCTCAATCTCTCCCCCCTCAATCTCTCCCCCCTCAATCTCTCCCCCCTCAATCTCTCCCCCCTCAATCTCTCTCCCCTCAATCTCTCTCCCCTCAATCTCTCTCCCCTCAATCTCTCTCCCCTCAATCTCTCTCCCCTCAATCTCTCTCCCCTCAATCTCTCTCCCCTCAATCTCTCTCCCCTCAATCTCTCTCCCCTCAATCTCTCTCCCTCAATCTCTCTCCCCTCAATCTCTCTCCCCTCCATCTGTCGCCTCCATCTCTCTCCCCTCCATCTCTCTCTCCCCTCCATCTCTCTCCCCTCCATCTCTCTCCCCTCCATCTCTCTCCATTCCATCTCTATACATTCCATCTCTCTCCCGTCAACTTCTCACCCGTCAAACTCTCCCCCCTCCATATCTCTCCCCTCCATATCTCTCCCCTCCATATCTCTCCCCTCCATATCTCTCCCCTCCATATCTCTCCCCTCCATATCTCTCCCCTCCATATCTCTCCCCTCCATATCTCTCCCCTCCATATCTCTCCCCTCCATATCTCTCCCCTCCATATCTCTCCTCTCCATATCTCTCCCCTCCATATCTCTCCCCTCCATATCTCTCCCCTCCATATCTCTCCCCTCCATATCTCTCCCCTCCATATCTCTCCCCTCCATATCTCTCCCCTCCATATCTCTCCCCTCCATATCTCTCCCCTCCATATCTCTCCCATCCATATCTCTCATCTATCTCTCTCCCCTCCAAATCTCTCCCATTCATCTCCCCCCTCCATCTCTCCCCCCTCCATATCTCTCCCCTCCATATCTCTCCCCTCCATATCTCTCCCCTCCATATCTCTCCCCTCCATATCTCTCCCCTCCATATCTCTCCCCTCCATATCTCTCCCCTCCATATCTCTCCCATCCATATCTCTCCCATCTATCTCTCCCATCTATCTCTCTCCCCTCCAAATCTCTCCCATTCATCTCCCCCCTCCATCTCTCCCCCCTCCATATCTCTCCCCTCCATATCTCTCCCCTCCATATCTCTCCCATCTATCTCTCCCATCTATCTCTCTCCCCTCCAAATCTCTCCCATTCATCTCCCCCCTCCATATCTCTCCCCTCCATATCTCCCCCCTCCATATCTCTCCCCTCCATATCTCTCCCCTCCATATCTCTCCCCTCCATATCTCTCCCCTCCATATCTCTCCCCTCCATATCTCTCCCCTCCATATCTCTCCCCTCCATATCTCTCCTCTCCATATCTCTCCTCTCCATATCTCTCCCCTCCATATCTCTCCTCTCCATATCTCTCCCCTCCAGATCTCTCCCCTCCATATCTCTCCCATCCATATCTCTCCCCTCCATATCTCTCCCATCTATCTCTCCCATCTATCTCTCTCCCCTCCAAATCTCTCCCATTCATCTCCCCCCTCCATCTCTCCCCCCTCCATATCTCTCCCCTCCATATCTCTCCCCTCCATATCTCTCCCCTCCATATCTCTCCCCTCCATATCTCTCCCATCTATCTCTCCCATCTATCTCTCTCCCCTCCAAATCTCCCCCCTCCATATCTCTCCCCTCCATATCTCCCCCCTCCATATCTCTCCCCTCCATATCTCTCCCCTCCATATCTCTCCCCTCCATATCTCTCCCTTCCATATCTCTCCCCTCCATATCTCTCCCCTCCATATCTCTGCCCTCCATATCTGTCCCCTCCATATCTGTCCCCTCCATATCTCTCCTCTCCATATCTCTCCCCTCCATATCTCTCCCCTCCATATCTCTCCTCTCCATATCTCTCCTCTCCATATCTCTCCCCTCCATATCTCTCCCCTCCATATCTCTCCCCTCCATATCTCTCCCCTCCATATCTCTCCCATCTATCTCTCCCATCTATCTCTCCCCTCCATATCTCTCCCCTCCATATCTCTCCCCTCCATATCTCTCCCCTCCATATCTCTCCCATCTATCTCTCCCATCTATCTCTCTTCCCTCCAAATCTCTCCCATTCATCTCCCCCCTCCATATCTCCCCCCTCCATATCTCTCCCCTCCATATCTCCCCCCTCCATATCTCTCCCCTCCATATCTCTCCTCTCCATATCTCTCCTCTCCATATCTCTCCTCTCCAAATCTCTCCCATTCATCTCCCCCATTCATCTCCCCCCTCCATCTCTCTCCCCTCCATCTCTCTCCCCTCCATCTCTCCCCCCTCCATATCTCCCCCCTCCATATCTCTCCCCTCCATATCTCTCCTCTCCATATCTCTCCTCTCCATATCTCTCCTCTCCAAATCTCTCCCATTCATCTCCCCCATTCATCTCCCCCCTCCATCTCTCTCCCCTCCAAATCTCTCCCATTCATCTCCCCCCTCCATCTCTCTCCCCTCCATCTCTCTCCCCTCCATCTCTCTCCCCTCCATCTCTCCCCCCTCCATATCTCCCCCCTCCATATCTCTCCCCTCCATATCTCTCCTCTCCATATCTCTCCTCTCCATATCTCTCCTCTCCAAATCTCTCCCATTCATCTCCCCCCTCCATCTCTCTCCCCTCCATCTCTCCCCCCTACATCTCTCCCCCCTCCATCTCTCCCCCCTCCTATTTCAATCTACTATCTGCTTTTGTTCTCGCCTTTTATCGCTTTATCAGCAAAATAATTTTGGTATGGATCTTTTTACGATGGTTCAGAGCATTGAAAGTGGAAGGAAATGAATGAGTATTGAAATCTCGATTTTGAGGTCACTTACCCCATTCAGCCAACTTTTCATTTGCACATCACTCTCAAGAGGACATTATCTGGTTCCAAAGTACTGATCGACCATTAGCTGCCATTCGCGTTTGTCTGGGAAACCATCAGGTATCATATGCTACAAATTGTCTACATACCCTAAACCACCATGCTGAAGTTAGAGGTTGGATTCTGAGGTTGTGTTGTAGCACTTTGGTTACTAATTTTAATAGTTGAAGATTATTAACCTTGTACTCTAGCCAAAGTGTTAAAAGACCAAAGACAGCTCAACCTGCATCTGTGACAATTCCTCTTCTTTTTTTACAATGGGAATGAATAAATAAACAAACTGTATTCTTCTGCTTTTCCATCATGGATATAATCACCTTTCACACACAATTAGGTGATAGTACAACAGGAAAATATTCTCACCAAGGTAACGGAATTAAGCAGTGCAAGAAGATCAAATAAATATGTCTTAAACAAAAATTTGAGGCAAGTCACCTTTTGGGCTGCAAAACTCAGCTGGTCAAGGCCTGATGGCTATGCATACTGGCAAGCATGAAATGTTCATTATGGACATTGAAGGGCAAATCCTAAACATAGCAAGAAGTTGCATTTGTCTGTGCAATTTTGTAAAAGTTACAACAATAATAATTAATTAACATAGCCAGAATCATTAACCGAGGACAATTTAATCACTAGAATATAAATTCCGTCACTTTGTTGATGGGAATACCAATCTTATAGATAGATAGATTTATGTATGCATGCGGGAGGAATTGTTGAGGTCACCCGCATCCTCGCCTTGTTAAGCACCACGTCACATCAGTCCGCCACTACGTATGGAGAATACAGTGCAGATGGGAAGAGCGAATTTTTACCATTTTTGCTTACGTAATAAATAGATGGTGTAGTGTTTCGACCGATAGGTTTTCAGACAAAAAAAAAAAAAATTACTTTCACCCTTTAAAAATCGTGCGAATAAATTATTTAAATATCAGCTGCTTTTTTGTTCGTATCCTTTTCTGACGTGTTGCAAGTAGAGTGTCCTGCTTTGTGATGGTTTAAAAGGTGGTGGAGAATCAGAAATATAGCACCTGATTGATAAAAAGATGGCGATCAGAATTGACGGCGAGGATACGTACAGCGTATAAATCCCCTATAGGACAATTATTGACGGACGGACGGACGCACGCACGCAGGCACGCTAAGACCAAGCTGCTTTTATTAACCAGTGCTCACGAAGCGAAAAGCAAGGTTAAGCGATTGGTTGCGTCCATGCGTACATATGTCGTCCGTGCGTACATATGTCGTACGTGCGTGTCTGCATTTTTAAAATTCATTTTCTCAACAACTGTTGGTTCGATTGACATGAAATTTTCACCATACCGCTTCCACCTGTAGAATTTTTCCTCAATTATGACGTCATAGGCCATCTTGGAAAAACATTGCACCTCTATATTTCCAAAATCGCTGAATGGAAAAAATTGAAACATGGCTCATTGTCAAGTACTCCCCATAGGAAATAAGATATGTTTATGGTGATGTCGTCGGTGCCTTCATTATGATGTCATAATTTAGCAAGTACAATGCTTAATCCGATGAGTTTGAAATTTCTTGAGCGTAATCGACACAACAATGATATTAGAGAATGTAAATTTATTATGTCATCGGTCCCGTCGTCTGGCAGCCATATTTGATCAAAGAAAAAAAAAAACTTAAAAAACAGGAGAGTTTGCTCGCATCAAGTTGACTGCACGGGGTAAGTATTCTATGAATACCATGTAGTTATTATAGATGATCTAACATTGATCAGGTTATACCTGTGGAATATGAGATTGAAAACCGAAATACCCAATGTATCTCGTCAACATGAATACTGCAAATTCAAATGCTTCCTTCTCTTTGGTGCAGTAAACACCAGAAGTAGAAGTATGCAAAGTGGTACAGGTAAGCTTGGAGCAGTGTCCAATGTTATGCTGGGGTTTTACCAGTCAGGAATGTGCCTGCATGTGCTTGGGGCCTACGAGAGAAGCATTGCAGAAACATGCATATTGCTTTGGAAATTAAAAACAGGATTTGCATCAATCACCCTGCCCATCCATTACCCCCTCCCCCTTTCTCTACACCCTTTCCACCTCCACCCAAAAATGTACAAAATCAATGCCAGTATAGTCCAAATGAAAACCTAATGATTTTAGAATGGTAGGGAAAATAATTACTCCAACGGAGTAATTTATATACTGTATCCCATAAGATAATACAAATAGTGTACAGCAATTGTGCTGGATCAAGTTTAAGGTCCAACCATGACATCGACAGGAATGATTTTTTTTTATTGGTTCACAACTCCAGTGAGCCCAAGCAAAGAGGCAATAACACCCATAAGCAATGCATGTATACAGACCGACTCCACACCGTGATAGGATCTGCAAAATGCAATGCGGCTTTAAATCGTGCACTGTAGAGGGATGAAAATACATGATATCCGAGATGAGCACAACGGCATAAAATCCAGCCTCAAAATCCCCCTGGATAACCTCCCGCAGGGCGTAACAACTGAGTCAAGTTGATGAAATTCAACACCCCATATTGTGATGGCAGGGTGGCATTCAAGCAACATAAAGAAATGTTTCACAGCTGCCATCGAGCAACGATCCTGGAAAAACAACCTTTGTAGCTTGGTACAGGTGTTTTTGTAATAAAACGTCAAATATGTACGAATGGCTATTTATCTTGGCTGATCACTCGAGAATATGTGGAGTACAACACAACCATCAGCATTCAGCATCAATTTTTAAAAAAAACATGAACGGTTTTTTGCATTTTACATTCTACACGGTAGATCTGTCGTGAGACTTTGCTTAATAAAAGGACAGGCGACAACACCAACAGGCAACGCCGTCAACACCAACAGGCAACGCCATCAACACCAACAGGCAACACCATCAATACCAACAGGCAACGCTGACAGCACCAACAGGCAACGCCGTCAACACCAACAGGCAATGCCGACAACACCAACAGGCAAAGACGTCAACACCAACAGGCAACGCCGTCAACACAAACAGGCAACACCGACAACACCATCAGGCAACGCCAACAACACCATCAGGCAATGCTGTCAGCACAAACAGGCAATGCTGTCAGCACCAACAGGCAAAGCCGCAACACCAACAGGCAACACTGTCAACACCCACAGGCAACGCCCTCAACACCAACAGGCAACGCCGTCAACACCAACAGGCAACGCCGTCAACACCAACAGGCAACGCCAACAACACCATCAGGCAACGCCGACAACACCATCAGGCAATGCTGTCAGCACCAACAGGCAATGCTGTCAGCACCAACAGGCAATGCTGTCAGCACCAACAGGCAAAGCCGCAACACCAACAGGCAACGTTGTCAACACCAACAGGCAGAGCCATCAACACCAACAGGCAGAGCCATCAACACCAACAGGCAGAGCCATCAACACCAACAGGCAATGCTGTCAACACCAACAGGCAAAGCCATCAACACCAACAGGCAATGCTATCAGCACCAACAGGCAGAGTCGTCAACACCAACAGGCAAAGCCGTCAACACCAACAGGCAAAGCCGTCAACACCAACAGGCAACGTTGTCAACACCAACAGGCAATGCCAACAACACCAACAGGCAATGCTGTCAGCACCAACAGGCAGAGTCATCAACACCAACAGGCAAAGCTGTCAACACCAACAGACAAAGCTGTCAATACCAACATACAACACCATCAACACCAACAGGCAATGCCGTCAACACCAACAGGCAATGCCGTCAACACCAACAGGCAACAGCATCATCACCATCAAGCAGAGCTGTCAACACAAACAGATAGAGCCATCAACACCAACAAGCAGAGCTGTCAACAACAGATAGCGCCATCAACACCAACAGACAATGCCATCAACACCAACACTCCAACAGTCAACAGAATCACCACAAACAGGTAGAGCCGTCAACACCAACTCAAGCCATACAAATGACCCAATAAAGTTTTGCATCCTGACAAACAAAACTGATGCATGTGAACAAACAAAGCAATTAAAGGTGTCATAGGCTACATATCATGTGTCATAGTAAAGCGCGGTGTTACGCGCGCTGTTTGTAAACAAGGAGGAAGCGGACAACGCGGTAATTTGTAAGAGTCTTTATTCAAGAGCTCACTGTAACACTGAACTCTCAGGGCTGCGCGCCCCGTGTATCCCGTGAGGCCACGCCTCTCTCTCGGGCGTGGCCCACCCCCACTCGGTGTGCGGGGTGATGTCACCACGTCAGTGCTTTCGTGTCCGCCACACGCGCCCCCCCCCCCCCCCCCAGAATCCCCGCGCACCTGAAGGGCCAGTTTGCGGGGCAAACGGATGACCCGGCCGAAGCGCCCCCTGGCGACTGGCGGCGTATGGGATGCAGGGATGCCATCTGGGATGCCTCCGGCTGCGCCTGGGATGGGTGCAGGCCCGGGGGGCGGCGTGGCGGCGGTGCCGGGGGTTCGCCCGCAGGGGGGCGGCCCCGACGCGGGGGTCGGGCCACTGGCGGTGGATGGTCCACGTCGAGGTGGGCCGGCTTGAGGCGGTCCACAGAAACGCAGTCAGGAGTACCGCCGATGTCCAGGGTGAAGTGCTTCACCCCGGTCTCCAGCACGCGGAAAGGCCCGTCGTACGGGGGCCGCAGTGGTGTCCGGTGGGCATCGTGGCGGACGAAGACGTACTCCGCCGTGCGAAGCTCCGGGGCGACGTGCGTCGGTGGGTGCCCGTGGCGTGCCGTTGGCACCGGGGCGAACCTCTGGGCAGTCTCCTGCAGAGCGGAGCGCTACTGTGCCGCGGACCATGGTGCCGTGGAGTCGGGGAGGAACTCGCCCGGCACTCGCAGCGGTTGCCCGAAGACCAACTCCGCCGCGGATACGCGCAGGTCCTCCTTGGGCGCCGTCCGGAGGCCCAGCAGGACCCAGGGGAGCCTGTCGACCCAGCCGCCGTCGCGGAGGGTGGCCCGGAGCGCGGCCTTCAATGAGCGGTGAAATCGCTCACACAGGCCATTAGCCTGGGGGTGGTAGGCCGTGGTTCGGTGCAGCCGGACCCCGAGCCCCTGCGCGACCGCCCCCCAGAGCTCCGAGGTGAACTGGGGGCCGTGGTCGGACGAGATGTCTGAGGGGGCGCCGAACCGGGCGACCCAGGTGGCGATGAAAGCCTGCGCGACGTCTGCCGCCGTCGTCGACGCCAAGGGCACGGCCTCCGGCCACCGGGTGGTGCGGTCCACCATGGTGAAGACGTGGGTGAAACCCCGCGAGGGGGGCAGAGGTCCCACCAGGTCCACGTGGATGTGGTCAAACCGGCGTTCCGGCACCGTAAACGGGGCCAATGGGGCCTGGGTGTGCCGGTGCACCTTGGCGCACTGGCACGCGAGGCACGTCCTGGCCCAGCCGCGGACGGCCTTCCGGAGGCCATGCCAGACGAATTTGTCGGCGATCAACCTTTGGGAGGCCCTCGCGCCCGGGTGGGACAGGCCGTGGATGGCGTCAAACACCTGGCGCTGCCAGCCCGCGGGCACGATGGGGCGAGGCCACCCGAGGGAGACGTCGCACAAGAGGGCCGCGCCCGCGCCGTCGAACGGCACCTCGGTGACGCGGAGGCCCGTGACGGCGGTCCGCAAGGCCTGGACGTTGGGGTCAGCGGCCTGGTCCGCTGCCATCCGGGCATAGTCGATGCCGAGGTGGACTGCGTGGGCGACGGCCCGGGAAAGGCAATCAGCCACCGGGTTGTCCTTCCCCACGACATGCCGGATGTCCGTCGTGTACTCGGACACGGCCGAGAGGTGACGCTGCTGCCGGGCCGACCACGGCTCGGTGACCTTGCCCATCGCGAAGACCAGCGGCTTGTGGTCGACGAAGGCCGTGAATGCACGGCCCTCGAGCAGATGGCGGAAGTGCCTGACCGCCAAGTGAAGCCCGAGCAACTCGCGGTCGAAGGTACTGTAACGGCGTTCGGGCGGGCGAAGCTGCCGGCTAAAGAACGCCAGCGGTTGCCAAGCTCCACGCACCCATTGCTCATGCACCGCGCCCACCGAGTAGTCCGAGGCGTCGGTGGTGAGGGCGATCGGCGCATCGGGCGCCGTGTGCGCGAGCATGGTGGCATTAGCCAAGGCGATCTTCGCGCCCGTGAACGCCGCGTCCATCTGCTCGGTCCAGGTGACGTCGCCTTTGCCCGGCTTACCTCGGAGAGCTTCGTGCAGGGGGCGCAGGAGCTGGGCGATACGGGGCAGGAACCGATCGTAAAAGTTCACCATGCCCAGGAACTCCTGCAGCCCCCTGATCGTGCGGGGGCGCGGAAACCCCTTCACCGCCTCCACCTTGGCCGGCAGGGGGACGGCTCCGTGCCTGGTGACGGGGTGCCCCAGAAAATCGAGTTTGACGACGCCGAACCGGCACTTTGCGGGGTTCACAATCAGGCCATGCTGGCCCAGGCATTCGAAGAGCGTGCGGAGGTGGTGTTGGTGCTCTTCGCGGGACGCGCTGGCGACGAGGATATCGTCCAGGTAGACGTATACAAAATCCAAGTCGCGCAGGACGCTGTCCATCAGCCGCTGGAACGCCTGAGCCGCATTCTTCAGACCGAAGGGCATCCGCAGGAATTCGAAGAGTCCGAACGGCGTGATGACCGCCGTCTTCGGGACGTCCTCCGGCCTGACGGGGACCTGATGGTAACCGCGTATGAGGTCCACCTTCGAGAAGAAGGACATGCCAGCCAAACGGGCGGAAAAGTCCTGAATGTGGGGGACCGGGTAGCGGTCGGGGGTGGTGGCATCATTGAGACGGCGATAGTCCCCGCACGGTCGCCATCCCCCGCCGGGCTTCGGCACGATGTGCAGCGGCGACGCCCAAGCACTCTCCGAGCGCCGAACGATGCCGAGTCGCTCCAGGGTAGCGAACTCCGCTTTTGCTACCGCCAGCTTCGTCGGCTCGAGGCGGCGTGCCCGGGCGTAGACCGGTGGCCCGACGGTGGGGATGTGATGGGCCACCCCGTGCTTGACGGCCCCCGCCAAGAAGGTGGGCCGCGTGAGGGCCGGGAAGCCGGTGAGGAGGCGGGTGAATTCGTCCGCTGCCGGAAGCGTACAGATCAACGTGGCCGGAACCGAACCGTTCAGCAAGCCGCTTGGCAAGCCGCTCGGTGAGCCGCTCAGTGGGCTGCTCGACTCGCTGGGCAGCGCACAAGCGAGCGAGCTGAACATCTCGGCCTGGACAAGACGTCTGTGCTTTACGTCGACCAGGAGCCCATTTGCGCACAGGAAGTCCGCGCCAAGCAATGCCATGGGCACGTCGGCGGTGACGAACGACCATCGGAAAACCTGCCCTCCGAACAACCTTTGTTCATAACATAGGATTAGCATATTTAAGTTTCTAGGTTGACTAGAAGCCGAGATAGCGCAAAATATGTATTTTATGGCGGCCATTTTGAAAATCCAAAATGGCGGCCATGCAGGTGTCTGTGCAAATGCCAACATTGATTTTCGGATTCTCCATGTTCTGATGATTCCAAAAATGTACAGGTTTGCTAATCTCCCAAATTTTTGAACGAAATTCTATTTGTTAACATAGTGAACCTGACTAGACGAGAGATACAAAATATTGCCAGATGCCAACAAGTATCTTTAAAAACCGACCAACGATAACGTTTCCATGTTTCCAACTGAATGTAACAATGGGAATGCCTATGCCCCATGGTTTACCATTTTTGCATTCGGTTGGCAACATTCCTGTTTTGTGGGTTTTCAACTATTGTATTCTAAATGAGATAACATGTTTTGCATATTATTTCGATGACAGCATTTGTGGATTTGTCATTTTTCGATTTCGATTTTATACCATGTTGAGGCCCAGGACCTGTTACATACAATACGATTGGCACAAAGAGATGCATGGTACTGTCTTCATTTTAACAATTCAAGCTAATACCATGGAAAACTTCCAAAACCAGTGTGCTTCCAAAGCAGCAAACGATTGGGCTTCAATCCTACAAGATATGGTCAACCAGCATTTCAATATTTCACTGTGGTAAGTAACACCACTGAGTCTTCCATAACATTGGAAAAAACGTATCTCTCTCCCAGGCCATGGAACTTCAGCTAAGTCCTTCTGTGACTCTATGGGACTGACTCAATCTGTGAACTTTCCGACCCAGATTTCTACCAATGGCGAATCCTCCCTTCTGGACTTGGTAATGACAAACTTCCCCACCAATGTTTCCTGCTCTTCCTCTGCTCCAATTACTTCATCTGATCATGTGTCATCATCATCTCTCTGGCTATTCTCAGAGAGCTGCCTCAACACTGGCGAGCCTGGCAGTTCACTCAGGCAGATTGGCAGGGACTGCAAGCAGCAGGGGCGGATCCAGGAATTTCAAGAGGGGGGGGTGGGTGCATGAGACTATAGCGCTAGGGGAGGGATAAAGGGGGGGCTGGGGGTCCTCCCCCAGGAAATTAAAAAAAATTGATCGTCAGAAACGGCATTTCGTGCGTTCTTGGAAGTTTCTGCAGTTCCTTGCGTTCTTCCCTGGTCCAACAGTTCAGCAAATTTGCACCGCCTGGACCCCCCTCCCCCCCTGGATCCACCCCTGAGCAGTCACCTATCTCTCTTCAGGACTAGTCTCCAATATCGACCACTCCTGATGTTAACTCAGCCTGGGAATTCTTCCACAGAAACATGCTCTCTTATACACAGATCCATGACATCTCATCTTCACTTATCCTACCCCTCTTCCCACCCATGGTACACTGAATCCCGTGGTGAGGCACTTGCTTTGAAATAATTTGCCTTCCCTACCCCGGTTTAGAATAGGTACACCGTATCCCTGCGCATCGTAAGAGGCAACCAAGGGTTGGCGCCAGGAAGGGCATCCGGCCATAAAAACATTGCCTCAAACAGGGAACCATGATTGTCATGGGGCCCGCAAGACTAACCCCCGCTGTTGCAGGCAAAATGGCCTTAAAACGATCATTCATTCCTTCCCGGAAGGCAAACCCGACAAAGGCAATCTCAGATCATTCGACAAAGTCTGCAACAAGTGTGTGCCCACTCTCAGGAGATCCAGAAAATGACATCTGTCCAACCTCAAGATTGAACTTTCAAACTTGTCTTCCTCTCCTCCTCTTCCCTTTATAAGGGATAAGGTCCAATGGTACCAAGTATCTGCATGGCATTGACCACAATATTCCTCCACTCCTCTCTGTCCTCAGCCAACTCTCTCCACAGTCCAACCACCCCACCTTACTGATATCCCTCTTCAAACAATCCTCACGTCTCAACCATGGACCATGGTCCACCTCTTTTCTTCCTAACTTGTTCCTTCAACCTATCCGCTCTCTTTAATGTTGTTGTGTTAACCATTCTCTCTTCCCCAACTGCACCAAATGTCCAGCCCATCTCGGCCGGCATGTCTCCAATCCCCCCAAACTCCCTCCTCTATAACTTCGTGACACCTTGTTAAGTCTTCTCTGGTGTATGCTACCCCTCCATCCCTTCCCTCACATTAAATTACTACATCACAGCTGACTCTGCTCATGACAAGGTTGAATACATTAATTCTGTATTTGTTTCCAAATATTTTGTCCTGAAAACCTCGCTCTCTGGATCCCGTGTCTTTTACACCTGAGAAAGTGGAGACATTTCTGGCAAACCTCAACTCTGATTCTACAACTGACCTGCACGGCATCAGCACACATGTCCTAAAAACCTGCTTTGCTGCTCATGCACATCCTCTCTCTGCCCTTTTCACTCTATCATTTGCCGTTGATCATCATCCATCGGCTTTGACATCAGCCAATATAACCACATTGCATAAATAAGGTGCACAAACAGGTCCCCTTACTACAGACCTATTCAGCTTACTTCCAATAAATCAGCACAGTCATGGAATCTATCATCACAGTCGATATGAAATCCTTCCTTTACTCTAACAGCCTCAGACACTCTACCATGGAGATACTGCTTCTACTCACCCAACAATGGATGGAGGACCCCAATGTCAGACATGAGATCAGGGCCGTCTCCCTGGACATATCTCAAGCTTTATATACAGTCTGGCATTCCACCTTGTTCTGCAAACTCTCTACCTATGGCGTGCAAGGCCAACTCACACAAGACTTACTGCCTTATCCTTTATTCTCGTTGCCAACATGTAGCACTCAGCAGAATCCTTTCATCTCCTCTTCTTGTAAAGGATGGAGTGCCCCCAAGACAGTGTTCTGGGCCCAGTCCTATTCCCGATCTTCATAAATGATCTCTCTGACTCCCTGGAAAACTCTCTTTATATCTCTGCTGATGACACCACACTCTGCTGTGACATCCCCCATCCTTCAGATAGGCAGTCCAATTACCACTCTTCAGACTTTGATAGATGCACAAGCTGGTCAAACACTTGGAATATGTCAGTCTGGACATCCTCCATCGTGCAAAGACCTTCATTGGAACACCTCAACTCTTAACCACCTACAAGGCCTTCATCCACAACTTGATGGAATACTCCTCTGCCATCTGGGCTGGTCCTCCTGCATCAAGCCTTGCTCAACTTGATGCCATGGAAACCAAGGCCTTCAAGATCAGTGGAATCTCCCACACTGAAGCTGAGTCTATGGGTCCATCACTTCACCATCGAAGACAGGCTGGTGGTCTCTCTGTCTTCGACCACCTCCTTTCTGGTCTTGCACCCTCTGCTCTTTCCGTACATTATCACGCACCCTCACCCCTTTCCCACCCCCCATATTTCTGCAGGGCACATGTGATCCACCAGCAACCCACTTCTGGTGAAACTCTAAAAGTCCAGATTGTCTGCTCACCTCCACCTCTTTTTCCCCACCCATGGAGCCAACCGCCAATATTATTCTTCAGTCCAGGTCTTCAAGACAGCTGTTCATCACCATCTCAGATCTTCCCCCATCCAAAACCATGATCTTTTCTACTCTCATTAAACCTCCTCTAGTGTACCTCTTTCCAAATTTCCAAGTTCTTCCTTCCTGAGTGTTTGCTTCTGTTTCCATCTTGACAATCTAGTGCATCCCCCCCTATTTCTCATACGTCCCCACATCCTTCATTTGTTCAAATCTCCCTCTACTTTGTTCCTCAACCCCACTGTAATGTGCTTCCCCCTCTCTTTCTACGATTATTTTTGTTCCAAATATTACATCCTAATTTCCATTATATGTTCTAGCTCCTCCACAAGCTTCGACTTTGGATACAAAGAAAAAGAGGGTAAGCAAGCTTTCATCACTCCACAATGATGCAGTCGTGAAGGTCCAGCCCACACATCCATTTGAACCTTCACCATTTTTGTTAACTATTTTTTGTATTAAAGAAGAAACGCTGGAGGAGTGGAAGGAGGCATTTGAGAAGCTTGGGACTAAAGATAAGCCTGAAAAAGATGGAGGTAATGTGGGTTCAACAGGAGAAAGAAATTCAGCATCAGGTTGTTAGCAGGGTAACTGTTTTTCAAGTACCTCTGGGAGTGATGTCCCTGCCCTATGTGAGTCCCGGGTTCAGCTGGCTCTGGCTGACAGTACCTGGTATGGGCCCCTTGTCCAGGGTAACGGATCCCCACTGCCTTGTGGGGGAAGCCTCTTTAGGCCAAGGTGATGAGGAGGACACTCAGATATCAAACCACGCCTGTATGTCAGCCTGGGCAGTGCTACATTGCGGATAAACGTGCCCATGAAAGTCAGTGGTTGCACCAATTTAAGCATCACTGTACAGCATCTGCAGACAGTTGTGTCCACTTTGGACATCAAGGGCAGCCGTCATCATACCGACGACCTGGCCAGTCTGCTGCACGTATGTGCATCAGACATCACAATGCATTTACTGCTCCTGCAGCCAACGATGCTCATAGGAATAGAGAGTGGGAGAGGGATAGCACACACCTCTATCACTTTAATTGCTTCTCTATGCAAGTTTTCCCTTCATTGGCACCAGCTCACCTGTTCACCTGCTCACCACCCATTTTTACCTATACAGCCATCGCACAACGCACAATGCCTAGTGAGCACGCCGACGAAGGGAAGAGATTCGTCGCCAACTCACACCATCATCACATTCGTGTACCTGGGTGGAACGGTGACCGGTGAGGGTAGTTCGGATGGAGGAAGTGCTCGGGAGAAGGATACAAGTGGGTCCAAATGCATGGAGGAAAGTGGAGAGTTTGATGGTGGATAGGAAGTATTGAAGAAGTTGAAAGGGAAAACCCTGATGTTGTGTGTAGGTAGCACTGGCACATCTATAGGGTCTGGAGATGGTGGCACTGAGAGAACAGCAACAACAGAGGCTGTAGTTCTGTGAGATTAACTGAGTCAGAAGGATTGCAGGAGTGGGAAAGAACAGTTCTGGGAGAGCAGTGTTCCTTGTAGGCAGATGTGAGTCCTGATCTTTCAAGGAATGATTTTGAACGACACAGAATGCCCCATCTCTGGTAGGCTTTGGATGCCAGCTTTGTATATATGGTCAGCCCAGGGAAGGTCATGGAGACAATTCTTCCAGAGCAGCAGGTTTAGAATGTGTGATTTGCAGAGATTGAAAGTTGTTGCATTTGTCAGACCAGCATCCAATCTATTTCAGATGAGGAGAGAATTCACTCCCTCATCTGCAGAAAGGAAGAGGGTTTTCCACAGCAATTGGAGAGATAATTTATATAGAAGAGGAACAAAACTGGGCCAAATACACTGCTTTGGGGCACTCCAGTCTCCACTGGGAGAGGTTAGTAATGGATGGCATTGACAACATGTTGACAGCATGAGTGGAGGAATTCAGAAAACCAGGTATGACGGCAGCTTTTTATTGGCAAGTGGAGCAGGATGCCAGACTATTAAAGCTGGACAGGACATTCTCCACCTTTTTTTTTTTTTTTTTTTTTTTTGTATACAAGATCGAGGCTCGTGAAAGAGCGAACATTAATCACACAAAAAGACAAACCGACACATAAAACATATAACATCGGGAGCGGTAGACAAGATGGGGAGAGAGGGGGAAGGACACAAACACAACATTTGAGAGCAGGGACCGAGAGACATGGAGACATCGAGAGATCTGAGAGAGGGCGAGGGCTTTGGGGGGGGGGGGCATGGGAAGGGGGCGGTGGGAGAGGTATAAAACATATGGACACTGCCAGGACTTCCAGGAAAGAAGTTGGAATTTCAAACAAGGTGGATCTGGGGTGAATTAGCGGGGGTAGAAAAGATCAAGGTTTTGGATGGGGGAAGATAAGAGATGGTGGTGAACAGCTGTTTTAAAGACCTGGAGGGAGGAGTGGGATTGAAGGGAGTGAGGGAGTTTGTTCCAGAGGCGGGAGAAAAGAGGAATGAAAGAGTGAAGGTGAGCAGAGAGCCGAGATTTCGGCAGTTTAACCATCAGAGGGTTGCTGGCAGATCTTGTGCGACCTGTATGAATATTTGGGGGACAGAGCACAGAGAGAGCTGGGGGTGCAAGGCCGGAGAGGAGTCGGTAGAAGACAGAAAGACCACCTACCTGCCTGCGGTGAGTGAGTGAAAGGCCCTCAGAGATAGCTTCATCGCGGGAGATTCCAATAATTCTGAAAGCTTTGGTTTCAACAGCGTGAAGCCGAGCTCGGTGTGAGGCAGGAGCACCGGCCCATAGGGGAGAACAGTATTCCATTGAGCTGCGGATGAAAGCCTTGTATGTGGTGAGGAGCTCAGGTGTGCCGAGGAAGGACTTCGCACGACGGAGGATGCCCAGTCGGCGACTGGCTTTGGAGGCCAGCTTGGAAATGTGGTTTTCCCAAGAAAGATCATGGCAGATAGTGAGACCCAAAAGCTTGAGCGACAGAACTTCTTGGAGAGGATTGTTGGGAAAGTAGATGGGAGGGTTGTCCAGTCGATCTTTTCGGAGAGACATAGTAAGAGTGTGAGATTTGTCAGGATTGAAAGACATGTTCCACTTGTTTGACCAGTCTGTGATTTTGTCCAAGTCTTCAGAGAGTGAGGAGGCTGCAGACTGCCGATCTGAGGGAAGAGGAATGGAGCGGCAGAGAGTGGAGTCATCAGCAAAGAGATAGAGAGGATTTTCAAGAGAGTCAGAGAGATCATTGATGAAGACCAGAAAAAGCACGGGGCCCAGAACACCGCCTTGGGGAACTCCAGCCTGAACAGGAAGAGGAGATGAGAGAAACCCATGCAGGGCCCCACGTTGACGACGACTAGAGAGGAAGTCCGCCAGCCATGCGTGGAGATTTCCATGGATACCAAAGGAGGAGAGTTTGGTGAGCAGAGCGGGGTGCCAGACCGTGTCGAAGGCACGTGATATGTCGAGGGAGAAAGCTCTAATTTCCTGTTTGGCATTGAGGACCTCCATCCATTGTTGAGACAGCAGAAGCAGCATGTCCAGAGTAGAGTGACCTGGTCTGAAACCAAATTGATGATCAGAGATCAAGCCATTGGAGAAGAGGAAAGATTTCATATCCGAAGCAATGATGGATTCCATGACTTTGCTGATAATTGGGAGAAGGCTGATTGGTCTGTAGTTGCTAGGATCTGTTTTTGCACCTTTTTGTACATAGCGGTGATGTTGGCTGATTTCCAAGCAGATGGCAGTTGACCTTGAGCAAAAGAGAGAGTGAAGAGAACAGAGAGAGGGTGAGATAGAGCGGCAGAGCAGGATTTTAGGACCCGTGGGCTGATGCCGTCGGGTCCAGTTGCAGAATCAGAGTCGAGGGTTGACAGAAACTTTTCCACCTTGTCAGGAAGAAAGGACACGGAGTCCAGGAGCAGCAGGGTACGACTGGGTATGGTGGGTACAGAGAGGGATGGGTTTGGGACACAAGATTTAGAGGCAAACACAGAGTTGAGGCATTCAGCTTTTTCACGTGCGGAGTCAGCTGTGTAGCCATTTGAGGTAAGGGAGGGGATGGAGGGGGAACAAACACCAGAAACGGATTTGACCAGACGCCACCAGGATTTGGAAGAGGGAGACAGATAAGAGAGTTCGGTCTTGAGAACGGAGAGATATTGTTTCCTGGCTCTCCTGAGGGTGGACACACACTTGTTTCGGGCTTTGTGAAAGGAAATGAGATTTCCTTCCGTTGGATTTGCTTTCCAGGAGACGAAGGCAAGTTGTTTCTGGGCAACAGCCTCACCACAAGATTCCGTGTACCATGGACGGGAGGAAGGGTATGACAACTGAAGACGAGATGTTATAAATCTGTGCATGAGAGAGAGCAATTTACTTTGGAAGAATTCCCAGGATGAGTTGATGTCAGAGGTGGGAGACCAGTCCAGATGATTGATGGCTGCTTGAAGACCGTGCCAGTTGGCCTGAGTGAAATGCCAGACTCGTCGACGCTGAGCAGGCTCCCTGAGGATGGTCAGAGAGATGTCCACTTTAACAAGGACATGATCAGATGATCCGATTGGAGCAGAAGAAGAGCAGCAAACATTTTCAGGGAAGTTAGTCATAACCAAGTCCAGAAGAGAAGATGTTCCGTTGACTGAGATCCGGGTCGGGAAATTGACAGATTGTGTCAGTCCCAGTGAGTCACAGAAGTCCTTTGCTGAGGAGCCATGGCTGGTGAGAGAGGTACCCACACCCAGCCAACTGGCATGATGACAGTTGAAATCACCACATATGAGGAAGAGAGAGTTGGGATGGGTAGATAGAAGGTGGTCCATATTATCAGACAGCGAGATGTAGATGGAGTCATCACTGTTTGGTGGACGGTACAACACACATATGAACAAAAGGTGGGAGCGAAGGGGAAGCCGTAGCCAGAGGTATTCCTGGGGGTGAGGTGGAGAGAGTGCAGTGCAGGGCGAGTGAGGAAGAGAGTTTTTGATAAAGATAGCAACCCCACCTCCAGGACGAGGCTCAGGTCTATCATACCGGAGGAGGGAGTAGCCCAGGAGAGATACTAAGGAATCAGAGACATCATAAAGGAGGAAAGTTTCTGTTAAGCAGATCACGTCTGGTTTGACAGAAGCAACCTGTATGGAGAGATCAGTTAAGTTTGAACGAAGACCTTCTTGGCTATGATGAACATTGAGTCCGTTAGTGCGTATGAATGGGTAAGGTGGGGACAGAGAAAGATGGGTTGGGTGGTTGAGATATGGAGGCCAACGCCGAGTTAAGACATTCTGTCTTGTCTGAATAATTCAGGGTGCATTCAGGATTAAATGGTGCAATAAATGCAGTTTTCACAGGGATGATGGCCTACTAATGCAACAACAGTTATGCAAGGTATATGAGATATGTTTTTCAATTTTAGGTAACTTGCACAAAAAGTGTAAGGTTCAATAAATCAATAAAACGTGTTATGGAGCGGTTGGAGAAATTGTCCATTTTTTCTTCTCCACAATCAGACATATCCACTGGCATCATTGGGAAAGATTATATAATTTGTAATGTCTTCATTCCCCTGGGATTTTAGAGAGGCCGCAATCAAGGAAACATCTCACATTAACACCTGGGTGCAAACGCATAATACACAGGAAGGTTCAAAACCAAGTACACCATTTGGCCTATCTCGAATTTTCAGATGTCCCCGCAGTGCAGTATAAAGTGTGTGATAAACCTGCTGTTTTATTGCGATAGCACAATGGTGATATCAGCATTCCAGATGTCATGCGTTTAATTCCCTCATTTCATCAACTGTTATTGAACTTTACGTGAGGGCTGGAAATTAATTCATCGATTTTTTTTTTGTGTCACCATTTATGGAGCCAAATTGACTGGCCATGTGATTCTAAACCAGTAAGGCCCAAATGAAGCAAGGTAATCGACCACATAGCTCCTCAACCCTCAAGAGAATATGGGACTCGGTCTTCTTCTTCATCGTTATGCAGTTTAAAGCAGCAGGGTAGCATCATTGGCTGAGGTTGTAATTATACTGCTGATGCAATGCCCGCCCCCTGTAGGTTTGGGCAGGAATTTGTAATTTGTTCATGGTGCCGGAGGTATCTCGCATACTCTTCGAGAAAGACAACATGGAATCTTCAACATCCAGCAACTAATACTGGCAGATGGGATGGCCGCTTAACATCCATCCGAGGGATGGCACACACATTGATGAGGAACTGCGTACTCCACATCGCAGTGGCCGCTCAGCCAGCACTGGATCAAATGTGCTGGCATTTGTACATGGAAATGAATCCATTAGAGATAAAACTGACATCTAGTCTGCTCAAAGAGCAAAATTGTCACTTATCACTGGAGGTGAGAGAGGAAATCTACTACATAAGAGAGCCTTTGGTCTGTGTGTCTCCATTTTTCTCAACGATGACTGAACAGATCTTCGTCAAACTTTCAGAGGGTTCATCAGTGAGTGTCTGGGAGTGTTTTAGGCCAAAAAAAATTCTTTTTTTTAAAGTTCGTTTTCTGGGATTTTTATTTTTTATTTTTTATTTTTAAATCGCTCCATAGTGCCTAAGCCTTTTTGATTAATGACAGTTATATACAAGTACCCATTCGCATAAATAAATACAAAACAATTACCAGACATTTGAACACAAATAATTAATCAATTCCGGCAGCATCCGAAGTTGGTGGTAAGGCTTCTTCTTCTTCCTGAACGTCATCATACTTAACTCAGAAACGTGATCAATGGCACATTAACCAGCATATATTCAACGAAAAGGTAAAATGATGATTTGACATTTGTGATGGATTCTGATTTGGATGTAATTGCTTTCGCCCCTCCCCCACAGCAACGCTAGTGCATTACTCCTGCTCTGCTAGTGCATTATAATTATGATATATGAAGAATTATTATTATTATATATATATATATATATATGTATATATTATATATTATTATATTATTATTATATTATTATATTATATTATATTATTATTATATTATTATATATATTATTATATTATTATTATAATATATATATATATATGTATATATTATATATTATTATATTATATTATAATATTATTATATTATTATTATATTATTATATATATTATTATATTATTATTATTATATTATATTATTATATTATATTATATATATATATATATATATATATGTAATATATATATATATTTTTAGTATTTATTATTATATTATATCTATCTATAATTCCAGCAATCTCTGTGTGTATGTTTGTATGTTTGTATGTTTGTATGTTTGTATGTTTGTATGTTTGTATGTTTGTATGTATGTTTGTCTGTGACCGCTGTTTCTCGACAACTACCGGTCCGATATACTTGAAACTTGCCAGGTATATTGCTGGGGACCCGAGGATGTGCCTTTTCAAGGTTTTAAATTAATCGCAGAAGTAGTTACCGAGCTATGTCCAAAAAACGATTCAACCAATCAGAGAGCAGCGAGCTATCACGTGTGCCGAACATGGCGAACAGACTCTGCCTCGGATGGCACATTTGAGAGCGTATTCATTTATTTCCCGTCGGCAAACTATGTTGCCGTTAAACTATGTTTTAAAACTAATAAAAACTAATTTGCGATTCATCGTATTCATCGCTTCACATTTGCGACAGTGAAGACTTCACTTCCGGCAGCCAATCACAGGACGCGTTGTTGCGAGCCCGAGAGCCTGCGCCATTACGGTTCGTAATTCGATTTCTTCCGGAGAAAATAATAATTTCTCGATTTCTTATGCGCATTATTTCTCCCAATTCAGTCAGAGCGAAGGGCGGAAGCGAAGAGCGTTGTTTTTTTTGTTTACGGGCGTACGGGCGGGGTAGAGCGTACGGGTAGCGTTTTTTTTTTTTTTTTGGCAAGGAACGGGCACCCACGTACGGGCGAGCTATGGCGATTTAGCCGTTCGCCGTTCGCTTTGGCGTTGCGAATGGGCCAAACCATTTCATGTAAATAGAGGGGGGGGTTCTGTGGTCGTTGCGAATGGACCAAACCATTTCATGTAAATAGAGGGGGGGGATTGTCACCGTACTCGCAAGCCGTTCGCCGTTCGCTTTGGCGTTGCGAATGGACCAAACCATTTCATGTAAATAGAGGGGGGGGATATAATTTTAGATATATATATAGTACGGGCATATATATAGTACGGGCATGCCCTAGTATATATAATATGAAGAATCAAAATAAATGAATTAATAGTAAAGTTCAAAGTAAGTTAATGAAGTAATAAATTAATGAATTTAAATGAAGAAACATCTGTGCAAACACTACGGTAACTTTGCCGATAAGGGCACAATGGGTCCTAAAGGTCTGTCCAGGCATCCAATTTGGCATGCATCGAAATGTCCGTTAATGCTATGTATTTGTACCAGCTGCTGTTCTACAGAAACTTTATGACTCAAGAGTGAATAGTTTGGCCTTTTGAAATGATATCTTGACACATGCAAAAGGCAAACTCCCCATTTATCACGACAATGCAGAACCTCATCCTTGCACAGAGAATGAATTGTCAATTTCGTGCAGATTTCCAGGAATGTTGGGAAAGAGGATTGTTCGGTAACGTGATCAATGTCTCGCAAGGGCCCTGGCTTTGTCATGGTGTCTGCCCGTTTCCTCGGGCACTCGGCCGCCAATGCTCAAGCGGACGCCCCTTTAATCATTAGTTATCTAAATTAACAATTAAACCATTGGGCTGAATAATAATCCTACAAAGCACAGTACCAATCGCGGGAAACACATCCATTATGGACACACACTTCTCCATTTTTATAATCAAATTTGAAAATACAGAAGTGAAGATTACCTAAATAATACTGATGAGAAATAAATAAGAAAAAGGAAGATAAGTGGAAAAGAGGAAGAAAAAAATGCATACCAAAGAAGCCTTGGTGTCTGCTGCTACAAAATAAAGAGACAGCGTAACGGACGTGCACTATGGATTGGTCAATCAGTTGATGAAGAATTCTCAAGTTGTTGCTGCAGGGGATGGTTTTGTATGAGCAAACATGGTTCAAATCTGTGGATACCTCCAACAACCACCACCTTGTCTGGGAATTCTTGTTTCCTTAATCATCAGCTCCGGATTCTAACATCCTCTTCAGGGTGCCATCAAAATTGACATCGCTCACTGTTCCACCAAAGCAGTTTGAATGGTTCAATTCTCCCGTCGAGGAGAAATAAGCAGCTACAAATTCATTTATCTTAAACCGAGGGTTAACATTGCCACTAAAATCCTTGGGATGTACATTTTTAAAATAAAGTTCATGGATTTGAAATGTCTCCGCTAATCATTGTACGAAAGCGCAATTCCACTTTCGCCCCCAGCCGGCCAATCAGAATCGTGGCAACAAAGGAAGGGTGGTGTCTGGGCGTGAATGGAAACCTTGTAATCACAGGCTGGAGGGTGCAAATGCTGTGCCAACAAGGTACAGTCCACACACAAACATGCATGTGGACATGTGGTTCCGATAACGGCATCGCTGTGTATTTCTCGGTAAGCAAAGCTAACAGGCATTATCACAACCCCCTCATCAAATCTAAACCCGATTGGTTCCAAAAACACCCACTCCTTACTGGGAACCGGCAGGGCTGTGGTTTCCCATTGAAATGTCAGCAATGTTAACATTGGGGTGGGGGGGTCATGTGACAAGCACTGGCCAACCTGTATTCATTTGGCTGTTGTGAACCTCTCATGCAATGCTGAGGAGAAACAAAAGCTCAATGAGTGACGGGTAGAAAAGTTCAAAAAGGTCAAGTGCAGCTGAAGGTTGTTAACGCAGACCTCCACCCAAAAGTCATTTTTCGCATTAAAGTGAGAAATTGAAAAACGATGTCGCGGTTCATCTTCCTTCACCACAAAGGACGCGTTAGGCAGAGATGTCGTTTCGCAAGAAGTCCAACAAGTCACATCTGGACAGGCACGCATGCAGGAAGTGTGCAATGCAGAGGCACATTGTAAACCCACAGGCCCAACACCTGCACACTGCAGCTGAGCAGTACACCAGAAAAGCATCCGAGTGTGGAAAAAACGTGACCAGACGAACCCAGGTTTAAATCCCATGTACTTTATATGTTTGTCGACTTACAGTCATGTGAAAAAGTAAGTACACCCCATGTAAAGTTTTGACTTTTTCAACATATTTCAACATACAGCTATTTGATCTTCATTTCAACAATATTGATAGATAAAGGTGATATAATACAACATATATCATGAAACATTTACATTTTGTAGTCCATTGTATAATTTAAACAAACATAAATGCAAATTTCGCATGTGGAAAAAGTAAGTACACCCTTGGCTCTAATAGGTGGTATTGCCCCCTTTGGCAGAAACAACCTCAAGTAGGCGTTTCTTATAACTGTCTACCAGTCTCTGACATCGGCTGGGAGAAATTTTTGCCCACTCCTCCATGCAGAATTATTTCAGCCGTGCGATGTTTGAGGGGTTTCTTGCATGCACAGCTCGTTTCAAATCCCCCCACAACATCTCGATGGGATTTAGATCCGGGCTTTGACTTGGCCATTCCAGAACCCTCCATTTCTTTCTTTTCAGCCATTCCTTGGTGGATTTACTGTTATGTTTAGGGTCATTGTCATGTTGCAAGGTCCACCTTCGGTTGAGCTTCAACTTTCCGACAGATGGCCTCACATTATCCTCAAGCACCCTCTGGTACAATGAAGAATTCATAGTGGATTCTATGATGGTGAACTGCCCAGGCCCTGATGCAGCAAAGCTGCCCCAAACCATAATATTTCCACCACCATGCTTTACAGTTGGTATCAGGTTCTTGTGGTCAAATGTTGTCTTTGGTTTGAATCGCCAAACATGTCTTCTGGTACTGTGGCCAAATAGCTCTACCTTTGACTCATCTGTCCAGAGCACATTGTTCCAGAAGTGCTGAGCTTTGCCTAGGTGTTCATTGGCAATGTTTAGTCTTGCCCTGATGTTCTTTCTGGACAGCAAAGGCTTCCTCCTGGCACACCTCCCATGTAGATCAAATTTGTGCAGCCTCTTTCTAATGGTAGACACGTCCACTTTGACATCAACAGTGGCAAGAGCTACCTGTCGGTCCCGTGATGACATTCTGGGGTTCTTAGAGACTTCTTTCAGCATCTTGCGGTCTGCTCTCAGGCTGAACTTGCTGGGGCGGCCTGGCCTGAACAAGTTGGCAGTTGTTTGGAATCTTCTCCACTTGTAGATGATCTTCTGGACAGTCAAATGATTGATTTCAAATTGTTTGGAGATCTTTTTAAATCCCTTCCCAGACTCGTAACGTTCTTTCTGAACCTTCTTTCTGAAGAATAACCTTCTTTCTGAAGGCCCCAGAGAGCTCTTTTGATCTAGGCATGATGTCGCCGCACACTTCAACAAAAAAGAGCAAACCAAACTAAATGTCTGAGGTTTAAATAAGACAGGTTCCTCCAAGATCCTCTCTAACGATGTTCTAATCATTTGCAGCTGAGCTGGTGCCCCTGATTCTAATTTTAGGTATTTGAAGTAGTGATAAATGTAGGGGTGTACTTACTTTTTCCACATGCAAAATTTGCATTTATGTTTATTTAAATTATACAATGGACTACAAAATGTAAATGTTTCATGATATTTGTTATATTGTATCACCTTTATCTATCAATATTGTTGAAATGAAGATCAAATAACTGTATGTTGAAATATGTTGAAAAAGTCAAAACTTTACATGGGGTGTACTTACTTTTTCACGTGACTGTATGTCCCTATAATTCAAGCAAGTGGACACTGACCGACATCCATTAAATGTCATTGTCCAGCATGTGATTTATTTACTAGTCATTTGTGACAACAACTACTACTGCCACTACTTATTGAACAGTCTTAATAATCCCCACCTTATGAGTCACCCAGGTAATATTTTTGTCACAAGTCTTTCACGAAATGACTGGCCAGGTCTGATGTTGGACGGAAGGTAATTTGACCAGGAAGTTGGAATCCAGGCGATAACTCCTCTACTCTGCACAAAACACACCATTGAACCTTTAAGGTTCAGGTCCACCAGTTAATGCTAGCAGATGAAATAACTGTCTTAACACCCATCCAAGGGATGGCACACTTTTTATGATGCAATCGCCCTGCACGCCAAGCACCAATTAGACAGCTTATAGTCCTGTCGGGAATGCGATCTCTACGAGACAGCTCAAAGGTAAGCGTGTTACCTCCGCACCATCATATCTGACACTAGCACCTCCACGAGCCTTTAATCAATGTTAAAACTAGACAGTTCATAGAACACTTTAACCTGTCCTGTCTTAAGAAGCAAAGAGATGGGCAGAGTCTGTGAGCAGCAAATATGATTGGTCGTGATGGCGTAAAATGTTTTTCCAAGTACTGCTAAACGGAATTGTTTTGAAAGTGCCAAAAAGGTGATTTGTGGTAAACAGTGTTATCGTATATAATCCAACTGAAGTAAAATAAAGATTTTAAAGGTTGTAGAAAAAAATGCAAAAGTTTGTCGCCATTGATGCAGCGTCTTATACACCACCTTATTTAACACGTTACATTAGTTATTCGTGCCTGTTGATTGTGTCCTTTATGACGTCACTAAAAACAGTAAGTTTCCTGTTTGGAATGATTTTCAATTTTATTTGATTGCCAGACAGGCAGACAGAGTAAAAAATATTATCTCACTCCTCTCTGGGCATGTGCGATCGGGACGAATTCAGAGCCAAAGTACTGCGAAACTACAGGTTCATTTTCTGATTTGTTTTCCGATTCGGGTTGAAAATATAACATTCAATTGAAATCGAGTAGTTCCCTCGATCATAAAGTGATGTTTGTAGACAGACAGACACACTGACAGACAGAGACAAAGGTAACCTATTGCTTAACCCTGCTTTTCACTTCACGTGCATGGAGTAATAAAATAAAACCTGCGGTTAAATGCGCATGCATGCACAGCCACACTCAAGCCTGCCTGCGTAACCCAAGTGAATGGATGTGTGCTTGATTTTATCACTGGACAAGAGAACAGATTGCGTGACAACAGAGAAATGGAACCCCACTTGTTCCACGTAAGCCATGAGCAGAATCCAGACATGTTCTGTGACTGCCACTGAGGTAGGCCTGACGTTTACCAGCCACTACCACCACCTGCGTATCATCACCGACAACCCACAAACCTGCACTGGCAAACAAGCACGTCTAAATAGTCATAATTCAATTTGACCATTCAGGACAGTGGCCGGTGGTTATCAAATCCCAACGGAGCAGAAAAAAAGCACACCGTTAATGTTATTAGCAATTCAACAGTTAATGAAAGACAGCTTCGGTGCATCGGTGGATGGTCACACTTACCCCACTTTTATGGAAACGGGCATTTTACTTCCTCCAACAAGCCACATGTTTTGGCAATAGGCGACGCATTTGTTTGGCTCACTCAACAAAGAGGGCTGAAGTTTGAACACAAGGATATATTTTTAAATGTGATTGTCAAAGCGCATACTTCACTGGGTAATGCAACAGAAAAAGCATCTGACGTTTGGACAATGGTTGGAAAATTGCCATTAACCCACTGCTAACCTCGGGCCCAAATTACCGATGTGCGGTCTTGTTTGGAAATTAATGTATATTTTTACTCTGCAAAGTAATTGGACAGAATTTTTTTTGGGAAACAGTTTAGGTACAAAGCACGATTAGAAACGAGTTAGAAATGGGAAAACCAATGAGGTGGTGGTAGGTAGGGGACTCGAAATTATGGAGGGACGAGCCAATTATACGTCATTTGATTGATTTCCGAATGATGTAATATGTTGTGATTGACTTGCATTTTAACAGCATAGTGTCTGTGCATGGAAGCAACAACAACAACACAACAG
Organism: Myxine glutinosa; assembly: GCF_964187855.1. Taxonomy (NCBI): domain Eukaryota; kingdom Metazoa; phylum Chordata; class Myxini; order Myxiniformes; family Myxinidae; genus Myxine; species Myxine glutinosa. Next base: position 42,528,675 of record NC_136264.1, on the reverse strand, counting down.
GCATTTTAAGGCCATTTTCCCTGCTCGAGCGGGGGTCAGCCTTGCATGGAAGCAAGAAATAAAATATGCAAGTTGCGTGTTAACCGAATAACAACATATTTGCTCAATATCAATAAGGTCACATGTCCACATTATATAAGATTAGAAACAAAAGTACAGATTATTGGACAAAGCATTTCAGTGTGATTGGAATTTAAAAAGAAGACCTTTGTGGACTTTCAAGCTTGGACTCAATGCCAAAACAGGTGGAAAATCTCCCATTTCAATGGCGAGGAAAGAGATAAAAAGTTGTTCTTGATAGACCTAACCGGTCTGTTAACGAAAAACCCCTTGAAAACACTGCATAATTGTTCAATAGTACAACTGTAAGTTCAGATCATCATAAGAGTTCAACTTTAAGGTGCATCATCATAAGAGTTCAACTGTAAGGTGAAATTATCGAAAGAGTTCAACAGCAAGCTGAGATCGTCAAAACAGTTCAAGTGTAAGCTGGGTCATCGAAAGAGTTCACCTGTAAACTGGGGGCATCATAAAAGTTCAATTGTAAGCTGCAGGTCATCATAAAGTGAAACTGTACACTGGGGTCATCATAAAGTGAAACTGTACACTGGGGTCATCATAAAGTTAAACTGTAAACTGGGGTCATCATCTAGTTAAACTGTAAACTGGGGTCATCATAAAGTTAAACTGTAAACTGGGGAAATCATGAAGTTAAACTGTAAACTGGGGTATCATAAAGTTAAACTGAAAGGTGTGGGTCATAATAAAGTTAAACTGTAAGCTGTGGGTCATCATAAAGTTAATCTGTAAACTGGGGTCATCATAAAGTTAAGCGGCAGGTCATCATGAAGTTAAACTGTAAGCTGCAGGATTTATAAAGTTAAACTGTAAGCTGCAGGTCATCATAAAAGTTAAACTGTAAGCTGCATGTCCTGACAAAGTTTAATTGTAAGCTGTGGGTCAACATAAAGTTAAACTGTATGGTGCAGGTCATCATAAAGTTAAACTGTAAGCTGCAGGTCATCATAAAGTTAAACAGTAAGCTGTGGGTCATCATAAAGTTAAACTGTAAGCTGTGGGTCATCGTAAAGTTAAACTGTAAGTTGTCGGGCATCATAAAGTTAAACGGTAAGCTGTGGGTCATCACAAAGTTAAACTGCAAGTTGTGGGTCATCAAAGTTAAACTGTAAGTTGTGGGTCATCATAAAGTTAAACTGTAAGCTGTGGGTCATCGTAAAGTTAAACTGTAAGCTGCATGTCATCATAAAGTTTAACTGTAAGTTGTCGGGCATCATAAAGTTAAACGGTAAGCTGTGGGTCATCACAAAGTTAAACTGCAAGTTGTGGGTCATCAAAGTTAAACTGTAAGCTGTGGGTCGTCATAAAGTTAAACTGTAAGCTGTGGGTCACCATAAAGCTAATCTGTAAACTGGGGTCATCATAAAGTTAAGCTGCAGGTCATCATAAAGTTAAACTGTAAGCTGCATGTCATGACGAAGTTAAATTGTAAGCTGTGGGTCAACATAAAGTTAAACTGTATGGTGCAGGTCATCATAAAGTTAAACTGCAGGTCATCATAAAGTTAAACTGTAAGCTGCAGGTTATCATTAAGTTAAACTGTAAGCTGCATGTCATGACGAAGTTAAATTGTAAGCTGTGGGTCAACATAAAGTTAAACTGTATGGTGCAGGTCATCATAAAGTTAAACTGTAAGCTGCAGGTCAGCATAAATTAAACTGTAAGCTGTGGGTCATCATAAAGTTTTAAACTGTAAGCTGTGGGTCATCATAAAGTTAAACTGTAAGCTGCATGTCATCATAAAGTTAAACTGTAAGCTGTGGGGCATCATAAAGTTAAACAGTAAGCTGTGGGTCATCAAAGTTAAACTGTAAGTTGTGGGTCATCATAAAGTTAAACTGTAAGCTGTGGGTCATCATAAAGTTAAACTGTAAGCTTCAGGGCATCATAAAGTTAAACTGTAAGCTGAGGGTCATCATAAAGTTAAACTGTAAGCTGCAGGTCAGCATAAAGTTAAACTGTAAGCTGCAGGGCATCATAAAGTTAAACTGTAAGCTGCAGGTCATCATAAAGTTAAACTGTAAGCTGCAGGTCAGCATAAAGTTAAACTGTAAGCTGCAGGGCATCATAAAGTTAAACTGTAAGCTGCCGGTCAGCATAAAGTTAAACTGTAAGCTGTGGGTCATCATAAAGTTAAACTGTAAGCTGCTGGTCAGCATAAAGTTAAACTGGAAGGTGGGGTCATCAATTTGTGTTAAAAACATAGAGCAAAAGGTTTCTGAGAATCCATCAGGTTCAGCTAAAAATAGGATGAAATAGTCGAGCAAAGTAGGTAGTCTTGCTCACGAAGTCTCGAGTCGACCGACATTCGCCAAGGGTAGCTGAGTTATCGTTCTGAATTCTACCGAAAACACTTTCAATCAAACATCAGGTATTTGCCAACCGGTTCATGAAAGCTCTCCCAACCAAAAGCTTTCTCCAGCTGATTCCACGAGATGATGGGAATAAATAACTGAGCCATTAATGTAATACAGTAGTAGTAGTGGTAGTAGTATAAATGTGAGCACAATTAACAGCGAAGATCTCTGGGTGTTCAGACAGAGACCAAAAATCAATAGCTCACATCACATCACATCACATGACATCACATGATCGAGTGATGACACAGCAGGATGAACATTGCTCGAGCCTTTTCTGCTTAATCACTTGTGCAATACTGTTTGACAAGATCTTACATGAAGGCCAAATTTAATGTTTGCAACAACAGCATTTCAAAGCAAATTGACAAACAGGCAAACGTTATACGATATATGTACTGTATATATATATTTAGTATATAGTATATCGTATATCGTATATCTATATATATAAAACACAGTTTGTGTGTGTGTGTGTGTGTGTGTGTGTGTGTGTGTGTGTGTGTGTGTGTGTGTGTGTGTGTGTGTGTGTGTGTGTGTGTGTGTGTGTGTGTGTGTGTGTGTGTGTGTGTAATGTTACCGATAGACTCCGAAACGGAGAGGCTCACGTGCTTGATATTTGGCATAAACATGGCCATTGAGCCTGCGACGAACATGGCCGACCTCAAAATATTTGACGATCCATATTTTTTATTCATATTTACCTCAGCGCATTTCAGCGAAGTACCCGCTAATCTCAGCCGGTGTCAGAACAGCTCGCTGATTCGCTCAGAGCGATCACGTGATGTTCCATCCCCGCCGCTAGACTGATTCGCTCAGAGCGATCACGTGATGTGACCATTGCCATTCACTCCACATAGGTGGAAATGCAGTTACCGGGCGCCATCTTGGTTGGCATTCGATGCTGGGCGATGGTGATTTCCGTCACACGTTTGCACGTAATTCAGAGCGAAAAGCGATCGTGTTTTGTGTCGATTTTGTGCGATATGAATTAAATGTCTTTGATAGGGACCGGTAATTCCGCCAGGGGCGCTGCGCACACTACTTACGTCACGCTGTGCATGGCACTCTGTGACCGCCGTTGCGGTGCAATGCTTTGCGGGCAAATCGTTTTTATGCCATGGTATGTCATATTTTGGACTTAACCACTCTTCATGACCGATCATGTGACATCTACACACTCATGGCTACCACCGAGACGGATCCTGGTTTCACGTGAGTAATATTTACCATATTTGCTCGATTTTTGAAACCGATGCATGCAAATATCGTGTCTATACCACACTAAGCACATCTCCCCTTTGAAAGTGCCCCCTGAAGTGTGTCCAGGTGGGATTTCTAAGTCGTAGGTCTTAGCAACTCTCAGCAATCTTTTACCGCATGGATTTATCTCGAGTATTTACTAAACTATGCTAAGTTGAAGTTGCGTACATATTTCAGCAGTTTCCAATGTAAATCGGTGTAATGTAACCTCCCCCCTCCCCCTTCCCCCCTCCCTCCCCCTCCCCCTCCCCCTTACCCCTTCCCCTCCCCCCCTTACCCCTTCCCCTCCCCCCCTTACCCCTTCCCCTCCCCCCCAGCCCCTCCCCTCCCCCCAACCCCTCCCCTCTCCCCCCCTCCCCTTCCCCCTCCCCCCTCCCACCCCTTCCCATCCCTCACCCTCCCCATCCCCCCCTCTTCTCCCCTCTCCCCCTCCCCCTCCCCCCTCCCACCCCTTTCCCATCCCTCACCCTCCCCATCCCCCCCTCTTCTCCCCTCTCCCCCTCCCCCCTCCCACCCCTTCCATCCCTCCCCATCCCCCCCTCTTCTCCCCTCCCCCCTCTTCTCCCCTCCCCCCCCGTTCCCCTCCCCCCTCCCCCCCATTCCCCGCCCCCCATTCCCCTCCCCCCCCGTTCCCCGCCCCCCATTCCCCTCCCCCCTCCCCCCCGTTCCACGCCCCCCCATTCCCCTCCCCTCCCCCCTCCCCTCCCCCCCTCCCCTCCCCCGTCCGGCAATGCCGGGTACTTCTGCTCGTATATAATATATATACAGTCACGTGAAAAAGTAAGTACACCCCATGTAAAGTGTTGACTTTTTCAACATATTTCAACATACGTACACCTATTTGATCTTCATTGCAACAATATTGATAGATAAAGGTGATAAAATATAACAAATATCATGAGCCAAGGGTGTACTTACTTTTTCCACATGCGAAATTTGCATTTATGTTTATTTAAATTATACAATGGACTACAACATGTAAATGTTTCATGATATTTGTTATATTATATCACCTTTATCTATCAATATTGTTGAAATATGTTGAAAAAGTCAAAACTTTACATGGGGTGTACTTACTTTTTCACATGACTGTATATATATATATATATATATATCTGTGCAGGGTCTGTGTTGTGTTGTGTTGTCTTGTCACTGAACTACTTTCTCAAACTTTTGTGAAATCGTACCAACTTCTGGTATGCACATATCTCTCCCGTCGGTAGGTCCTCAGGCTATTTTTTTTGAAAAATGTTCCAATTTTTTTTTTTGTGGAATCTATTGGGGAAATTTTTTTTTTTTCAACTTCAATTGTTTATAAAATGTGATATCACGTATATTACAAATACATTTGTGCAAAATAATTGTTTGAATTATGATTGGTTTAAACCATGACAAAACGGCAACTCGGGTACAGTCATTTATCTATATATCGACACATCTGGGCAGTGTCTGTGTTGTCACTTAACGACTCCTAAAATTTTTGTTTCCGTGGTTGTGAAGTGTTTTTAATAACGTTGTGGTGGTTTTGAATCACGTGGTGGTGAGGTATTTTGAATTATGTGGTGGTGAGGTGTTTTGAATTACTTGGTGGTGAGGTATTTATAATTACGTGGTGGTGAGGTGTTTATAATTACGTGGTGGTGAGGTGTTTTTAATTTCGTGGCTGTGAGGTGTTTTTACTTTCGTGGTGGTGAGGTGTTTTTATTACGTGTTTTATGGCTGTGAGGTGTTTTTACTTTCGTGGTGGTGAGGTGTTTTTATTACGTGTTTTATGGCTGAGGTGTTTTTATTACATGTTTTATGGCTGTGAGGTGTTTTTACTTTCGTGGTGGTGAGGTGTTTTTATTACGTGTTTTATGGCTGTGAGGTGTTTTTATTACGTGTTTTATGGGTGAGGTGTTTTTAATTTCGTGGTGGTGAGGTGTTTTTATTACGTGTTTTATGGGCTGTGAGGTGTTTTATTTTTGTGGTGGTGAGGTGTTTTTATTACGTGTTTTATGGCTGTGAGGTGTTTTTATTATGTGTTTTATGGCTGTGAGGTGTTTTTATTACGTGTTTTATGGCTGTGAGGTGTTTTTAATTTCGTGGTGGTGAGGTGTTTTTATTACGTGTTTTATTGCTGTGAGGTGTTTTTAATTTCGTGGTGGTGAGGTGTTTTTATTACATGTTTTATGGCTGTGAGGTGTTTTTAATTTTGTGGTGAGGTGTTTTTATTACGTGTTTTATGGCTGTGTGGTGTTTTTATTCCGTGTTTTATGGCTGTGAGGTGTTTTTATTATGTGTTTTATGGCTGAAGTGCTTTTATTACGTGTTTTATGGCTGTGAGGTGTTTTTAATTTCGTGGTGGTGAGGTGTTTTTATTACGTGTTTTATGGCTGTGAGGTGTTTTTATTACGTGTTTCATGGCTGTGAGGTGTTTTCAATCTCGTGGTGGTGAGGTGTTTTTAATTTCGTGGTGGTGAGGTGTAATCGTCCCAAACTTCCAGTCTGCACCTACCCCTCCCCTATGTATGTGCGGAGGGGTTCTTTCTTGAAAAAAAAACATTCAACCTAAATCTTCAACCTAAATTTCCTATAAAAATGTAATATCACAAACACAACAAATACATTTGTGCAAAGTAATTGTTTGTATTATGATTGGTGAAAATCATGACAACACAACAACTCAGGTACAGTCATTAGCCTCAGTTAAAATAAGCCCGTTCCTCAGTATCGACGCTTGGTGAGGCGAGCGTAGCGAGCCGAGCCAAGCTAGTATAATTTTTTTATTTTTTATTTTTTTGGGGGGGGGGGGGGGGGGGAGGGTTTACATAATGAAGCTGCATGCATAAGAAGCCTTCAAACCCATTGACTGGAGAGCTGGCTTGACTCCACCCACAATGGTTTGGAAGAAAATCCTGCGTCTGCCATGTTGGTTTTTTGTTGAGTCGAAGACAGCTTTGGAAATCTCATAATCACAATTTGAATTATCCGAGCTGTATAACCACGATGTATTGCATATATATTGCAGTAAGCACGTTTTTGCTTCCTGTAGGTAAGCCGGGTTTTTGGGGGGGGTCGGGGGGGGGGGGACCATCACCAAGCAGCTTGTAGAGCGCTCGCCGGGTGGCTTAAGCACTCATGCAAGCACTCCATAAAAACAGTTAATAAGGAACGACTGGCTTGGCAAGCGATACCAAGCTTATTGGTAATGGAACATACCCCAAGCAACAATCTTGGGGTATTCAGTTACCAAGCAGCAACAGTGCACATTCAGAAAGTATTCACACCCCTTGATGTTTTTTCACATTTTGTAGTGTTACAGACTCACTTTAAGATGTTTTTGGTACTGATCTACACAAAATAGTCCATAATGACTAAGTGAAAATGTGTTTTTTAAAATCTTTACAAAGAATTGAAAATTAAATCCAGAAATATCTAATTTACAGAAGTATTCAGCCCCATCCCACTGAGGCAATACTTTGTAGAAGTGCCTTTTGTATCAATTACAGCTTTGAGTCTTCTTGGGTATGCTAGTGTGGCTTTTTCTCAGGACTGACTTCAGTCTGGCCACTCTCGCATAAAGCCTAGATTTGTGAAGTGCTGCAGAGACTGTTGTCCTTCTGGCAAGTTCTTCATCTCAGCCAAAGAGTTTCTGCTCTGAAATTGACTCTCAACTGTGGGACCTCATATAGAAAGGTGTGTTTCTTTTTCAATCATGTCCAATCAATTGAAATGGCCACAGGTGGACTCCAATCAGGTTGTAGAGACATCTCAAGGATGATCAAAGGAAATAGGATGCACCTGAGCTCAATTTGGAGTGCCATAGCAAAGGGGTTGAATACTTATTGACAAAATACATTTCAGCTTTTCATTTTCGATTAATTTGCAAAAGATTTCTTTTTAAAATTCCAGTTTGACAGGGTGTAGATCAGTGAGAAAAAATATCTCAATTTAATCCATTTTAAATTCAGGCTATAACACAAAAAAATCTGAAAACGTCAAGGGGTGTGAATACTTTCTGAAGGTGCTGTAGCTAACATTTGACAAACCAGCCGCTGTGGTTAGCTAGCATCCTTACAAACCATAGGTTCTTAACCAGGGGTACCTGTACCTACTGGGGGTACGAAACCTCCAAGCTGGGGGTACGAGACACGCCGCCCCAAAATACATTTCAATAAAAAAATAAGGATATAACAGTATTTAAAGAAAAAAAAGAAGGTTTAAAATGGCATATACATCTCAAATGGTTTTTTAAAAATGGTAAAAAAAGAAGGCTTGGCATACCTGGCAGATATATTCACACCTCAACGATTTGAACACCTGCATCCAAGGAACAGGGATGAACATGATCACTGCCAAGGAAAAGGTGTCTGCCTTCATCCAAAAACTTCCAATTTGGATGCAGCACATTGAGAATGGAAATTTTGCAAACTTTCCGAAACTTGATGAGGCTGCTAATGCGGAAAAAGACCTATCCATCGTGACTGAAGTGAAGGAACATTTTCAGGTGCTGATTCAGTCCTTCCAAGGATACGTTCACCATGGAGAGGTTTCATTTGCACAGAGATGGATACGGGATCCATTTCTTTTCAACCTGTATTCCATGGATGACAGTGATATAATGAAAGATGATCTTGTTGAGCTGAAGGCCAATGAAAAAATCCGAATGGAGTTTGAATCGATGCAGCGAGACATCTTCTGGAGTGCACAACTCAAAACGTTCCCACAGTTAGCAGAGAGACCTCTGGAGATCCTTGTGCCATTTGCGACCACCTATGCGTGCGAGACAGGTTTTCAACACTCCTCAGGGACAGATCCAGGAATTTCAAGACGGGATGGTGCATGAAACTATAGTGCTGGGAGGGGGAAAAAACGGGGGGGTCTGGGGGTCCTCCCCCAGGAAATTTTAAAAAATTGATCGTCAGAAACGGCATTTCGTGCGTTCTTGGAGGTTTCTGCAGTTCCTTGTGTTCTTCCCTGGTCCAACAGTTCAGCAGATTCGCACCACCTGCACCCTCATCCTGGATCGAAGGGGGGGGTGCGCACCCCCTGCACCCCCCCTGGATCCGCCCCTGAGTCCTACACATGAAAACAAAGGCCAGGAACTGTTTGGATGCAACTGACCACATGTGCGTGGCTATTTCAAAGAAAGAACCTCGTTTCAGCATCATCATTGATGAAAAACAACAACAAAAGAGCCACTAGAAATGTGTCTGTGTGTACTGTGTGGTACGTTTTTCTACAAAAGTTATTATTGTACTGTAAATTACTTCAACAAAGTGACTTTTCAGCAAACACTATGCATTATGATTATTGTTTCCATAAATGTGTTTTTTTAATGTGAAAATAAAAGAAGCTTTATTAATCTATTATTGTAGTTTCAAGTCATTTTTGACAGGGGGTACGGGAAAATTTTACGAAAACTCAAGGGGTACGGGAACTTTAAAAGGTTAAGAACCACTGTTATAAATAATTTTGAATGGAGTGCTTGCTTGAGTGCTTAAGCAACTTGGTGAGCGCTCTATAATTAAAAAAAAAAAAAAAAAAAAAAAACTTAGTCGCTGAACACACCCCTCAGCCCAATGACAATTGCAATCTATCCGAACAGTACAACCACGATGCATTATATCTGCACATAAGCAGGAGGCATGTTTTTGCTTCATATACGTGTAAGCCGGGTTATTTGTATTTCACGATCGAGGCAGCACACTGTTGCCAATTTACACTACCCAAATAAAGGGATGAACAATTTGTATAATACATTTAATTGTATGTAACATCAACAAACGACGACCGCAGGATCACACAAAACGGTGATAATATCCACCATTACAATACAGCCCACCGACAAGTCCTTCCAATTTGCCATTCAACAAAACCAAAAAAGTTTTATGACATTGCTTTGCCATATAAATCGTACATTTTTTGTAAGAAACGCTGCAACGGCGTTATATACATGACAAAAACTTCAAAATTGATCACTTGGCATTTTACATAACAAAAACTCTACAATGTGGTCCAGCAAGGCCAAACATGGTTACAATATATCCCAATTTTTTTCAAAATTCACAGTGTGTTCCAGAAGTAGCACTTTGTGGAAATATCACCACTTTAAATTGCTGACCTAGAGTGGGCCGAGATGAGCACTTCAGCCAGGAGTGCCGGAGGGTCAAATGCTGTCAAGTGGGCCGGAGGGCAGAAGTGCCGATGCTAGTAGCAATAATAATTTGGCCCCAACAGACAAAAACAACAGAAGTGTGTCTCTGTAATGCTGTTATCAGTGACGGTCTATTAGTTCATATAATAACAGCAAAGCAAATGTCAAACTTCAGAAAAACGATCATCACTAGATAGTTTCGTTGATGTGGTATTTACACTTCCTATGTTAAAAACATACCATCTATCTATAATTCCAGTAATCTCTGTCTGTACGTCTGTACGTCTGTACGTTTGTTTGTCTGTGACCGCTGTTTCTCGACAACCACGGGTCCGATATACTTTTAACTTGCCAGGTATATTGCTGGGGACCCGAGGATGTGCCTTTTCAAGGTTTCATATTAATCGGACAATTACTTACCGAGCTATGTCCAAAAAACGATTCAACCAATCAGAGAGCAGCGAACGATCGCGTGTGCCGAACGTGGCGGGCACACTCTGCCTCGGATGGCACATTTGAGAGCGTATTCATTTATTTCACGTTTGCAAACTATGTTGGCGTTAAACTATGTTTTAAAACTAATAAAACCGAATTTGCGATTCATTCGCTTTCCTGCGCGTTTGTGCACGCGATGGCGATTTCTTTACCAAACTCCGGAAGCCGTTCGCTTTGGACCAAACCATTGCATGTAAATAGAGGGGGGGGATTGTCACCGTACTCGCAAGCCGTTCGCTTTGGACCAAACCATTTCATGTAAATAGAGGGGGGGGATATAATTTTAGATATAGATATAGTACGGGCATGCCCTAGTATTTTAAAATTTGAGTTGCTTTGGGGATATATCTATAAATGTACTCAACAAGGAGAATTTTTGACAAAAATCTACAATGTGCAATATACATTCCCCTTCCCGCATCCTCCCATAACTCCTATAACTCCATCCCCTCCCTCACTGTCCCCAAACCTCCTTCTTCAATTCCCCCTATCCTCATCCCTTTCTCCTCCAATCATCCATTCTCTACCTTTGACCCGGTTTGATTTTTACCAATTTATCCTCCCCCAAACCACAATACTAAATCAATATATGTTCTCTTTGCTGTCAAATGGGACATTAAGAATGTTAACCAAAATACTTGATGATGAAAAGATCTTGTAAATACTCACATTTTCACACAATGTCAATACGTTTTGGAACTTTTGGTTCAGTTTATGACAGGCATGAACATAAGCAGACTCGAATTACTGTATATGTATTGATGAATAATTATGAGATTAAGATTATGACTTTTTTTTTTTTTGAAACAACTCTTCGCAAACATGTGCTCTAACCTTACACTTAAGAAATCAGAAGAAAAAAATATGCAGATCTGGAGTCGAGTTGAGTCATGAATTGAAAGTTAAGCCTTGACGTGTGTGTGTGTGTGTGTGTGTGTGTGTGTGTGTGTGTGTGTGTGTGTGTGTGTGTGTGTGTGTGTGTGTGTGTGTGTGTGTGTGTGTGTGTGTGTGTGTGTGTGTGTGTGCACTTAACCACTTCAAATTATTTATTTGAAAGGTCACAAAGTAAGTGTAATAGGTTTAACTTAGAAGTAATCAGTGGTTTGACTTAAAAATTAAGCTTCAACACTTATCTAGGGAGTTTTAAGGTGAAACAAGCAAACATGAAGACCAAGGAGCTTTCCAATGAAGTCAAACATAAAGTGGTGGAGAAGCACCGTTCGGGAGAGGGTCATAAGAAGATCTCAATATTTTTTTTTGTTTTGTATACAAGATCGAGGCTCATGAAAGAGCTAACATTAATCACCAAAAAAACAAACGGACACATAAAAATATATATAATAAAGGGAGCGGGAGACAAGATGGGGAGAGAGAGGAAAGCACACAAGTGCAACAGTAGAGAACAGCGACATCGGGAGATCTGTGGGAGGGAGAGGGCTTGGGGTGAGGAGGCATGGGAAGGGGGGGGGGGGGGGTGGGAAAGGTATAAAACACATGGACACTGCTAGGACTTCAAAGAAAGAAGTCGGTATTTCAAAAAAGTGGATTGGAGTGAAATTAACGGGGGTAGAAAAGATAAAGGTTTTGGATAGGGGAAGATAAGAGATGCTGGTGAACAGCTGTTTTAAAGACCCGGAGGGAGGAGTGGGATTGAAGAGAGTGAGGGAGTTTGTTCCACAGGTGGGAGAAAATAAGAATGAAAGTGTGAAGGTGAGCAGAGAGTCTTGATTTTGGCAGTTTCACAAGAAGAGGTTTAATGTCACTCATTATCCCTTTAAGTACGGAGAAATCCATCATTACAAAGTGGAAGACGTATCATACTACCCAGACTCAACAAGATCAGGTTTCCCATCCAAACTCGGCAACCAGGAAGTAGGAAACTGGTTTGGGATGTCGCTATAAATCCAACAACGAAGTTGAAAGATCTGCAAGGCTCTATGTCCGAGATGGGGGTCAGTGTTCATCAATTAACAATATCCCGTTCCCTTCACTAAACTGGCCTTCATGGACAGGTGGCAATAAATAAGCCATTACTGGAAAAGACACATCTAAAAGCTTGTATGGAGTTTGTGAAAAAGCTTCTTAATGATACTGCAGGAATGTGGTGAGAAGGTGAGGTCAAATGAGACAAAAATTAAACTTTTTGGTCTAAATTCAAAGCATTGCATCTGGTGCAAGCCTAACGCTGCACATCACTCAGTCAACACAATCCGTGCTGTTAAGCATGGTGGTGGCAGCATCATGTTTTGAGGCTGCTTTTCATCAGTAGGGACTGACCCGCTTGTCAGGATAGAAGGGACAATGGACGGTGCAAAGTACAGGAGAATCGAAGAAAACCTGCTTGAATCTGAAACTGGGTAGAAGGTTCACATTTCAACAGGACAATGATCCGAAGCACAAAGCTAAAGCCACACTGCAGCGCTGCAATAAGAAGAAAATAAATGTTCATGAATGGCCCAGTCAAAGTCCTGACTTGAACACAATTGAACATTTATAGCAAGACTTGAAGATTGCAGTCGATAGACAATCCCCGTCAGACTTGTCAGAACTGGAGCAATTTTAACCTGAAGAATGAGCAAAGATTTCACCATCTGACTGTGCAAAGCTGGTGGAGACCGACCAAAAAGACTCCCAGCAGTCATTGCTGCAAAAGGTGCTTCCACCAAGAACTGACCGAGGGCTGAATACTTTTGCAACCAGTGAATTTTGATTTGTACATGTTTTTTGCAGTTTTTCCTGACACGTAAACTCCTTCAAATATAATTGTTTCGTTTGATCTCTTAATTTATGAATAAAAATGTTCATTTTGGAAAAATTGTTTCTATATAATTCATAATTCATCTAAATGTAGTATTATTGTTTGAGGCCAGGGTATGACTAATTTGGCAAGCCAATGTAACTGGAGAGTGTGTGGGTGTATAATCTATATTATTCAGTTGGCTACTATCAAAATATATGTTATCAGAAAACAGCACATGGCTATACAATCTCCAAGTATGCTCATCCTGAATGCAATCTATGTTAGAAGCTTCCCGATGAGCCTGAGATATTAGTAAAAAACACAACCCAAGAAGACTGGAAGTTAATTATCCAAGTGCAGTGATCGGAAAACGTGGAATAAAAAAAAAGGAAGTTTACTTAATTACAGCTTTTGCCCGAGGTACACAAAATAAACAGCATTTGCCATATTCACCAGACTCGTGGGTACACAGAAGCCTCCCAACACCGCAAAATAGAAGGAAGGGGGAAAAATAAACAACCGCAAAGTTCCAACCACACTGGCCTAACAATGGAAGAAAAGGAAAAAAAAACACGTACAGACCGATTAGATTAAAACAAATGTGTAAATCAGCTGTGGGAGTCTGGAAGGCAGAGCAGAAATAGTGTGGGTAAAACCAGCCTCGGGTAGTCATGGGCCTTACGAAAAGGCAATGACTACAAATGGGTTAACACGGGATAGAAATGTGCAAAAAAAAAATGGGGACAAAAGATATAAAATGAAGTAATCGCCAATCAAAACCAAACTACCAACACCTAATACAATCACCTCCTCTCACATATCATGGAACAGGTCAGAAGGTTGGTCTTTTATATCTTTATCATCTTTATCATCTTTATCGTCCACCAACGACCATCACGAGCAGACAGGTCCTCAAACTGCAGCTCCTTCCTATGGACGGTGCCCACTTTGATGCTTCGCCTGCCTGCGAAACACCAGGGTGAGGCTTTAGAGCCGAGTGGAGATTCCAACCCAGGCTAGCCAACTCAAAGGCAGCAGCGCATAACTCAAAGCTATCCTGCCAGTCCATAATCTTGAGGCAAAAAAGGAAAAATCAGCCGATGGACAGTACTCTAGCAAGTCTACAAAAACTTGTGCACAAATAAGAAACAAAAGAAGCTGATTCCCAGTTCTGTGCAATGACATGTCGCAAAGATGGCCAAGAGTAGCATGATTTGGCCCTTTTAACTGGCTGTAAAAACGTGCAATGTATGCAGACAAATGGTACGTGGGTGCATCAAATCCTACACAGCTATATGGCTGGATCATTTTCTTGTCATCCATTCGATGTGGGAAATATTGCCTGCTGAATCAGGAAATGAATGGCTCAACAACACGGGTTTAAAATTAGCAGCACAAGAGATGGCCAGATAGCAAAGAGTTAACTCTCTGGCTTCTACTAGCCTTGCATTGAGCAGAGATTTCATAATAGTTCGAAAACATAAATATCACATCATACGCAGTAATGAAAGGATAGGTCAGCCGAGGTCAGCTCAAGTTGTCCCTCTCGATCACCTTGATAAGAAACATGACAGTCTCTCATACCGCACAATCGTTACGTTTACAAATTGTTGCTCCTCCAGAAAAATGGCGTTGCATTGTGGTTAGAGAATGTGCTTCGAATCTGGGAGGCCGGAGGTTCGATTCTGACGCTGGCCGAGTCACACCAAGGAAATTTAAAATGGTGCGTGCTGCTTCCTTGCTTGGTGCTCAGCATTTAAAAAATTGAGCAAATATAAACCCCATGGGTTGGCATGAGGACATATCTCCTTAATTGCCTCGCTCATTGCTGGGAGAAAACCGACGTCACAACATGGCGTCACTGGCCCCCCGCAGTGTGGTGGGGAGGTTAGTCCCTGATGGTGATCAGCCATGTTTGTCTCACATCAAATCTTCTGGTGTGTATGTCCATGATTTCTGTGCGACAGCTCTTACAGGAGCCTTACAAGCAGAATATTAAAATCAACAAATGCATAATAATTAAAGGGTGTGTGTGTGTGTGTGTGTGTGTGTGTGTGTGTGTGTGTGTGTGTTGTGTGTGTGTGTGTGTGTGTGTGTGTGTGTGTGTGTGTGTGTGTGTGTGTGTGTGTGTGTTTGTGTGTGGGGTCTCCTCCATAACTCCAAAACCATGAAACCTAGCGGCCCCAAACTTTGCATGCATACTACTCGACCTCCAGTAGATTGCATGAATGAAACCTGGTCGTTTAGGTGTGTTTAAACACCCTTTTTGAATATGATTACCGAGGTGCTCGTTAAAAAAATTTAAAAAAAACCTATCAAAATGGCGCTCTGCCATTTTGGTAAGCCCTATGCCACATCACTGGGTTCCCAAGCCACCATTTTGTTTTGGACTATTGAAACGTGCCTTGCCTTACAACCACGATGGCCTCTCATGGACTAATTAAAGCATACAATCAAAATCTGGATTCTGATTTGAGTATCGCATCCTGTTGACTAAATAAGTATCAAAATCTTGAGTGAAATCGGAACAGTTTACCAACATTAGCGATTCTTATCACTAAGTGTATATATTTATTTATTTAGGCAAGGCTGTCTTCCCTCCTTCTGCTCTGTTAGAATAGGGTTCGTTTTTTTTATTTAACTTAACAATAAAGTTTTATGGCGGTGTTGATGGTGTTGATGATTGTTAGAGCCTGGTGTTGGGCTAGCGGCTAGGATGCCGGCTTGGGATCCTAGGATCCTGGGTTTGAATCCCGGTGGATCGCTGAATTAACGCCAGGGGGGTTGACTCAGCCTGTCATCCTTCTGAGGTCGGCTAATTGAGTACCAGTTCACTGGTAATTCCCTGTTTGTCGTAAAAGGCGACAAAAAGGGTTGGCGGCAGGAAGGGCATCCGGCCGTAAAACATTGCTTCAAAAAGGGGACCAACAAAAACAACAACCACGGTGCCCGAAAAAGGCCAACCCCCTCTTTGCAGGGAAAAAATGGCCTCTAAAGGTGTTTTGTTTTTGTTTGTTTGTTTTTAACAAAGTTTTAACGGGATGTCCAGAGATGCACGGAGACAGTTAAATATTTATAATTAATTTTATCCTTTATCAATTATTTTGTTTGTTCTTTTGTGCCTGTTGCTAAGATTGCCAAACCCTCATATTCTGTGGCACTGCCTTCCCTTCCCCTTTCGCTTCTTTTCCCTCCCCTCTTGCTATCTTCGCTTCATTCCTCTCCCCTCTCACTGCATTTGCTTCCTTCTGCTCCCCTCTCACCGTCTTCACTTCCTTCCCCTCCCCTCATCCTGCCTTCACTTCCAACCGCACCCCTCATGCTGCCTTCCCCTCCCCGTGAGCTGCCTTCCCCTCCCCTCACACTGCCTTCCCCTCCCCTCATGCTGCCTCCACCCTCCTCCCCCACCACCCTCAAACCTCCCGTCTTGCTGCCTTCCCCTCCCCTCAATCTGCTTTTGCTTCCTTCCCCTCCCCTCTTGCTGCCTTCCCATCCCTTCTTACTGCCTTCCCCTCCCTTCATGCTGCATCCACCCTCCTCCCCCACTCCTCCCCAGTCTTGCTGCCTTCCCCTCCCCTCAATCTGTCTTTGCTGCCTTCCCCTCCCCTCAATCGGTCTTTGCTTCCTTCTCCTCCCCTCTTGCTGCCTTCCCCTCCCTTATTACTGCCTCTCCTCCCTTCATGCTGCCTCCACCCTCCTCCCCCACTCCCTCCCCCCCCCCCCCCAGTCTTGCTTCCTTCCCCTCCCCTCAATCTGCCTTTGCTTCCTTCCCCTCCCCTCTTGCTGCCTTCCCCTCAACCTCAATCTGCCTTTGCTTCCTTCCCCTCCCCTCTCGCTGCCTTCCCCTCCCCTCTTGCTGCCTTCCCCTCCCTTGTTGCTGCCTTCCCCTCCCGTCATGCTGCATCCACCCTCCTCCCCCACTCCCCCCGGTCTTGCTGCCTTCCCCTCCCCTCAATCTGCCTTTGCTTCCTTCCCCTCAATCTGCCTTCCCCTCCCCTCTTGCTGCCTTCCCCTCCCTTCTTACTGCCTTCCCCACCCTTCTTACAGCCTTCCCCTCCCTTCATCCTGCATCCACCCTCCTCCCCCACTCCCCCCGGTCTTGCTGCCTTCCCCTCCCCTCAATCTGCCTTTGCTTCCTTCCCCTCCCCTGCCTTCCCCTCTCCTCACCCTGCCTTCTCTTCTCCTCACGCTGCCTTCTCCTCCCTTCTTGCTGCCTTCCCCTCCCGTCATGCTGCCTTCCCCTCTCCTCACGCTGCCTTCTCTTCCCCTCTCCTGTTCCTCCCCCTCTCTTTTCTCTCACTCTTTCCTCCCCCTCCTCACTCTGTCCTCTTCCCTCCTCTCTCTACCTCCCTCCGCCTCATCATCCTCAGCCCTCCCTCCCCGACCCTCCCATCTCTTCTCTCACTCTTTCCGCCCCCTCCTCACTCTGTCCTCTTCCCCCCTCTCTCTATCTCCCTCCTCCTCATCATCCTCGGCCCTCGCTCTCCCACCCCTCCTCTCTCTTTCTCTCTCCTTTCCTCGCTCCCACTCCCCGCCTCCTACAACCGCACCCTCCCAGAGTGTACAGTATAGCGACTTGTGGTGAGGCTTAGCTCTCGCCCCCCCCCCCCACCCCCCGCCTCCTACAACCGCACCCTCCCAGAGTGTACAGTATAGCGACTTGTGGTGAGGCTTAGCTCTCGCCCCCCCCCCCCCCCCCCCCACCGTCCTTTCTCTGTCCCCTCCCCCTCCCTCCCCCTTCCATCTTCTCCATCCGCTCTCTCTATTCCCTACCCCTCCCTCTCTCTCACTTTCTCTCCTCCCTCACATGCACTCCCCCTCCCTCTCTCTCACTTTCTCTCCTCCCTCACATGCACTCCCCCTCCCCTCTCACCTCCTCATCCTTCCCTCCCTCAACCTCCCCCATTCCCCTCAACCTCCCCCATTCACCTCCCCCTCCCCCATTCACCTCCCCCTCCCCCATTCACCTCCCCCTCCCCCATTCACCTCCCCCTCTTAATATTCCCATCACAAACTCAAAGCGACTCTGTGTTTCCTGGCAACGCCGGGTACTTTTGCTAGTAAAACAATAAACTCCAAACATTGTATGTCAGTGTTCCAAAGTTTACGATTTTTTCAAAACCTCATTATATTAGTAAGTAACTTATAAAGATGTTTTGGCAAAGAGTGCAGTAAAACCTCACTGCCCGCACGTGCATGGTCTGCGATTTCGCGTATACGGATACTTAACTTTTGGACACCCTTTCTCTCCTTCTGCGCCGATATATTTCCACGTATCGGCGGAACAGGTGAACTCCTCCCCCCTTAAACTCTTTCAGTTTCGCAAGTTTTTTTAACACTTTCAAATTTTTAACATTTTCGATGAGGATGCAACAGAACAGAAAGAACAGTAGAAAGGAACAAAATAATATTTCTGAAGAAAAAGAAGCATGATAGCTTTCGATGAAGAAGAAGAACCCCATGTTCCTTTTGTTCTGTTGCATACTTGCATTGGGAATGCCTATCGGGGATGCCGCTGCAGACACCTGCAACCTCTGCCAGGCCGCTCCACACACAACAACAAAAAATTTATGGAAGACTGCTCGGTCATGTCTCCACTAAGGCAAGAGCACATCATAATAGATGTGTGGGATCTGTGGGTCACTCCTGGGAGATCGATTGGCAATCTCCGCCATGCTGTGGGCCTGTTCAAGCAGAACTGACCGGGGCTACCCAACAACTATCACAAAACTGTACTGTACTGTCCAGGTACTCCAAGCAGAAAAGCTTTCTTATTGATGGTAAGTATTCCTTATTATACACCGCTCCTTTCCTATGCCATCTCCAGGCGCTGCATGACGTCATTTCCGGGCACCAAAGGTGGCCCGGCAATGACGTGCGCTGAAAGGGGGTACACAGTTTTCACTCTGGTTGTTTTTTTTCTTGTTTGTCCAGGCGATATATCGGCCATCTTTTGAGCTAGGAAGCTGAAATTTCGGCACAATAGTGCGTAGGTGCTTTGGCAAAAAAAAGGTATTTTTACTCCTGCCAGGGAGTAATGCATTCGATCGTGTGTGTGTGTGTGTGTGTGTGTGCGTTCGTATGTTCGTGTGTTTGTGAACAAGATATCTGGAAAAGTTCTGAACGGATTTGGATGAAAGTTGGTGGGGTGATTGCCCTTGGGATAAGGAAGAATTTATTAGTTTTTGGTGAAACCCAGAATATTATTCCGGATCCTGGAATATTTTGAAGGATTTTTTACCATTGGAAGACAGGGCTCAGCAGCGGCCACCCACGGCGGGAGTATGCGCTCTACTGAGTGGCGTTCTAGTTTGTTTTTTGATTAATCAATTAATTGATAAGTTACTTAATTATTATCGATTAATTAAGTACCTATTTATTTCCTTTCTCTTCTGGGCATTATCTCAGGAACCATTTGAGCTCGGAAGCAGATATTTGGACACGACAATGACCACGTGATATGGCTATAAAGGATATTTTGATTTACTTATTAATCAATTTATCGATTAATTATTTAATTATTCTATTATTGACAGTTAATGAATTACAGATTCGGATGAAACAGTGGTGGTTTCGGTATTCTATTAGCCAATTGATTCATAATTGAATTATTTTACAATTATTATTTATTTATTTTCATTATAAATCATTTATTTATTTTCTTTCTCATCTGGGCAATATCTGAGACACCTTTTGAGCTAGGAAGCTGATATTCAGACATGACAGTGACCAAGTGATGTAGCTATAAAGGATATTTTTGATTTATTGATTAATTAATTAATCTATTTATTATTTATTGATTAATTATTTATTTATTTAATTTTTGATCAATTGATTTAATTTTCAAAAAGTTATAGCTTTGGATGAAACACTGGTGGTTCATGAAACATAATTAGCCAATTGATGAAGAAATTATTTTCCGATTGTTATTTATTGATTTCAATTACACAATTAATCAATCAATTATTGTACACCTCTCCTTCCCAATGCCGTCTCTATGTGCTGGACGGCGGTATCGCTGGGCACCGAAGGCGCCCCGGCAATACCGGGCTGTAGGATATTTATTTATTTGGCATGGGGGCGGTGTACTTTGAATGTATCTGTACTTGTTTGATCTTATTTTACTCAATTATTCTTATTTTCTATTCAAATGTCTTATTTTTAAGCTATTTATGTTTTTGAACTTAAATTTTGTGAGACTGGAAGTATGTCCTTGACTCACATGTTAGAAACTTTCGCCATTCGCGATTTCGCCATTCGCGGAGGTTTGCACGAATGTAACCCCTGCGGACAGCAAGATTTTACTGCATTAAAAACCGAAAAAAAACCTCGTGAATATTCACGCAGGAATCAATTATTTGCAGTTTCCAGCAACTCAACATTGCCATCATCATCATCATCATCATCATAAGAGCTTGCTTTTACATGAGCCTTGACCTCAGGATATATTAAGTAAATAAATAAATCCACATCTGTGGCTTCAATGAAGACAACCCCACATTATTACACATAGTGTGTGGCTTCAGTGAAACTACTGCACTCAATCAGCCAAAGTTGGGGAGAGAGAGATCGACGAGGAAAGAAGGATGAAGAGATCACCAGAGGCCAATGGCACAAACCTCCATCTTTTAAATGGATCCCATGCAATGGTCTCGTGGGATTTTGATACAAACGTAGCGTAAAATCGTTCTACAAAAGTGTGTATTCATCAAATCTCGAAAATGAAACGCTTGTGGCATGCACATGGTGGATAGTGTGTATCCAGCATGCTTCGAGGCTCATCTGAGTGAGGGAGTTTGACCCATTGAACGCCATGGCCCGGTTAGGCTGAAATATGCACACTTGTGTGTGTTGTCGTAGCAACGTCGTGTGTCAAATTACAGCAAAATCAGACGAGGCGGGATGTTTGTTGACCACTGGTCCACTTGTCCAGCCTCCAGGACTTCCCCATTCAATCTCGCACCAAAAATATTTCCCCTCTCTTCCCTCGCTCCCACATCCTTCTTTCCCTCTCCTGATAATCCTCCCTGCCCGTTCTTTTTCTCAATTTGACATCTCTCATTTTGCGGACGTATTAAAGAGACACCCCTGTAGTTGTACATGGCAATTGTGTTTACGTCCGCATAAGGTGATACATCTTTTGCCTGCCCGATGGTGGTGGTGCGTGCGCAGCCGGTGGCTGCTGGTTGCATCATTTTCTGGGGGCATGGCAATGCCCTCTATTACCAGTAATCTGGCACTCATTTTGCTGACCTCGTAAGGATGACAGGCTGAGTCAACCCACCTGGTGTCAATTCAACGGCATGACAAGGGCTCCAACTCAGGGCCCTAAGATCTCAAACCAGCCACCTTAACCGTGAAGCCAACAACAGGCCTGCCTACTCGATGGGTTGAGGACATATTTTAAAAACTTTGGAGTAAAAAAAAAAAACAAAAAAAAAAAACATCAATACGTGCACGTGAATACGTCAAAACGTCGAGCGTGATGACGCAACACGCACGAATCCTTGGACGTCCGCATGCATCGATGAACGCTACAGGATGAAAGCACAGCACATTCCCACGATTAAATGACAGCACATTCACCGGGAAACAGCCTGTTGTGCATCAAATACTTAAACTTAACAGTTGAAAAGGATCTCATTCCGGAAGTGGAAATCGCTGTGGAATATTGGGATCAACATGTATAGTAAAACATCCGCGATGTTATGAATACAGAGACGACAACCTCGGGACATGTACAAAGCCGGCTGAGGAAAGCACAGAGTGAAATATCAGCTCGAAGAATGTGAGTGAGTAAAGAATGCAGAGGAAAAAGAGCGAGCCTCGGAAATGTGCACAAAGCGCGCGCCTTGCGGACACGCACAGCCAGGTAGTGGACAGAATTGGGCAGTTAGACGGGACAGCGTTGGGCGACGTGTCTGTACCTGGACAGCTCGCCTGCAGCCCCATCACCAGCAACGAGGCGTTCAATGAGGGACAGGAAGACCAGCGAAAGGGTAGGGCAGGGATAGTGGGCGGGACGGAAAATCATACAGGGGTGGGGCTATGTGAGGTGGGCGGAGCAACGCGGGAAGAGGACAGCTCAGTGATGGAGCCAGGACTGAAGAGAGAGGAAAATATTTAGTGTGAGGTAGACTGTGGGTTGAATAGGACGAGGAAAAATGGATTGTGTGGGAAATAATGAGCTTTTGCCAAATGCAATGGAGAATGCAAAATGGGAAGACAGTTGAAGAGATGGGCGTGGAATTTTGGAATGGGAGGAGCACTGCTGGAGAGAAGGGACATTGGGGAGTGGGAGGAGCTAGTTAATATGGGAGGGTCAATGGGCAGTGGGAGGAGCTATAGGTAATCTGGGAGGGTCAATGGGGAGAGGGAGGAGCTATAGGTAATGTGGGAGGAGCACTAAATAAAATTTCAATGAAACATTTATTATAAACATACACATATTTCTTATGAAGTGCGTTTTATTCTTAATAACATCTCGGAGCGCTTTGCAAAGAAGAGTAGGAATACGAGTTCAAAATTTAAAATGTCACCAACGGTAAAAAATTAAGACAAAGCAACTCCAGAAGCTGTAAAAGAGATTCAAACTATAGAACCGCACTCTTTGACACCGCGACGTAGACCGATATGCCGCCTCCCACATTTTTACATCATTATACATCCTTGTACCAAGTTTGATTTAAATCCCTTCAGCTGTTCACAAGTTATCGCATTTTTACCTGACGTGACCTCTGACCTTTAACCTTTGACCACGGGAACCCAAAATCTAATCGGTTAACCTTTACATCATTATACATACTTGTACCCAGTTTGATTTAAATCCCTTCAGCTGTTCACAAGTTATCGCATTTTTACCTGACATGACCTCTGACCGTTAACCTTTGACCACGGGAACCCAAAATCTAATAAGTTAACCTTTACATCATTATACATACTTGTACCCAGTTTGATTTAAATCCCTTCAGCTGTTCACAAGTTATCGCATTTTTACCTGACATGACCTCTGACCTTTGACCACGGGACCCCAAAATCTAATCAGTTAACCTTTACATCATTATACATACTTGTCCCAAGTTTGATTTAAATCCCTTCAGCTGTTCACAAGTTATCGCCTTTTTACCTGACATGACCTCTGACCTTTGACCACGGGACCCCAGAATCTAATCAGTTAACCTTTACATCATCATACATTACTTGTACCAAGTTTGATTTAAATCCCTTCAGCTGTTCACAAGTTATTGCATGTTTACCTGACATGACCTCTGACCTTTCACCTTTGCCCACTGGACCCCAAAATCGAATCAGTTAACCTTTACATCATCATACATTACCTGTACCAAGTTTGACTTAGTTCCCTTCAGCCGTTCTTCGGTTATCGCTGCAATGAAAACCTGTTAATGACTCTGACCTTTTTTTTTTCTTTTTTCTTTTTTTTGTATACAAGATCGAGGCTCGTGAAAGAGCTAACATTAATCACACAAAAAGTCAAACCGACACACAAAACACAAAAAATAAGGGGAGCGGCAGACAAGATGGGGTAAGAGTGGGAAGGACACAAACACAACATTTGAGAGCAGGGACAACGGGAGAAATGTGGGAGGGGGAGGGCTTTGGGGGAGGTGGGAGAGGTATAAAACATATGAACACTACAAGGACTTCCAGGAAAGAAGTTGGAATTTCAGGAAGAAAAAAAAAATGTATCTGGGGTGAATTAGCGATGGGTCGAAAAGATCAAGGTTTTGGATGGGGGAAGATAAGAGATGGTGGTGAACAGCTGTTTTAAAGACCTGGAGGGAGGAGTGGGATTGAAGGGAGTGGGGGAGTTTGTTCCAGAGGCGGGAGAAAAGGGGAATGAAAGAGTGAAGGTGAGCAGAGAGCCTTGATTTTGGCAGTTTAACCATAAGAGGGTTGCAGGCAGATCTTGTGCGACCTGGAAGTAATATTGGGGGGGACAGAGCACAGAGAGAGCTGGGGGAGCAAGGCCGGAGAGGAGTCGGTAGAAGACAGAAAGACCACCAACCTGCCTGCGGTGAGTGAGTGAAAGGCCCTCGGAGTTAACTTCATCGCAGGAGATTCCAATGATTCTGAAAGCTTTGGTTTCAACAGCGTGAAGCCGAGCTAGGTGTGAGGTAGGAGCACCAGCCCAGAGGGGGGAACAGTATTCCATTGAGCTGCGGATGAAAGCCTTGTATGTGGTGAGGAGCTCACTCGCTCAGGTGTGCCAAGGAAGAACTTCGCACGACGGAGGATGCCCAGTCGGCGACTGGCTTTGGAGGCCAGCTTGGAAATGTGGTTTTCCCAAGAAAGATCATGGCAGATAGTGAGACCCAAAAGCTTGAGCGACAGAACTTCTTGGAGAGGATTGTTGAGAAAGTAGATGGGAGGGTTTTCCAGTCGGTCCTTTCGGAGAGACATTGTAAGAGTGTGCGATTTGTCAGGATTGAAAGACATGTTCCACTTGTTTGACCAGTTTGTGATTTTTTCCAGGTCTGCAGAGAGTGAGGAGGCTGCAGACTGCCGATCTGAGGGATGAGGAATGGAGCGGCAGATCGTGGAGTCATTAGCAAAGAGATAGAGAGAATTTTCCAGAGAGTCGGAGAGATCATTGATGAAGACCAGAAATAGCACAGGGCCCAGAACACTACCTTGGGGAACTCCAGCCAGAACAGGCAGGGGAGATGAGAGAAATCCATTTAGGGCCACACGTTGCCTTCGACCAGAGAGGAAGTCCGCAAGCCATGAGTGGAGATTTCCATGGATACCATAGGAGGAGAGTTTGGTGAGCAGAGCTGGGTGCCAGACCGTATCGAAGGCACGTGATATGTCAAGTGAGACAGCTCTGATTTCCTGTTTGGCATTGAAGACCTCCATCCATTGTTGAGACAGCAGAAGCAACATGTCCAGAGTAGAATGACCTGGTCTGAATCCAAATTGATGATCAGAGATCGAGCCATTGGAGAAGACGAAGGATTTGATATCCGAAGCAATGATGGATTCCAGGACTTTGCTGATAATGGAAGCAGGGTGATTGGTCTGTACTTGCAAGGATCTGTTTTTGCACCTTTTTTGTGTTTTTTTTTTTTTTTTTTTTTTTTTTTTTTTTTTTTTTTTTTTTTTTTTTTGTATACAATATCGAGGCTCGTGAAAGAGCGAACATTAATCACATGAACACACAGAAAGACAAACCGACACATAAAACATATAACATAGGGAGCGGTAGACAAGATGGGGAGAGAGGGGGAAGGACACAAACACAACATTTGAGAGCAGGGACCGAGAGACATGGAGACATCGAGAGATCTGAGAGAGGGCGAGGGCTTTGGGGGGGGGGGGGGCGTGGGAAGGGGGCAGTGGGAGAGGTATAAAACATATGGACACTGCCAGGACTTCCAGGAAAGAAGTTGGAATTTCAAACAAGGTGGATCTGGGGTGAATTAGCGGGGGTAGAAAAGATCAAGGTTTTGGATGGGGGAAGATAAGAGATGGTGGTGAACAGCTGTTTTAAAGACCTGGAGGGAGGAGTGGGATTGAAGGGAGTGAGGGAGTTTGTTCCAGAGGCGGGAGAAAAGAGGAATGAAAGAGTGAAGGTGAGCGGAGAGCCGAGATTTCGGCAGTTTAACCATCAGAGGGTTGCTGGCAGATCTTGTGCGACCTGTAGGAATATTTGGGGGACAGAGCACAGAGAGAGCTGGGGGTGCAAGGCCGGAGAGGAGTCGGTAGAAGACAGAAAGACCACCTACCTGCCTGCGGTGAGTGAGTGAAAGGCCCTCAGAGATAGCTTCATCGCGGGAGATTCCAATAATTCTGAAAGCTTTGGTTTCAACAGCGTGAAGCCGAGCTAGGTGTGAGGCAGGAGCACCGGCCCATAGGGGAGAACAGTATTCCATTGAGCTGCGGATGAAAGCCTTGTATGTGGTGAGGAGCTCAGGTGTGCCGAGGAAGGACTTCGCACGACGGAGGATGCCAAGTCGGCGACTGGCTTTGGAGGCCAGCTTGGAAATGTGGTTTTCCCAAGAAAGATCATGGCAGATAGTGAGACCCAAAATCTTGAGCGACAGAACTTCTTGGAGAGGATTGTGTAAAGCGGTAATGTTTGCTGATTTCCAAGATGCTGGCAGATGACCTTGAGCAAAAGAGAGGGTGAAAAGAACAGAGAGAGGGTGAGATAGAGCGGCAGAGCAGGATTTTAGGACCCGTGGGCTGATGGTGTCTGGTCCAGTTGCAGAATCAGAGTCGAGGTTTGACAGAAACCTCTCCACCTTCTCAGGAGAGAAGGACACAGAGTCCATGAGCAGATGGGTTCGACTGGGAAAGGTGGGAACAGAGAGAGATGGGTTTGGGACACAAGATTTTGAGGCAAACACAGAGCTGAGGCATTCGGCTTTGTCACGTGCGGTGTCAACTGTGTAGCCATTTGAGGTAAGGGAGGGGATGGAGGGGGAACAAACACCAGAAACGGATTTGACCAGATGCCACCAGGATTTGGAGGAAGGAGACAGATTTGAGAGTTCAATCTTGAGTGTGGAGAGATAGTGCTTCCTGGCACTCCTGAGGGTAGACACACACTTGTTCCGAGCTTGGTGGAAGGAACTGAGATTGCCTTCAGTTGGATTTGCCTTCCAAGAGGCAAAGGCAAGTTGTTTCAGGGCAACTGCCTCACCACAAGATTCAGTGTACCATGGACGGGAGGAAGGGTAAGGCAACTGAAGACGAGATGGGATAAATCTGTGCATATGAGAGAGCAGTTTGCTTTGGAAGAATTCCCAGGAAGAATTTAGGTCAGAGGCAGTGGAGATGGCAGACCAGTCCAGATAATTGATGGCTGCTTGCAGAGCGTGCCAGTCAGCCTGAGTGAAATGCCAGACTCATCGGCACTGAGGAGGCTCTCTGAGAATGGCCAGAGAGATGTCCACTTTAACAAGCACATGATCAGAAGAACCGATTGGAGCAGAAGAAGAGCAGCAGACATTTGCAGGGAAGTTAGTCATAACCAAGTCCAGAAGAGAAGATACTCCATTGACTGAGATCCGGGTCGGGAAATTGACAGATTGTGTCAGTCCCAATGAGTCGCAGAAGTCCTTTGCTGAGGTGCCATGGCTGGTGAGAGATGAACCCACACCCAGCTAGCTGGCATGATGACAGTTGAAGTCGCCACATATGAGGAAGAGAGAGTTTGGATGAGTTGATAGAAGTTGGTCCATGTTGTCCGACAGCGAAATGTAAATGGAGTCATCACTGTTTGGAGGACGGTTCAGAACACATATGAACAAAAGGTGTGAGCGGAGAGGAAGCCATAGCCAGAGGTACTCCTGGGGGTGGGGTGGAGAGAGGGCAGTGCAAGGAGAGTGAGCAAGAGAGTTTTTGATAAAGATAGCCAGCCCACCACCAGGACGAGGCTCAGGTCTATCATACCGGAGGAGGGAGTAACCAGGAAGAGATATTAAGGAATCAGAGACATCTTGAAGGAGGAAAGTTTCTGTTAAGCAGATCAAGTCTGGATTGTCAGAAGCAACCTGAATGGAGAGATCAATCAGGTTTGAGCGAAGGCCCCAGATGTTTGAGGTCCATACCGTTAATGAGGAGAGAAGGGGAGCATCGGGTGCAGGACAGGGAGGGGAGGAGTAGGGTCAGATGAAGGATGAGAGAGGGCGGGAGGAAGAGCAGTTGATAGTGTGGCAGAGATTACAGAAGAGTTACAAGAAAGGGAAGGATGATGAGGACGAAAGGTTTGATGGTGATGGGATGAGGCACAGTGTGGGGTTGTTTGAGGGAGAGCAGAGGATGGTCAAAGGTTGGGGGAGGTGGAGGTATGAGATAGAAGGGAGACGAAGTGGGTAGGAGGCAGCTTTGAGAAGGAGGTGGGAGGAGGGAGAATTTGGGAGGGATGGTTGGGGGGTAGATTTGAAGGGGGGGGGGGTTGGGGGGAGTTTTGAAAGGTAGGGGCAAGGGGGGAGATTTGGAGGGGAGGGGCAAGGGGGGAGATTTGGAGGCGAGGGGAAAGGGGGGAGATTTGGAGGGGAGGGGCCAGGGGGGAGTTTAGGAGGGGAGGGGCAAGGGGGAGTTTAGGAGGGGAGGGGCAAGGGGGGAGATTTGGAGCGGAGGGGCAAGGGGGGAGATTTGGAGGGGAGGGGCAAGGGGGGAGATTTGGAGGGGAGGGGCAAGGGGGACATTTAGAAAGTGGATGATTAATGAAAGATGAACATTTATAACAAATTGGGTTTGTTGTGATTTTCAAGTTAGCGATCCGTTTAAGAACGATGGAGGAGGGTTGGAATGAATGAGAATTTAGAGCACGGAGTGAGAAAGAATTATAAGAGATTGAATATTTTATTGAAATGGCATGAGTTGAAGAGGAATTTGAAAGGAGCCTTTTAAATAGGAAGAAAAACAGCGTGTTGTAATAAACCACTGAATAAAACACTGCAGGGGAAAGTTTAAACATATTTAAACAGAACCGTGAAGAACAATCTTATATTCACAAAAATACCAATGGGGAGAGGAAGCCGAGAGGGACACCACGAGTCACTTGAACAGGGCAGAAGGTGGAAGGCAAGGGGATAATGGGGGTGGGGCGGGACAGCACACATGGACAGAGGTGCACGATGGAACAAAAGCACACGAGGAGAAAGGGAAATAAGTTTTTTTTGTTTGTTTTTTGGGCTTGGGGGGGGGGGGGGTTACAACGTTAGACAAAGAGTGGATGTTTGGTGAAGTTTGGGGGAGAGGGGAAAATCAAAAAACCTAGCAAAACAGCGAAGGAAGGTACAAACCAACGGGGGAAGCCTGAGGCTGCAAGGCCTCGCTCGCGACGCGGCAAACAAACGACTAATTTATGAAAGATAAACACTGAGAAACTTCAAAGGGGCACACTATAGGTTCCCACACCGAAAGATAAATACAGTTTCGACAAAATACAATTGTGAACAGACTTAACTTTGAAAACGTGGAGACCGTGTGGAGCTTCGAAAATCCCTGCTGTCATCTCCAAGATCTCGCGAGATCTTTGACCTCTGAATGCCAAAATATAATCAGTTTATCTTTGCATCATAATATATATTTATACCAAGTTTGGTCAAAATCGAAATCCCATCACTGCTTCACAAGTTAGTTTGGTAGCAGCATTTTTATGCCTCCATTGATGAAGTCGCCGGATGCATTATGTTTTCAGGTTGTCCGTCCGGCTGTCCGTGATATGTTTTCGTTACCGCGATAACTTGGGAATGGCTGAAGGGGTCTCAGTCAAACTTGGTGCAGGTATGTATAATGAGGTAAAGATTAACTGATCAGATTTTAGGCTCACGAGGTCAAAGGTCAGAGGTCATGTTAGGTAAAAATCCTGCTACCGCAATAACCTGCGAAGCAGTGATGGGATTCTCACCAAATTTGGTACGATTATGTAGAATGCTGTATAGATTAAGTGATTCGATTTTGGGGTCAAGAGGTGAAAGGTCAAAGGTTAAAGTCTGTAATATGTCTATAACTTGGGAACGGCTGAAGAGATCTAATTCAAACCTGGTACAGTTGTGTATAATGATATAAAGATTAACTGATTCGATTTTGGGGCAAAGGTCAAAGGTCAAAGTCTGTAATAGCTCTATAACTTGAAAACGGCTGAAGTGATGTAATTGAAACTTTGTACAGGTATGAATAATGATGTAAAGATTAATTGATTAGAATTTGGGGCCAAGAGGACAAAGGTCAAAGTCTGTTGTAGATCTATAACTTGAGAACGGCTGAAGTGATCCAATTCAAACTTGGTACAGGTATGTATAATGATGTAAAGGTTAACTGATTAGATTTTGGGGGCCCGTGGTCAAAGGTCAAAGGTCAGAGGTCATGTCAGGTAAAAATGTAATAACTTGTGAACAGCTGAAGGGATTTAAATTAAAACTTGGTACAGGTATGTACAATGATGTAAACATGAACCGATAAATTTTGGGGTCAAGAGGTCAAAGGTCAGAGGTCATATCAGGTAAAATGTGATAACTTGAGAACAGCTGAATGGATGTAAATCAAACTTGATACAAGTATTATAATGATGTAATAATGTGTGCGGAGGCGTATCTGTCAACATCGTGACGTCAAAGAGTGTCGTTCTAGTTACATAATGGGACCTCCGATCTTTCACCTCTTGACCCAATATTCAAATCGGTTTATCTTTGCATCATTATACATACTTGTAACAAGTTTGACTTAGTTAACTTCAGCCGTTCTTAAGTTATTGAGGTAATGAAAAATCAAGACTCTCTGCTCACCTTCACTCCTTCATTCCTCTTTTCTCCCACCTCTGGAACAAACTTCCTCACTCTCTTCAATCCCACTCCTCCCTCCAGGTCTTTAAAACGGCTGTTCACCACCATCTCTTATCTTCCCCAATCCAAAACCTTGATCTTTTCTACCCCCGCTAATTTCACCCCAAAGCCACTTTTTTGAGGTGCCGACTTCTTTCCTGGAAGTCCTTGGTGTCCTTGCGTTTTATACCTATCCTGCCTCCCCCCAGGCCCTCTCCCTCCCACACATCTCCCGATGTCCCTGCTCTCAAATGTTGTGTTTGTGTGCTTCCTCCCCTTCTCTCCCCATCTTGTCGACCGCTCCCCTTTTTATATACTTTGTTTGCTTGTTTGTTTGATTTGCTTGTTTGATAAATGTTAGCTCTTTCACGAGCCTCGACTCTGTATACAAAAAAAAAAAAAAAAAAACCTATTACAGACTCTGACATTTGACCTCGTGACATAATAATCAAATCACTTCATATTTGCATCATAATATACATACTTGTACCTACCTTGGTCAAAATGCCATCACTGGTTCACTAGTTATCGCCGTAACAGGTTTTTAACCTAATGTGACCTTTGACCTCATGAACCCAAAATCTAATCAGTTCATCTTTGCATCATTAGACATACTTTTTCCAAGTTTGATTTAAATCCCTTCAGCCATCCTGAAGTTATTGTGGTAACGAAAACCTATCATGGACGCACGGACGGCTGGAAGGACAGCCGGACAGACAACCCAAAAAATATAATGCCTCCGCGACTTCGTTAGCGGAGGATTAAAAACTGTGACCGATGAGGGAGTGAGTTCCATGGTGACACAGCTTAACTGAAGAATCATCAATCACCAAAAGTCTTCACCTTCATGGTGCAGGAAACAATCAGGAAATTCTCGGTGCTGGACCACAGCAGAGCTTCATTGTGGGGAGGGTGAGTAAGGTGTAATGAGGTTAAAATATACACAGGAACTACTTTGAGGTCTAATAATGAGTTCAATATATATATATATATATATATATATATATATATATATAATTATATATATATATATATTGTGAGAAACCACCGGTGAAACCACCGGTTCTCACCCAGATTTGGTGCCCCGCCCACCGCGTGACGTGGCCTCCTTGGAGCCTCACGCGATCGGGAGGCGATTCGGCACGTGATTGGTGGAGAGTCAAGAGAGGCGGTCGCCATCTTATGCAACGGACGCGACTGGAAGGCTCCGAGTGGGAAATAGATAAAGGGATTTCCCTTAATCTTCACGACAGCCGCGTTGGGCTGATCGTTTACCGTTCTGTATTTTACGAGTGAGTAACTCCGGAAGAGAACGAGTGATTCCCGGATCTCGTGGATTGGAACCGTGAGTCAGATATTGCCTGCGTCGTGTTGGAGCTGCTGGCCGACCGTTCCTGCAGGCCTTGTGCGGTGTATTCCACTCTGTTACCCTCCGAGTCCCGGAGATCGTCGATTGGAACCGCGAGTGATCTTGCCTGCGTCCTGTTTGGAGCTTCTGGGGCCGACAGTTCCTGCAGGCTTTGTGCAGTGTATTCCATTCTGTTACCATTTATGGTTTTTGTGATCGAGCCAATAAAGCATCGTGCCTTACCCCTAGAAGGCCGATTAAAACACAATTGTGTTTATTGAGTTCTCTCTGTCCACTCCGTGGACTACTTGAAGCCCGGACATTAACGTCCGTATTCCGTGCTGGGAACCATTTCACAGCCGGGATCGCGACAAATGGGGGCCCGTCCGGGATCATTCAAGTAAGAGACATTCGAATTGAGACGGGAATTCTGCATCTGCATCTTCTTTGCATCTGCTCACCAGCGGACGCCGTCTTGGAGGAGCCTTCTCACCAGCGGACGCCGTCTTGGAGGAGCCTTCTCGCCAGCGGGCGCCGTCTTGGAGGAGCCTTCTCGTCGTGGGACGCTGTCTTGGGTGGTGCTTCACTGCCGAATAAGTGAATAGCTTCGGATCCCTCCAAACAACCGACAAAAAAAAAAAAAAACGTGAGTATTTGTACGTGGTATTTTTCTCATTGGCAATTTGATGTGCGGTGGTGATATTGTGTAGTTCGTGTCGTATTTCCCCAACAGAGCGTTGTGTTTGAGCGTTGTGTTTTGTGCCTTGTCTTATGATAACTCGTAGCCAAGCTATGTCGACCAGAGAAGTGAGAGTTCAACCTGATCATGTTGACAGTCGCGTGGGTGGCGATGCGAGCGACGCAATCAGCCTTGACCCAGTCACTAAACCCGATATGTTAGGAAGCGATTCCATCATGACTAAATGCATGCGTTCGCCCTTCTGGACCGGGCTGACTCCGGTTCAACAACTTGACATGTATAACAGGGAGAATGACAGGGCAGAGGCAGAGCGTGCGGCAGCAGAGAGAGAGCGTGAGAGAGAGAGAGAGCGTGCGGCAGCAGCAGAGGCAGAGCGTGCTGCGGCAGCAGAGAGAGAGCATGCGGCAGCAGAGAGAGAGCGTGAGAGAGAGAGAGAGCGTGCGGCAGCAGCAGAGGCAGCAGCAGAAGCTGAACACGTCAGAGAGCATGAGTTGCGAATGTTGACTGAACGACCGCGGGCAGAGGGGTCTGCTGCAAGAGTCCCGGAAACTGTTCATGTTCGTTTGCCGGACTGGACGGGAGACACGAAGCCAGAAGCGTATCTGGAGATGGCGGAGAAGTTGTTGGCTGCCGGTGGCATTGATGAGAGCTTGTGGGTCGGCCATCTTGTGAGCCATCTATCTGAGAGGGCGAGGGAGGTATATGCGAGGATGGCAACCGAGGACGCAAACAAATACAGGGCATTGAAGGCCGAGATTTTGAACGCCTATGCGGTGTCCGCATGTATTTATAGGAGAAATTTTTTCAGCTGGACTCGTGAGTCCAGTCAAACCTATGAGGAACATTCGCGGGCCTTGTTGGAACAGCTGCAGAGATGGTTCAAGGGGAGCAAGGTTGAGTTACCTCAAGCGGTTGCGGAACTCCTGGTGCGTTACCGTATCGATCAACAGCTTCCGCCTGACTTAGCATTGTTTCTTGTCGACAAAGACACTGTTTCCTTGGCAGACTGCGTCAACCTTATTGATAAACATGTTTTGGCGTGCAAAATGCTGCAAGTCACGCAGTCGCGTCGTAAGACGGAGGAGTCTGCGATCAAGACCGCCCCCCGTCTGCCCGGCGGCTGGATCGAGGGGAGGGGTTCTCCGATGCCCTCCACTGGTGGCGGTCGCGAGCCGCAGACCAGGGCAGGGCCCTGGTGCGATTTCTGCAAACGCGTGGGGCACGGTGAAAACCGCTGCTTCTCTAATCCCGCTAGTCCGGCCTACCGAGGCAACCCTCCTGTTAAGTCGGAGGGAGATCAGTGGAGCTCATCCGCCGGGCCCTCGCACACGACGGTGGCATCGGTGACCGAGGTCACTGCCACCGAGGCTAATTCCATTCATCCACTGTACCAGGATTATTCAGGGACAGCCTTAGTGGGTGGCCCTGATTCGATGCTGAAGTTTGAGGCCCAATACCTTCGGGATACTGGGGCGACACGGTGTGTTCTCCGGGCGGGGGTAGTTCCGGCCTCTCAGATGCGTTATACCGGCGAGTATACCCTCCTTCGGGGCATTGACCGGGTTCTTGGCCGGTATCCCCTTGCC
Organism: Myxine glutinosa; assembly: GCF_964187855.1. NCBI lineage: Eukaryota > Metazoa > Chordata > Myxini > Myxiniformes > Myxinidae > Myxine > Myxine glutinosa. Next base: position 42,494,672 of record NC_136264.1, on the reverse strand, counting down.
CTCCTCGAGGTCCGGAGTGACATTTTTAAGGGTCCAGTGACCTGTGTGGTGGTACCCTACTACCCGATACCCGGGGTCTCCTTGCTGATTGGCAATGATGCCATGGCCAGGGAGGAGTCATTGACTCTGACCTGTGGGGGGGTCACTAGATCCCAGAGTAAACAGGCGGAGAGAGTGGCGGAGTCAGACATATCTTCACTCTGGCCCGAGGAGCCTAGCGCCTCGACTCCAGTTCCCGACGGTGACGTTGCGTCAGCTGAAGTCCACCCGAGCCTCCCGTCAAGCCACCCTCAGGTGCCGTGCTCCTCAGGGACCGCTCCCGCCATGTCGCGATTCAGCAGGAACGCTAATGCTAAGGTATATGTGGGAAACCTGGGCAATGGAGCAGCGAAAGCCGAGCTAGGGAGGGTCTTCGAACATTACGGACCACTCCGTAACGTATGGGTTGCTCGAAACCCACCTGGATTTGCAGTTGTTGAGTTTGAAGAGCCACGAGATGCTGAAGATTCGGTCAGAGCCCTTGATGGAAGGTTAATTTGCGGATCGCGTGTGTGCGTCGAGATGTCGAATGGCATGTCGCGGCGGCCTCGTTTCAGACGCCCTTTGGTCCGCAGGCCTTTCGACCCGAACGATCGATGTTACCAGTGCGGTGAAAGGGGTCATTACGCATATGACTGTTGTTCTCGACACCGGAGGAGTACCCGCCGCTCTAGGTCTCGGCCCGTTTCCTTCCTGTCAACGCTTCCCCCAACTTGAGTTTGGCCCCCTTGCCTCTCTATTGTGCTTTGTGTGAAGTGTAACTCTTGTAGGGTAGATATTAATGTGGTGTATGGTGTTAAAATTTGTGTGTGAAAAAAAAAAAACCAAACTGGTTCATTGTTAACCTGTTAATGCCTGTTAATTGCCTGTGCGTTAATAATTGCGTTATTGTTGCGCTATTGCGTTGCGTTGTATTGTTGCGTTGTTGCGTTATTGTTGTTAATAAGTGTTAATAATTGTTAATTGCGTTAATTGCCTGTTAGCGATTACCGCCATCATCTTGCCATGTGATTTGCACCTACTACAAATACTGGTTTTAAAAACGCCGTCTATTCGACGGGGTTTTTACTTAGGGGGGGAGGACTGTGAGAAACCACCGGTGAAACCACCGGTTCTCACCCAGATTTGGTGCCCCGCCCACCGCGTGACGTGGCCTCCTTGGAGCCTCACGCGATCGGGAGGCGATTCGGCACGTGATTGGTGGAGAGTCAAGAGAGGCGGTCGCCATCTTATGCAACGGACGCGACTGGAAGGCTCCGAGTGGGAAATAGATAAAGGGATTTCCCTTAATCTTCACGACAGCCTCGTTGGGCTGATCGTTTACCGTTCTGTATTTTACGAGTGAGTAACTCCGGAAGAGAACGAGTGATTCCCGGATCTCGTGGATTGGAACCGTGAGTCAGATATTGCCTGCGTCGTGTTGGAGCTGCTGGCCGACCGTTCCTGCAGGCCTTGTGCGGTGTATTCCACTCTGTTACCCTCCGAGTCCCGGAGATCGTCGATTGGAACCGCGAGTGATCTTGCCTGCGTCCTGTTTGGAGCTTCTGGGGCCGACAGTTCCTGCAGGCTTTGTGCAGTGTATTCCATTCTGTTACCATTTATGGTTTTTGTGATCGAGCCAATAAAGCATCGTGCCTTACCCCTAGAAGGCCGATTAAAACACAATTGTGTTTATTGAGTTCTCTCTGTCCACTCCGTGGACTACTTGAAGCCCGGACATTAACGTCCGTATTCCGTGCTGGGAACCATTTCACAGCCGGGATCGCGACAATATATATATATATAGATATATATATAGATATACAGTCACGTGAAAAAGTAAGAACACCCCATGTAAAGTTTTGACTTTTTCAACATATTTCAACATACAGCTATTTGATCTTCATTTCAACAATATTGATAGATAAAGGTGATATAATATAACAAATATCATGAAACATTTACCTTTTGTAGTCCATTGTATAATTTAAATACACATAAATGCAAATTTCGCATGTGGAAAAGGTAACCCCGGCATTTATCACTACTTCAAATACCTAAAATTAGAATCAGGTGCATCAGCTCAGGTGCAAATGATTAGAACATCGTTAGAGAGGATCTTGGAGGAACCTGTCTTATTTAAACCTCAGACATTTCGTTTGGTTTGCTCTTTGTTCTTATACCTGGTTTGTTATACCTTTGTTCTTATAGCCTGGTGTTGGCTTAGCGGTTAGGGTGACGGCTTGGGATCCTAGGATCCTGGGTTCGAATCCCAGCCGATCGCCGAATTAACACCAGGGGGGTTGACTCAGCCTGTCATCCTTCCGAGGTCGGCAAATTGAGTACCAGCTTGCTGGGATGAATGATCCCGGTGTGTACCCCGGTTTAGAATAGGTACACCGTATCCCTGCGCATCGTAAGAGGCGACCAAGGGTTGGCGTCAGGAAGGGCATCCGACCATAAAAACATTGCCTCAAACAGGGAACCATGATTGTCATGGGGCCCGCAAGGCCAACCCCCACTTTAGCGGGGGAAAATGGCCTCAAAACGATCATTCATTCATTTCATATTTGTTGTTGAAGTGTGCGGCGTCACCATGCCTAAATCAAAAGAGCTCTCTGAGGCCTTCAGAAAGAAGGTTATAGATGCCGACGAGTCTGGGAAGCGATTTATAAAGATCTCCAAACAATTTGAAATCAATCATTCGACTGTCCGGAAGATCATCTACATGTGGAGAAGATTCAAAACAACTGCCAACTTGTTCAGGCCATGCCGCCCCAGCAGTTCAGCCCGAGAGCAGACCGCAAGATACTGAAAGAAGTCTCTAAGAACCCCCAGAATGTCATCACGGGACCTACAGGTAGCTCTTACCACTGTTGATGTCAAAGTGCACGAGTTTACCATTAGAAAGAGGCTGCACAAATTTGATCTACATGGGAGGTGTGCCAGGAGGAAACCTTCGCTGTCCAGAAAGAACATCAGGGCAAGACTAAAGTTTGCGAATGAACACCTAGGCAAAGACCAGCACTTCTGGAACAATGTGCTCTTGACAGATGAGTCAAAGGTAGAGCTATTTGGCCACAGTACCAGAAGACATGTTTGGCGAAAACCAAAGACAGCATTTGACCACAAGAACCTGATACCAACTGTAAAGCATGGTGATGGAAATATTATGGTTTGGGGCAGCTTTGCTGCATCAGGGCCTGGGCAGCTCACCATCAAAGAAACCACTTTGAATTATTCATTGTGCCAGAGGGTGCTTGAGGATAACGTGAGGCCATCTGTCGGAAAGTTGAAGCTCAACCGAAGGTGGACCTTGTAACATGACAATGACCCTAAACATACCAGTAAATCCACCAAGGAATGGCTGAAAAGAAAGAAATGGAGGGTTCTGGAATGGCCAAGTCAAAGCCCGGATCTAAATCCCATCGAGATGTTGTGGGGGGATTTGAAACGAGCTGTGCATGCAAGAAACCCCTCAAACATCGCACAGCTGAAAGAATTCTGCATGGAGGAGTGGGCAAAAATTTCTCCGAGTCAATGTCAGAGACTGGTAGACAGTTATAAGAAACGCCTACTTGAGGTTGTTTCTGCCAAAGGGGACAATACCACCTATTCGAGCCAAGGGTGTACTTACTTTTTCCACATGCAAAATTTGCATTTATGTTTATTCAAATTATACAATGGACTACAAAATGTAAATGTTTCATGATATTGGTTGTATTATATCACTTTTATCTATCAATATTGTTGAAATGAAGATCAAATAGCTGTATGTTGAAATATGTTGAAAAAGTCAAAATGTTACATGGGGTGTACTTACTTTTTCACTTGACTGTATATATTTATATATGGTACTGAAAGATATATATGGTACAATATATATATATATTGTTGCGGCCCGCGGATAAGGATGTTGGTTTGCCGGGCGGATGGCACCGCGGCCTAACAGTTACCCCGACTAACCCGATTCCCGAACGTTGGCCGGATCGCGCCACAGATATTCAATATGGAAAAGACAAAAGCGACACGGATGTGAAGAAGAAGAAGAAGAAGACGAAAAAAAGGTTGAAAATACTACTAAATTTATTCCTACTATATACAGGCTCAAAATAACCAAGGAAGAAGGAAAGATAATAAAATAATATACAGAATAATTAGAGACACAGTGCAAATTCCTTATACAAGCTTAATTAAATCCCCAGGGACAAAACAAACAGAACAAACTCACGTACACAAAAGGATGGAAAGGCAGGAGGTGGATGGCTGGAGGGAGAGGAAGGTCCGAGGGGTCCTGCAGCACGATCGGCGCGTTTAGCAGCCGCCGTTCCTTCGCGGCCCTGCTCAAAACCGCCGTCCAGGCCCCAAGCGGCTGTTGTTGCTGCTGTTGTCTGCTGCTGCTGCGGTGGACGTCGCGCGCTTTGCCAGGACTACAACAGGCTTCTTGCTGTTAACTACTGCTCAGTCCAACTTTGGCGAGCAAGGCGACGAATAGCAGGCTTTGTGCTTTCCGGGATGTCCTCTCTTTGGATGTTCTTTCTGGATCTCCTCTTTCTTGGTCCAACCACTCTTTCTCTCTCTTGGTCCAATCACTCCTCACCACCGACAACCACCTTGCTTCTTGCGCGCGCGCCTTTATAGCGCCTCCGGCGATCAAGCCGCCGGCCTTCAGGACACGCCCATCGGTGTGCTCACCTCGGCCCTGGTTGGTCGCGCAACCCTCTGGCTCCGCCCTTGATGACAACGGGCGGGCACGCCCGTCTTCCCCGACCCGAGCACATGTTCAATGGTGGTTTTGGAGGGGATGTAATTGGCAATCGAGGCTTGGCAATGACGAAAGGGGATGTGAAAGGAAATGGAGATTTTGGGGATGGGAATGAAAGGGGATCTATTCTTATGTAATGCAGTGCAATGGAGTGTCATCTTAATGGAAGACAAGGCCTTACCCTAATACACATAATAAAGATATAACTATCAACCAGGGGGAAATCTATGATTGGCTAACGTGTATGCTTTATGGACTAATTATGGGACGCCCTTTGACCTTTACACAACACTGGAGGCAGGAGGGTCCAGAATCAAGCAATATTAATAAAACACACAATAAAAAAAATACAATCCTCATATCCGCAACACTATATATATATATATATATAATATATGTATATATACACATATATATATATATATATATATATATATATATATATATATATATATATATATATATATATATATATATATATATATATATATACAGACTTGGCATTTAATATGGAATATTTTTTTGCGGGGGTGAACTTACTTTTCAAGATGACTTAGAACCAAAAGTTCATTGGAATTATGTTGAAATTATTCTAGATTTTGTTAATGTGACGTTTAAAAGAAACAAAAACCACATTTGACATTTTGAAGCAAATAAATTGATCCTCGAAAGTGATGTAAACTGATATCGAACTCAACTCATGGACAGTACTGTGTTAAACTTGTGTACGTTTTCCAGAAGTATCTCTTGATTTTGCACATTAGCCAAAAAAATCTTCAACAAAAACAAAAGCTAAATTATGACTGGGATTACGGACAGTAAAATTACAGTTCAGTACTTCATGTAACCCCCACGAGCATTCAGGAGAGCGCGTACACGTTGAGGCATGCTGTTCAGGAGATTTGCCAAGGTTTGGACAGGAATCGCTTGCCATGCAGTGACAATAGTCTGCTGCAATTCACGCACAGAAGTCGGCTGCTGGTCCAAGTTGTCGATTTGATGCGTTAATTCTGCCCACAAGTTCTCTATCGGATTCATATCCGGGGACATGGCAGGCCACTCCATATGCTCTACACCACGTCGAGCAAGAAAGTGTTGGATCATGCGAGCACGATGAGGCCGTGCATTGTCATCTTGGAAGACAAAGTTTCCTCGAAAGGCTGCACGAGCAAATGGAAGCAATGTTTCTTCCAGAATGACCCTGTACTTGAACTGGTTCAGGTTTCCATTCAGAACAACCAGGTCAGTTTTGCCCCCTGCATGAAAAGCAGCCCAAACGGTCACCCCACCACCTCCAGCTTGGACTCTTGGCACTATACAATCTTCGTTGTGGGCTTCATGCACTTGTCTGCGCACTCGGACGCGGCCATCTTGACGATAGACCAGAAATATAGACTCGTCACTGAAGGTCACGTGATTCCAGTGTCCTGGCTGCCATTGACGGTGCTCTCTGGCCCACTGCAATCGGCGCTGGCTGTGTTGTCTGGCCAGGCGTGGCTTTCTCAGGGGACGCCTGGCACGATAGCCTGCTTGAACCAGTCATTGGTTGACTAGCCTTCTGGATACAGGCACATTTGTCAGTTGATGCCACTCAGCCCTATGCCGATTAGCTGACTTGGTACGGCCTTTGCAGACTAACCGGTCTGCGAGATCAAATCTCGAGAGATCTTGGAGACGGTGGCAGGGGTTTTCGGCGGTCCACACGGTCTCCACGTTTTTCAAAGTTAAGTCTGTTCACAATTGTATTTTGTCGAAACTGTATTTATCGTTCGGTGTGTGAACTTATAGTGTCTCCCTTGGAAGTTTCTCGGTGTTTATCTTTCATATATTAATCGTTTGTTTGCCGCGTCTCGAGCAAGGCCTTGCAGCCTCAGGCTTCCCCCGTCGAAGGTTGTTCCTTCCTTCGCTGTTTTGCTAGCTTTTTTGATTTCCCCTTCTCCACCAAGCTTCACCAAACATCTTCTATTTGTCTAACGTTGAAACCCCCCCCCCCCCAAAAAACAAACAAAAAAACAAACGAAAAAAACTTTTATTTCCTTTTCTCCTCGTGTGCTTTTGCCTCTGCCCACGTGCGCTGTCTCGCCCCGCCCCCATTTTCCCCTTGCCTTCCACCTTTTGCCCTGTTCAAGTGACTCGTGGTCGTCGCTCTAGGCTTCCTCTCCCCATTGGTATTTTTGTGAATATAAGATTGTTCTTTACAGTTCTGTTTAAATATGTTTCAACTATCCCCTTCAGTGTTTTATTCAGTGGTTTATTACAACACGCTGTTTTTCTTCTTATTTAAAAGGCTCCTTTCAATTTCCTCTTCAACTCATTCCATTTCAAAAAAATATTCAATCTCTTATGATTCCAAATAACTCCATGCTCTAAATTCTCATTCATTCCATCCCTCCTCCATCGTTCTTAAACGAATCGCTAACTTGAAAATCACAACAAACCCAATTTGTTATATATGTTCATCTTTCATTAATCATCCACTTTCTAAACTCCCCCTTTGCCCCTCCCCTTCAAATCTCCCCCCCAACCATCCCTCCCAAATTCTCCCTCCTCCCACCTCCTTCTCAAAGCTGCCTCCTCCCCACTTCGTCTCCCTTCTATGTCATACCTCCACCTCCCCCAACCTTCTACTTTCCTCTGCCCCCCCTCAAACAAACACTCACTGTGCCTCATTCCATCACCATCAAACCTTTCGTCCTCCTCATCCTTCCCTTTCTTGTAACTCTTCTGTAATCTCTGACACACTATCAACTGCTCTTCCTACATCCCCCTCTCACCCTTCATCTGACCCTACCCCTCCCCTCCAATGTCCTGCACCCGATGCTCCCCCTTTCTCCTCACTAACGGTATGGACCTCAAACATCCGGGGCCTTCGCTCAAACCTGATTGATCTCTCCATTCAGGTTGCTTCTGAAAATCCAGACTTGATCTGCTTAACAGAAACTTTTCTCCTTCAAGATGTCTCTGATTCCTTAATATCTCTTCCTGGTTACTCCCTCCTCCGGTACGATAGACCTGAGCCTCGTCCTGGTGATGGGGTGGCTATCTTTATCAAAAACTCTCTTCCTCACTCTCCCTGCACTGCCCTCTCTCCACCCCACCCACAGGAGTACCTCTGGCTACGGCTTCCTCTCCGCTCCCACCTTTTGTTCATATGTGTTCTGTACCGTCCTCCAAACAGTGATGACTCCATTTACATTTCTCTGTCGGACAACATGGACCAACTTCTATCAACTCATCCAAACACTCTCTTCCTCATATGTGGCGACTTCAACTGTCATCATGCCAGCTGGCTGGGTGTGGGTTCATCTCTCACCAGCCATGGCACCTCAGCAAAGGACTTCTGCGACTCATTGGGACTGACACAGTCTGTCAATTTCCCGACCCGGATCTCAGTCAATGGAGTATCTTCTCTTCTGGACTTGGTTATGACTAACTTCCCTGCAAATGTCTGCTGCTCTTCTTCTGCTCCAATCGGTTCTTCTGATCATGTGCTTCTTAAAGTGGACATCTCTCTGGCCATTCTCAGAGAGCCTCCTCAGCGCCAACGAGTCTGGCATTTCACTCAGGCCGACTGGCATGGTCTGCAAGCAGCCATCAATCAACTGGACTGGTCTCCCATCTCTAATGCCTCTGACATCAATTCTTCCTGGGAATTCTTCCAAAGCAAACTGCTCTCTCTCATGCACAGATTTATCCCATCTCGTCTTCAGTTGTCTTACCCTTCCTCCCGTCCATGGTACACTGAATCTTGTGGTGAGGCAGTTGCCCTGAAACAACTTGCCTTTGCATCTTGGAAGGCAAATCCAACTGAAGGCAATCTCATTTCCTTCCACCAAGCTCGAAACAAGTGTGGTTCTACCCTCAGGAGTGCCAGGAAGCACTATCTCTCCACACTCAAGATTGAACTCTCAAACCTGTCTCCTTCCTCCAAATCCTGGTGGCGTCTGGTCAAATCCGTTTCTGGTGTTTGTTCCCCCTCCATCCCCTCCCTTACCTCAAATGGCTGCACAGTTGACACCGCACGTGACAAAGCCGAATGCCTCAACTCTGTGTTTGCCTCAAAATCTTGTGTCCCAAACCCATCTCTCTCTGTTCCCACCTTTCCCAGTCGAACCCAACTGCTCCTGGACTCTGTGTCCTTCTCTCCTGACAAGGTGGAGAAGTTTTTATCAAACCTCGACTCTGATTCTGCAACTGGACCAGATGGCATCAGCCCTCGGGTCCTAAAATCCTGCTCTGCCGCTCTATCTCACCCTCTCTGTTCTTTTCACCCTCTCTTTTGCTCAAGGTCATCTGCCAGCATCTTGGAAATCAGCAAACATTACCGCTTTACACAAAAAAGGTGCAAAAACAGATCCTTGCAACTACAGACCAATCAGCCTGCTCCCAATTATCAGCAAAGTCATGGAATCCATCATTGCTTCAGATATCAAATCCTTCCTCTTCTCCAATGGCTTGATCTCTGATCATCAATTTGGATTCAGACCAGGTCATTCTACTCTGGACATGTTGCTTCTGCTGTCTCAACAATGGATGGAGGTCCTCAATGCCAAACAGGAAATCAGAGCTGTCTCACTTGACATATCACGTGCCTTCGATACGGTCTGGCACCCAGCTCTGCTCACCAAACTCACCTCCAAGGGAAATTTCAGGTATTCAGGGAAATCTCCACTCATGGCTTGTGGATTTCCTCTCTGGTCGTAGGCAACGTGTGGCCCTGAATGGATTTCTCTCATCTTCCCTTCCTGTTCTGGCTGGAGTTCCCCAAGGTAGTGTTCTGGGCCCTGTGCTATTTCTGGTCTTCATCAATGATCTCTCCGACTCTCTGGAAAATCCTCTCTATCTCTTTGCTGATGACTCCACTATCTGCCGCTCCATTCCTCATCCCTCAGATCGGCAGTCTGCAGCCTCCTCACTCTCTGCAGACCTGGACAAAATCACAGACTGGTCAAACAAGTGGAACATGTCTTTCAATCCTGACAAATCTCACACTCTTACAATGTCTCTCCGAAAGGACCGACTGGACAACCCTCCCATCTACTTTCTCAACAATCCTCTCCAAGAAGTTCTGTCGCTCAAGCTTTTGGGTCTCACTATCTGCCATGATCTTTCTTGGGAAAACCACATTTCCAAGCTGGCCTCCAAAGCCAGTCGCCGACTGGGCATCCTACGTCTTGCGAAGTCCTTCCTTGGCACACCTGAGCTCCTCACCACATACAAGGCTTTCATCCGCAGCTCAATGGAATACTGTTCCCCCCTCTGGGCTGGTGCTCCTGCCTCACACCTTGCTCGGCTTCACGCTGTTGAGGCCAAAGCTTTCAGAATCATTGGAATCTCCTGCGATGTAGTCAACTCCGAGGGCCTTTCACTCACTCACCGCAGGCAGGTTGGTGGTCTTTCTGTCTTCTACCGACTCCTCTCCGGCCTTGCTCCCCCAGCTCTCTCTGTGCTCTGTCCCCCCAATATTCCTTCAGGTCGCACAAGATCTGCCTGCAACCCTCTTATGGTTAAACTGCCAAAGTCTAGGCTCTCTGCTCACCTTCACTCTTTCACTCCCCTTTTCTCCCGCCTCTGGAACAAACTCCCCCACTCCCTTCAATCCCACTCCTCCCTCCAGGTCTTTAAAACAGCTGTTCACCATCATCTCTTATCTTCCCCCATCGAAAACCTTGATCTTTTCTACCCCCGGTAATTCACCCCAGAGTCCTTGCAGTGTTCATATGTTTTATTCCTCTCCCACCTCCCCCCAAGTCCTCCCGATGTCCCTGCTCTCAAATGTTGTGTTTGTGTCCTTCCCCCTCTCTCCCCATCTTGTCTGCCGCTCCCCTTGTTTTTTGTGTTTTGTGTGTCGGTTTGTCTTTTTGTGTGATTAATGTTAGCTCTTTCACTAGCCTCGATCTTGTATACAAAAAAAAAAAAAAAAAAAAAAAACCGGTGCAGCTGGCGATCATCTCTCCTTGTGGTTCTGCGTGGACGTCCTGGCCTCGGTATTGGAGTAGGGACACCCATCTGAGCATTTCGTTTCAGGATCTTTGACACCTGACCTTGAGTGATGCCATACTGCCGAGCAATAGCACGCTGTTTCATGCCAGAATTTCGTAAAGCCACCACTCCATGACAAACAGCATTGTCAAGTTGACGGACCATCTCCAGAGGAAGCGGCAATAACTTTTGTAGACGTGCAGCAGTTGTTTTCCACTAATACAGAACGCAACAACCCTTATATACCCGATTGTGAAGCCAATCGTCAAATGTACCTGTCCTTACATTTTGTCACGCCACCTGTGATATAATCCTGTTATTGACTTCTTACTGCGAAAGACAATCAGTGACATGGTTCTTTCAACAAAGACGTCACCGAAGGGTAAAAAAAACTCACCAGATTGATATACTGAGTTCAGAAAGTAAACCCAAGTCAAGAAAATATATATATATTCCATATTAAATGCCAAGTCTGTATATATATATACATATTCATACATTGTATATATACAGTACATTCAGAAAGTATTCAGACACCTTCACTTTTTTCACATTTTGTTATGTTGCAGCCTCATGCTGAAATCTTTTAAATTCTTTTTTTCCCCTCATCAATCTGCACTCAATACCCCATAATGACAAATAGAAAACAGGATTTGAAAGCCCGCTTGGAGTTTGCAAAAAAACACCTAAAGGACTCTCAGACTGTGAGAAACAAGATTCTGTGGGCTTTCATGTGTTTTTCACTGAGGAGAGGCTTCCATCTGGCCACTCTGCCATAAAGCCCAGATCGGTGGAGTGTTGCAATGATGGTTTTTCTTCTGGAAGTTTCTCCCATCTCCACAGAGGATCTCTGGAGCGCAGCCAGAGTGACCATCGGGTTCTTGGTCACCTCTCTTACCAAGGCCCTTCTCCCCTGATTGCTCAGTTTGGCCGAGTGGCCAGCTCTCGGAAGAGTCCTGGTTGTTCCAAACTTCTCCCATTTAAGAATTGTGGAGGCCACTGTGCTCTTGGGAACCTTCAATGCAGCAGAATTTTTTTTTGTAGGCTTCCCCAGATCTGTGCCTCGACACAATCCTGTGTTATGGATTCGTCACTTCCGTTGTTGTGGTTTTCATCCACTGTAAACATTTTTGATTCCATGTACTATTATTGTTGTCGTTTAAGGGAAATAGATATTACTATTTTCAAAAGGTAAAAAAGTTAATGTTTTAAATGAAACCGGGACCGGACGTCGACGAAGATGAAGAGGAGGAAGAGGAGAAGGCGGAGTGAGTGAGTCGGACAAGAAACCTAGTTGCTTCGAGGTCTGAAGCGAACGATTGGCGAACGAGAGTCACGAGTGAACGTTGGGTTTCCCGGGAAATGGATTCCTGCGACAGAGTTGTCATCGCTGTGACAGATAAACCTGCGTGACAGGTTTTGCGGTCGATTCCGAAGAGAATCGTTGGAGTGCCGTTATGCCATGAGAACGGGCCGTCGGCCATTTTTACCTCGCGCAGGACTTTCGCTTCGCTCAAGGTTTCATCTCGCTTCAACCATTTTCACCGCATTCAGACGTTAATCTGGTGTGTGTGTGTGCAATGTGGCTTTTGAATGGAAATTGCGGTTCGCCGATTTGGAGCCGTGGAACATCCATACCCGAGGGTGCGATTTCCCAGTCGCCTTGAGGGCGCCTTGGCGCAGCTTTGGCAGCGGGACTGTGACTGTCAACCCAACGGGATTCTGGTCTCGATACGACATCGTACGGGCGATCACTGGAGTGGATCGACTTTGGCTTGAAGCCGGAATAAACTTTGGCTTGAAGCCGGGAAAAAGACATTGGGAATGTTCTTATTTTCACTCACTTGGAGCACAGTTAGTTATATTGTACAAACCTGATGGTACCATCATAGGAAATATATATTGGTTGTACAATTGATTACTATTGTTGTTGTACTGTTACTCTTGTGTGATCTTAATACAATATTTGTTTGTTGGTAACAATTGGTGTGGCTTCACCATTGATCTTTGACATACAGAACAAGCATTCCGAGTATTGCGCTGCAATACATGTCCCCTACCGGCAATCTGTCGTCCGGAAAACTGTTGGGGAAATTACCAAGGGTTATTTACCCACAGGTTCTGAATCGTTCCCAATTGCTAATTACCTCAGGACGGGCTCACCTGTGATTCGCACTCGGGACTTCGATTTATACACCTTGCAGACAGGTCAGCAGAAGCACGAGAAAATAAGTTGTTGATAAAGAACCTTACGAGTCGCTAAATATCAGTAATGTATTGTTACGGATCGCGGATTAGATGTTATTTACCGAGCGGTGGTATTGCCGCGACCTAACAGTTCCCCCGATTCTTCCCCAACTCACCCGATTCCACCCGAACGTTGGCCAAATCGCGCTACGCTAAATCAATGATTGGAAAGGACACAACGACTGGGATAAATGAAATGATGCAAGGGGTACAGTTCTCAAGACCTCCGGAGGAGGGTATAATTAGTGGTGGAGAAAAGGGGTAGATTACAAGGTAGAGTGAGGTAAAAGACACAGAAGAGATGGGCACTTAAATACAATCTTATCTTATCCCAGACAGACCACAGACAAACGGAACAAGGCTGACTTACACAGGGATTGGTGGCAGGAAGGGACAGGCAGTCGATAGCACAAGGTGCACCTTGGCTCAGGGACAGGATAAAGCACGGTCCAGTCCAGAGATGCGGGGAGGTGTCACAGCGCTCGGAAGGGACGTCTCTCTTGCTTCAAGCTCAGCGCGCATCTGACGTCACCACTCCCTCGGCTGCGCATGCTCAACGGGGAGTGACACGCCCTCGGCTGGTTGGCTCCGCCCCAGATGGGACCGGTCCGCCGCTTCCATTGGGTGCGGGGGTTACCGGGCTCCGCCCTTGACGAGGAGCTGACAGGGAGCCCCTATTTGGTAACCCCGTCGAGCACATGTTTGATGGCGGCTCGTGGGGAAGGCCTCGTGCCCTCCCAACACCCCCTACCAACCAAGCCGGAGTGAGGACGCACACTCCCTGTGCACGCCGCCGCCGTTGCTGTTGTTGTTGTTGTTGTTGTTTCTGAACCGTGAGGAAGAGCTGCGGGGAGGTATTGGGAGGTCCTAAACTTCCTAACGGTGCCATACAATCACATTCTGGTGCAACGAAGGGTCAGAATTAATGGAAACGAATCCTTAACTGACATAGACTAAGAATAACTAGCAAGATGTCCTATAGTTGTCTACGTGAGATGCGGTGGACCTGGATGCGACATTTAATGGGGGGAAATAGGGGGAGGTCGGGTCTACAGAGTGTTGTTTACAGAAAATGGGACTAGGGAATGGGGGATTGGGGATAGTTGGGAAGTATTGAGGAAATAGGGGAATATTTACAAGCGGATATGGATGGATGCAAATCCCATATCCGCAACATTGCACCCTTCTCTACCTCGGGGCGTCCCGACCCGATAAATTTTTACCTACTTTAGTGTGGCACTCAGATGTAGTTCCCTCTACTATTAACTCAACCCTGAGTGCGACAGTTTTACAGATGTTCACAAATGAGTAAATATGTCCCCCTGCGACGTTGCACCCTTCTCCTAACAGAAACACACCCACAGGATAACCGAATCGCGGAAAGCATCCTCAAACTAAACATACAGCCGGTAGGGAGCATCATTTATACAAGACTGATATTTACACTATGATCCAGGACCTGTTCTTTGAGGAACACATGCAGATGTTATGCATAGAGAGAGAGAGCACGCATGCCAGCATCGATACACCAACCCACGAGTGCCCTGTGGCCCTACGGCCTTTAATAATGTGCAGAGCACCCCGTCCAAGCACCAAAAGCACCACCCCATACGCACAGTCAGCACCATCCGGTGCACCAATAAAGTGTTCAGTAACAATGCACAATTAAGTGTCCATGGTCACCGGTGGTGTCGCAGCCGGCCGATGTTCTGCCGCTGGTCTTGCCTTCATGGAGTGCACTTGGCCTTCTGGCTTCTATAGAAATAAAGAAAGGCGCCAACCGCGTCCATTTCTTAATTGTGGCCGTCAGGGGGCCAACTAAAAGTGGTTCACCTGTATGGCATAGGTGCCACGTTGACCCAGGTCCATCCACGGGTGGTGCTTGACCGCAAAAGAACTGCGGTCCATTGTGGGCGGCCACAAAAATTGCGGTCCATATGGGGTATCGATCCAGGCAGCAAGCAGCGGAAGTACAGGCCCACAACTGCGGAGCCAGCACCTCTCTCTCCTCTCTCTCTGCCCCAAAGCCAGATCCTCGGAGGTGGGAGACAAAAGAAGACAAGTGAGTAAGGTGGTAAGGGCGCAAAAGTGCATGCAATTCAAGGTAATGCACACTGGGGGCACATGGGAACCAGGTGAGACAGGTACGTTCCTACTGTACGCCCCCCCCCCCACCAGGTAACCTACATTGCCCCTCCCTTACCCCTTACTGTATCCACAAAACACAACACTACCCATAAACATCTACTTTACACATCAACAAACGTCCCTACTGTCTTCCCCGTTCCTCCCATAAACCAAATTCGTCTTCTCTCCCTCCTAACCAATCAAATTTGCCATTTCGAACTCTCATCAAAATTTGCCATCTCCAACTCAACATCAAAATTTGCCATCACCAATTCATCATCAGTCCCTCCTAAGGAGGGAGAAATGGAATCACCCCAATGTCTCATCCACGTCGTGATGCGTCTCACAAATCCACACAGCAATTCTCCTTTCCTGCAACACAGAACAAAGGAACACAGGTGTGGAGTCATCATCACCACCTCACGTAAGTGGCTGCGTATGGTGCGACAGGTTCATCAATCCTAACTATTTCCTAAATGACTTTAACAACTTTACATTACCCGGGGTCTTTCCCTGCCAATCCATTGGCCAACTTACACTATGGGTTCTAAAAACCAATTCCCATTGACCAAACTGTGGTGCTTCTCAAGTTGGGGTCTCACTCCCCCGATTCATCACTCGGTGCCCCCGCACAATTTCGGTGGCTGGGTCGTGTGACGCTCCCAGCTGGTCCGCCCACCTGCACACCTCCACCACTGTTGTTGCCTACCGAGCTCACCTGCTCCTCACCCTAACCTAACTAACTGGGGAAGGCCCTCTCGCACTCTCACCCCCTCAGTGCCCTCTCTGGCACGGGCTGCCCGATCCACACCCGGGATCCTCAGGCACCCACTGACACTAACGGCTCCCAGAGCCCACCTGCGGCCTCACCTGGCCGACATCTAACAGTGGCGGAGTGCCCAACCATTCACACTCATACTAACAGGCCACACGACCAGCCAATTTCACCACACCAATGCACCCATCCACAATACCATTCTGCAACCGCACCACAAATGCCAATATCCAACCACAATTTACCTATACCCTCTACCTAACACTTACACTACCCGCCCCGGGTACTCATGAAAGGGGTCCACTCTTCCCCCATCCACACCTTCGCACCATGCACACCACTCCGTACCACTTACTCCAACTCTCTCCACACCACTCATTCCAATACTCCATGTATTCCACACACCTGTACTTGCACACCTGTGCTCTCATACTTGGTGCCGCCTGCACCCTTCTCTCCCCCAAGCGCATTCGCGCTGATCCACAACACTCACTACTCATACACTGCTCCACACACCTGTCCAGTTCTCACACAGCATCATCTCATCTAACTACTCCCCTCTGAAACTTGCGCTTTCCAGTCGTCCCTTTAAACTATTGCGCTCCCTCGTCATTATCATCCACTCTAATCTACCTGCGTCCCCTCTACAGGTATCCTTGTCACTAACTAACCTTAACGTTACCTAATGTCATCTTCGCTAGATCCCTACACACAATATCCTAACCCACCCGGGCTAGTTTTCACTGCCATACACCCCCTAATCTAGTGCTCCTTTGCCCCCCTTCATGGGAAGGGTGGCAGGGATGCCACCCTTACCCACCGTCATACGGCGCGAGTGGGACCTTGTGGGACCACCTCGTATGTGAGTCGTTGCCCGCCTGCCGGACCCCGTGCGTCGCCCCTTGCGGGGTCAGCGCGGGGCCGAACCGGCCGGGCCCCCACAGTACATTACCCCCAAGGGGCTCCCGTGCCTCCCCTGTCCCTCTAAAAACTACCCCTGTTGGTGTCGATGCATGGGTCACACTTCCGCAACCCGCTACCCATTCCATACCACCACAACCTTGCTCACTCACACCTCGCACCTCTCCCATCACCGGACCCTCTCGCTCGCACCCTCGTTCCATACTCTCCGGACCAGCCATACACCTCACTCTTGGCCTCTCACGAACATCCGGGTCTATCTCGACCCCCAAGCTTATTAAATCACCTGGCGCATCATACACATGACCATATTGGTCACCACTTACACCGGGTCCTCTTTCTCTTCGCTTCTCCTCCATCACCTGCGAATCCCTCATCCGGTTAATGAGCACATCATCACGATCCGAACACAGACTTTGGACCAATTCTTTTACTTCCTCCTTTATCTCTTTCTTATCCTCTCTCCGTCGCTTCTTAATTTCGCTCACCCCTTCTTCCACTTCTTCTAATTTCTGCTTCACCTCCTTCATCTCCTCGTGCGCCCCCTTAAGTTCTTCCTCTAACTCCACCTTGTTTTTTTCTATATGCTCCCGCACCTCCCGCTCTTTAACCTCCATCACCTCTACCACCTTGTTCATTTTCCTCGTCAGGTCCTCATGTACCATCTGACACTCTTTTTTAATTACCCCTACGTCCTTTTTCATCTCCTTCTGTGTCGATTTTAAACCCTCTATTACCGCTGTGTTCTTCTTTACCTGGTCCCCCAACTCCTTTTGTCCCACTGTCAGTTGATCTACTCCCAGCGTCAACTCCTCTATACCACCTTGCAATTTTACAGTCCCCTTTCTCACCTCCTTCTCCATGCGCTCCTTACAGTGCCTCACCTCCTCGCGCACTCCTCCGACCTCCTCACTCACACCTCTTCTGATCTCTTCTCCCATCACTTGCATCTCCTGCCCAGATGCCACCCTCATCTGCTCCATTTCCTCCCTGTGAGCATCCAATTTAGTTTCTACCCCCATTCTGACCCCCTCTATCTGCTGCCCCATTTTTTAAACTTCCCTTTCCGCTTGGTCCCTCATGTCCCTCAATTTGCCTTCCATACTGTTTTCTAACCCCTCTAACCCCTTTTTCATCCCTTCCATTTGATTCTCTTGAGCGGCCATTCTGTTTTCTACCCCCGTTAACCCCTCCTGTATTTCCCCTAATCTATTGTCTAATCCCTCTATTCTACTCCCTAACCCTCCGATCTGGGCCCCCATGTCATCCCTCAATTTCTCGCTATGGGACCCCATCCTTTGTTCTAACCGTTCCCCCATTTCTCCCATTTTGCCCCTCATTCTGCCCCCCAATCGCTCACTATCAGCCCTCATTTGCTCACTATCAGCCCTCATTTGCTCACTCTGAGCATCCATCCGATTCCCCATTACCCCCATTTGGCCCTCCAATCGCTCCCCCTGAGCATCTATTTTTGCCATCATTTGAATCATAAAGACTCGCATGTACTCTGGCATCTCTGGCTCGGCTGCCGCGACCACGGGCGCAGCGCAATTTGGTACTGCTACGGTCACGGGCGCGGCAAAATTTGGTGCCGCTACACCCACGTGCGCGAGGACGCCATCTTGTGCGCCCGAAACCTCGTGCGCGAGGATGCCATTTTGCGAACCTGCCGCCCTCACTGCTTTGCTCTCCTCTTGTCCCTCAATTTGGTCCTGGATCGACCCTGCCTCACTCTCCTCTACCGGAACCCAGCCGTCTTGATCTGCCATAGCGCGACTTTCAAAATTCGGGTTTTCCTTTAAAAACAAAACAATTTCCAACTGCTTGTAATTTTGAGCGCGTTAAGCGCGCTTCGGGCCTTGTATCTCACTCCTCAACACCAATTGTTACGGTAATAACACAATTGGTGTCCAAAATTTGGGCTAAATAAATTTAGTCCCAGGTTTGAATCCCACTCCTGACACCAATTGTTACGGATCGCGGATTAGATGTTATTTACCGAGCGGTGGTATTGCCGCGACCTAACAGTTCCCCCAATTCTTCCCCAACTCACCCGATTCCACCCGAACGTTGGCCAAATCGCGCTACACTAAATCAATGATTGGAAAGGACACAACGACTGGGATAAATGAAACGACGCCAGGGGTACAGTTCTCAAGACCTCCGGAGGAGGGTATAATTAGTGGTGGAGAAAAGGGGTAGATTACAAGGTAGAGTGAGGTAAAAGACACAGAAGAGATGGGCACTTAAATACAATCTTATCTTATCCCAGACAGACCACAGACAAACGGAACAAGGCTGACTTACACAGGGATTGATGGCAGGAAGGGACAGGCAGTCAATAGCACAAGGTGCACCTTGGCTCAGGGACAGGATAAAGCACGGTCCAGTCCAGAGATGCGGGGAGGTGTCACAGCGCTCGGAAGGGACGTCTCTCTTGCTTCAAGCTCAGCGCGCATCTGACGTCACCACTCCCTCGGCTGCGCATGCTCAACGGGGAGTGACACGCCCTCGGCTGGTTGGCTCCGCCCCAGATGGGACCGGTCCGCCGCTTCCATTGGGTGCGGGGGTTACCGGGCTCCGCCCTTGACGAGGAGCTGACAGGGAGCCCCTATTTGGTAACCCCGTCGAGCACATGTTTGATGGCGGCTCGTGGGGAAGGCCTCGTGCCCTCCCAACACCCCCTACCAACCAAGCCAGAGTGAGGACGCGCACTCCCTGTGCACGCCGCCGCCGTTGCTGTTGTTGTTGTTGTTTCTGAACCGTGAGGAAGAGCTGCGGGGAGGTATTGGGAGGTCCTAAACTTCCTAACGGTGCCATACAATCACATTCTGGTGCAACGAAGGGTCAGAATTAATGGAAACGAATCCTTAACTGACATAGACTAAGAATAACTAGCAAGATGTCCTATAGTTGTCTACGTGAGATGCGGTGGACCTGGATGCGACATTTAATGGGGGGAAATAGGGGGAGGTCGGGTCTACAGAGTGTTGTTTACAGAAAATGGGACTAGGGAATGGGGGATTGGGGATAGTTGGGAAGTATTGAGGAAATAGGGGAATATTTACAAGCGGATATGGATGGATGCAAATCCCATATCCGCAACAGTATTATATTTTCTGGTTCACGATCAATGATCGATGTGTATATATATGTTGCTCGGCTTGGCTCCGCCCCTCCCGAAAGCGCACGCTGTGTCCCGCTTTTGACGTTCGCAGACGAGGCTGAGGGCGCGCGGTGCGGCTTGAGGAGAACTCTAGAATAAACAAGAGATATCCATTTTTAAAATATTTTCGTTTAATTAACGATATCTGCCAAACCATGTGCCCTATCGCAAATTCCAAAAGGACATTTTAGTAGATTGACATGCTGAACACATCTGTGAAGTTTCCCCTCGATTGGATCAAAATTGAGGGAGCAGCTAGGTTTTAAAGGTTCATGCTTAAAAACATCATAACTCTGAAACCATGTGACATATGACGTCATGCTCGCTGACTTTTTTGTTCGTCATAGGTATGCGATTCTGCCTGAAAAGTTTGGCCTCGATCTGTTCAGCCGTTGCAGAGAAAAAGGGGTTTTCGTGTTTTCACGAAAAACAATATGTCGGCCGAACCACGTGACCTGTGACGTCATAATTACCATTAAAATATTCTACAGACCGAGTCCCCCCTACGGTGAAAATTTGATCTCAATCGGTCCTATTATTGCAGAGAAAATGTTTTTAAAAGGAAATTAAAACTTAAAATGGCACTGAGTTAAGGATCATCAGAATTATCAGAATTCCCAAATTTCAAAGTGCCATAACTTTGTCAAAAATGATCGAAACGTCGTGAAGTTCGAACTTGATCTGTAACTTATCATGAGGAAACCATGTACCAAGCTTGAAATCATTAGCATTAAGAGTTTAGAAAAAAAGTCCGGAAAACAGTTCTCTGCGTGACGGACTGACAGACAGACTGACAGACGGAGGGACGGAGTGCAAACCTATATTCCCCTCCGGTGTACACCGGCAGGGGACTAATAGCACATCTTTCTGCCGTGACTCCTCTCGGGGCTCGGATGTACACCGTTTGGGGAGGAGCACGTAACACCTGTCACTGAGCTCTGCAGGCAGTTCCTTCGACCTCATGGCTTGGTTTTTGCTCTGATATGCATGGTCAGCTGTGAGACCTTATATAGACAGGTGTGTGCCTTTCCAAATCATGTCCAATCAATTGAATTTACCACAGGTGGACTCCAATCAAGGTGTAGAAACATCTCAAAGATGATCAAGAGAAATGGGAGGCACCTGGGCTAAATTTCAAGTGTCATAGCAAATGGTCTGAATACTTATGTCAATGTGATATTTCAGTTTTTTTCTTTTTAATAAATTTGCAAAACTTTCTAAAATCCTGTTTTCTATTTGTCATTATGGGGTATTGAGTGTAGATTGATGAGGGAAAAAATGAATTTAAAAGATTTCAGCATAAGGCTGCAACATAACAAAATGTGAAAAAAGTGAAGGGGTCTGAATACTTTCTGAATGCACTGTATATATATATATTGTTGCGGATATGAGGACTGTATTTTTTTTATTGTGTGTATTATTATTAGTGTTCATTCTGCGCCTCCTGCCTCCGGAGCTGTGTAAAGGTCAAAGGGCGTCCCATAATTAGTCCATAAAGCATCCACACCACAGCTAATCATAGAATACCCCTGTTCGATAGCTTATATCTTATTATGTGTTTTAGGGTAAGGCTGTGTCTCCCATTAATTGAAATACTCCATTGCACCAGTGAAAGAGATAGATTCCCTTCATTCCCACTCCCAAAACTTCCATTCCTCCCTTTCGTCAATTGGAAACTACCTCCGCTCCAATTGCCGCCATTGACCACGAGGCAGGGTTGGGGAAGAAAGGCGGGTCCCCACCTTGTCATAGAGGGGAGGAGTGAGTCAGCCCCACTCAACCAACCACAAACAAGGGGTTGGACTTGGAGAGGGTGTGGAGAGAAACATCGAGGAGGTTCGTGGAGGTTGAGGGGCGGGGCCTATATAACCCGCGGCTAGGGCGTTTCCCGGAGAGATGAGCTTTTACAGAGAGACGAGAGGAAGTCCAAGCGGTTGAGTCCAAGAGAGGCGCTTTGAGTTGAGTCCGAGAGAAGTCCAGAGTTGAGCTGCAGCTCGAGCCACCGAAACTGCATTTACTGCAGCTCGAGCCACCGAAACTGCATTTACTGCAGCTCGAGCCCCCGAAACTGCATTTACTGCAGCTGGAGCCACCGAAACTGCAGCCACAGCAGCGTGAGGCCTGGATGGCAGTTTGGAGCAGGGCCGCGAAGGGGCGGCGGCTGCCCAACGAGTCGATCGGTTGCAGGACCAGTTGGACCTCCCTATCCCGCCAGCCATCCATCTTCCGCCAGTCCTATCATCATTCCCCGCGTGAGTCTGTCCTTGTTTGTTCTGTCCCTGGGTTAATTAAGACTGTAGGTAAGCTAGCGTTGCACTGTGTATCTAATATCTTCTGTAAATAAACGTGACTGCTTTCTTCCTGCTTATATGTGTAAATAATAAATCCAATTACTCTTCTGTACGTCTTCTTCCTCTTTGTATTCGGTCGCTTTAGAGTTTTCCATATTGAGCAGCCGCGGTGCGATACGGCCAACGTTTGGGTGGAATCGGGTTCTAGTCGGGGAATAACTGTTCGGTCGCGGTAATACCACCGCTCGGTAAAATAACATCCTTTAACCGCGTCCGTAACAACTGGTGTCAGGAGTGGGATACGAGGCCCGAACCAAATTTTTAAAACAGCTTAAAAAAAAAATTTGGTCAAAATTATAAAGTACCGAAATTTGCTTTTGTTTTACAAAAACCCGAATTTTGAAAATCGCGCTATGACAGATCAAGACGGCTGGGTTCCGGTAGAGGAGAGTGGGGTAGAATCGACCCAGGACCCCAGGGAAGAAATGGGGAAAATGGTGGAGGAGAGTAAAGAAGGTGTGGTTGAGGGGGTATCAGGTGCACAAAATGGCGCCCTCGCGCACGTGGTTACAGCGGCACCAAATTTTGCCGCGCCCGTGACCGTAGCAGCGGGCTTTGATGTGGGGGACTTCCTGGCGCAATTCACCGAGATGCTGAGAATAGAGGGGGAGAAATTGATTGATAAAATGGCGAGGGACAGAGTCGCATATGAGGTAAGGGAAGCGGAGAGGGACAGAGACCGCAGGGTGGGCGAGAGAGTCCCAAGGGTGCACGACGAGGTAACGCGGGTCGAGAAGCACTGGTTGAGCGAAGCGGAGGAAAGCGCGGGTACAATGACGGGGGTAGAAATCGCGACACGGGGTTTGGAAAAGCCGGCGACCGATGAGGTAGAGGGAATTTTATTAAAGCCAACGGTCGTCGAGGGGAACAAAGACAAAGCAGTAGTGGGTACAATTAAAATTGAAGAGATGACGGAGGTAGCCCGGGAATTGCAGGGAGAAATGGAATATGTACAAAGTCCCTGCTCAAATCATAAATGTGTGCTCACTAACCAAATAAAGAGTTTGCAGGTTTTGGTGTAGGGAGGAAGAAGAACCCCAAAGGTGAGACGTGCTGTGTATTGTGCGGGGAGATTTTGTAAGAGGATGTTTGGCGACAAAAGAATTTTCGCGCGCTTGGGATCGAGGAGGCATCCGGGCGTTGGTGAAGGGTCCCGTGTGAGTAAAAATGGCACGCGTGTGAGGAAAAAGTGTGCGTCAAAGGGTGAGCGTGTTACGAAGCGCGAGTGTGATACCGAGTGCGAGCGAGAATGCACGTCGGGGTGTACGGGGTGTGACACAGGGAGTGAGAGCAATACGGAGTGTACGTGCGAGGGTGAGTGTGACACGGAGAGTAAGGTGGTGGTGGAACGTGTGCGAGGAAGCACACCTGAGTTGGTGGTAGCGCGAGTGTGGGAGAGCCCATGTGAGCGCGTTAGTGGGTGGATGCCAGAGTGCACGCCCATGGTGAGTGTTACGGAGGACGTAACGGAGGAGAGGTGTGGACCGAGGTGTGCGCAAGAGTGTGCGCGAGAGGAGTGGTGTGTAACAGGGAGAGCGTTGGTGGAATGTACGGACGGCGTTGGAATGCCGGGTTTTGTGAGGGTGAAAGGGGTAGCGTATGCGTGTGAGCATGCCGGTGAAGCATCGACGGTAACCGGGTTAGCGGTTAGAGCGACGGATAGCCGATGTGAGCACTCGGTGCGAGGAGCCCTTTGTTGGATGCGAGGCCCGGCGCGGATCGAAGCTGCGTCGTTTCTCTTCGAAGCGTCGTTGCCGATTCGGGCTTGGCCCCGCCCCGCACGGTCGAGTCCGGGCCTTGTCGGGCCAGGCGACCGGTCCGGTTCAAGGGCGAGTGGGAGGAAGCGGAACGGTGCCCCCTCGCGGGGACGGGGTTCCGACCGAGGGAGATTGAGCCATCGGGCCCGGGACCGCAAGGTGCCGCGCCGAGATGGTGCGTGGAACCTCGGCCCAACCAAACCACCTCCCTTGAACTGAAAGCCGGACGGATTCAACCTGCAGGCGACCAAACCACCAGAATTCATTGCTCGGCTTTACGAACCGAGTTTAATGATGTCATGACGCACCGAGGCTAGGATATAGTGGACTGTGATGATGATGATACTGATAGTGTTTTTGGATTCGAAATTTTGGGATAGAAAATTTTTGATTGTTGGAATTCGGACGAGCAAAATTGATAGTGGGACCTCCCCGATGTGGTGGGATGGCAACCTTGCCATCTCTCACAGGCGGGGGGGCAAAGGAGCACTAGTCTTATGGGGTTGATGGCAGTGAAAACTAGCCCGGGTGGGTTAGGATATTGTGTGTAGGGCCCTAGAGATTGACCTTAGTGACAATGTTAAGGTTAGGTAGTGACAATGATACCTGTAGTGGGGACGCAGGTAGTTTAGAGTGGATGATAATGACGTGGGAGCGCAATAGTTTAAAGGGGAGACGGGGAAGCGCAAGTTTCAGAGGGGAGTAGTTCGATGAGATGATGCCGTGTGAGTGTTGGAGGTATATTCAGACGTGTATTGAGCAGTGTGTGAGGATTGAACAGGTGTGATTGCACAGGTGTGCAACTGAACAGGTGTGTGGAGCAGTGTTTGAGTGATGGTGATGGTGATGTGAGTTGTATTGACCAAATGGTCCAGGGAGAAGGAGGGTGCAGGTGGCACCAGGTGTGATTGCACAGGTGTGCAACAACAGGTGTATGTGGTTGTGTGGAATAAATGGTATGGAGTATAAGGGGTATTGGAATGGATGGTCGTGGAGTGAGTATGGTGGAAACTATGGAGTGGAGTGGATGGTGCGAAGGTGTGAATGGGGGAAGAGTGGACCCCCATCACGAATACCCGGGGCGGGTAGTGTAAGTGTTAGGTAGACGGTATAGGTAAATTGTGGTTGGATATTGGCATCTGTGGTGCGTGGTGGAAGAATGGTATTTGGATGGGTGCATTAGTGTTGTGGAAATGGCTGGGCGTGTAGCCTGTTAGTGTGTGTAGTTGGTTTGGGCACTCCACCACTGTGAGGATGTCGGCCAGGTGAGGCCGCAGGTGGGCTCAGGGAGCCGGTAGTTGTGGATGGGGCCCGAGGATCTGGAGGACGGACCCGGGTAGCCCAGTGCCAGAGGGCACCGAGTGGGGTGACAGAGCCAGGAGCGGCCTTCCCCAGTTAGTTAGGTTAGGGTGAGGAGCTAGGTAAGCTCGGGTGGCAACTGCAGTGGTGGAGGTGTGCAGGTGGGTAGACCTGCTGGGAGAGCTACACGTCACAGCCCAGAAATTGTGCAAGGGCACCGGGAGATGAATCGGGGGAGTGAGACCCCAAATTGAGAAGCACCACAGTTTGGTCAATGGGAATTTGGTTTTTAGAACCCATAGTGTAAGTTGGCCAATGGATTGGCAGGGAGAGACCCCGGGTAGTGTAAAGGGTGTTAAAGTCATTTAGAGGATAGTTAGGATTGAAGTCTCCTCGCACCATCTACATGCACTCACCTGAAGTAAAGATGACGTACCTCCACACCATGCCATGTTTTGTTATTTTACTGTGCAAATGTTTGGAATGTGAGACGCATCATGACGTGGGTGTGACATTGTGCTTGATGTTCCATCTCTTCCTCCTTATGAGGATTGATGACGAATTGGGTGATGGCAAATTTTGGTTAGAGGGATTGTGGTGACGAATTTGGTATTGGAGAAATATGTGGAGACGAGACATTAGCGACGAATTTGTAAATGTGTAGATTTTGTACATATGGGGTAAGGGCAAGGGTAGTGTAGGTGACAGGGGGGTGACGTATGGTAGGGACGAGCTTTCTCACTTCGCCCTCCGTACACATTACGCCTTGCATTGCCTTATTGATGTGTACCCTTGTGACCTTACCCCTCGCTCATTTGTCTCTTTTGTCTCCCACATGACCTGTGCGCCATTGGGTGCCGAGGAGAGCGTGCGTGAGTCCTCCATTGTGCGCCCGGAATTCCCAGAACCAGCTGTCTGCATCGATGCACCACATGATGGACCACATGCCTGTGGCCGAGCACCACGTATGGACCCCATGGGTTGGGTAATGGCCCCTCTGCTGGAACCGGCCATGAGGGCCCGAAATCTTGCTGGCGGACCTTGGCCACAGGGCACCGATGCCCCACAGGTGAACCACACTAGTCGGCCCTGTGGGCCATAAATAAAATAAAATAAAAAGGACACATTGGGTGCAAGTTTAATACAAATAGGCCGCCAGTAAGAAAACGAGAGAGAATGACAACAACTGGAAGACATAATAATAGCCAGCAGAGGGAGCCGAAGAGCAAGAGATCACCTGCAGGGTTAGGGGTTGTTGATTTATTTTTATTATTGAACATGCATTGAACACTGATGAACTGTGGTGACTGCACCGATTGGTGCTTGGGGGTGTATTGGTGCGTTTTGGGTGCTTTCATGGTGCATTGATGCAGAGCAGACTGTCTCCCCCCCAGAAAGAACAATTACAGGTCCTGGGTTAGTTTTGTAAATAAAAGCAGAGTCAGTGTAAATAATGCTCCCCACCGTCAATGTATAGTTTGAAGACCATTCCGAAATTCGGTTAACTGTGGGCGTAAGTCTGTTAGGCAGGGTGCAATGGAGCAGCGGGACACATTTATTTATGTTTTAAAAACTGTCGCACTCAGGGTCAGGTTAAAAGTAGAGGGAACTACACCTACGTGTCACACTAAATAAAAGTTGTAGGCCCGGGACGTGCCTAAGAGGAGGAGGGTGCAGTGTTGCGGATATGAGGACTGTATTTTTTTTATTGTGTGTATTATTATTAGTGTTCATTCTGCGCCTCCTGCCTCCGGAGCTGTGTAAAGGTCAAAGGGCGTCCCATAATTAGTCCATAAAGCATCCACACCACAGCTAATCATAGAATACCCCTGTTCAATAGCTTATATCTTATTATGTGTTTTAGGGTAAGGCTGTGTCTCCCATTAATTGAAATACTCCATTGCACCAGTGAAAGAGATAGATTCCCTTCATTCCCACTCCCAAAACTTCCATTCCCCCCTTTCGTCAATTGGAAACTACCCACGCTCCAATTGCCGCCATTGACCACGAGGCAGGGTTGGGGAAGAAAGGCGGGTCCCCACCTCGTCATAGAGGGGAGGAGTGAGTCAGCCCCACTCAACCAACCACGAACAAGGGGTTGGACTTGGAGAGGGTGTGGAGAGAAACATCGAGGAGGTTCGCGAAGGTTGAGGGGCGGGGCCTATATAACCCGCAGCTAGGGCGTTTCCCGGAGAGATGAGCTTTTACAGAGAGACGAGAGGAAGTCCAAGCGGTTGAGTCCAAGAGAGGCGCTTTGAGTTGAGTCCGAGAGAAGTCCAGAGTTGAGCTGCAGCTCGAGCCACCGAAATTGCATTTACTGCAGCTCGAGCCACCGAAACTGCATTTACTGCAGCTCGAGCCCCCGAAACTGCATTTACTGCAGCTGGAGCCACCGAAACTGCAGCCACAGCAGCGTGAGGCCTGGACGGCAGTTTGGAGCAGGGCCGCGAAGGGGCGGCGGCTGCCCAACGAGTCGATTCGGTTGCAGGACCAGTTGGACCTCCCTATCCCGCCAGCCATCCATCTCCCGCCAGTCCTATCATCATTCCCCGCGTGAGTCTGTCCTTGTTTGTTCTGTCCCTGGGTTAATTAAGACTGTAGGTAAGCTAGCGTTGCACTGTGTATCTAATATCTTCTGTAAATAAACGTGACTGCTTTCTTCCTGCTTATATGTGTAAATAATAAATCCAATTACTCTTCTGTACGTCTTCTTCCTCTTTGTATTCGGTCGCTTTAGAGTTTTCCATATTGAGCAGCCGCGGTGCGATACGGCCAACGTTTGGGTGGAATCGGGTTCTAGTCGGGGAATAACTGTTCGGTCGCGGTAATACCACCGCTCGGTAAAATAACATCCTTTAACCACGTCCGTAACAATATATATATATATATATATATATATATATATATATATATATATATATATATATATATATATATATATATATATATATATGTTGTTACGGTTTTTAGAACCTTCACTTTGTAAATTTAGTAGTAAATTTCCTGTGTACATTTCCCCTTAATTGGCTGTTAATTGTTTGCACCTTAGTTAGTCCATCGCATCACGTAGCAAATAATAGGCTTCCCTCAATAGTTATCTCATTATTATATGTCTCAGGTAAGGCTCTGTGTCCACTAGTTCATCTTGTGTTGCATCAAATGAAATAAGGTGGAATCCCCTTTCAATTGCCCCAAAACGCCATTGCCGGCAGCGTTCGCTGCCCTTTGGCTGGGGCTCGTTCGACTGGCCCCAAAACTCCATTGAACACGTGGTCAAGCCAACGAACAAGGGCGTGGCCCGCACCTCATCATACAAGGTGGAGTCAGCTAGGCTTGCCGACCAATCAAGGCTCAGTGGGCAGGGCTTGAGAGGGCGGAGAGAGGAACATCGAGAGGTTCGCGAAGATTCGAGGGTGTGGCCTATATAACCTGTTGTGGGGAGCCCCCACCGGAGTTCTAAGGGAGGTGCGCTGGATGAGACGAGTTAGGAGAGTCCCGAGGGAGAGAAGCCGCACAAGTGTTCCGTGTGTTTGAAGGTCTTCATTGTTCTTCAACTTTAAATAGACACTTAAATAGACAAATGACTAATTCACACGGGAATAGACACTTAAAATAGACACTTAAATAGACAAATGACTAATTCACATGGGAGAGAAACCGTACAAGAATTCCATGGGTGTTGAAGGAGCTTCAAAGACGCAGGAGGCGGAGACACGCAGAGGATCCGGAGCGTGCTCGCCGTACCAACCAACACCGACGGCAACTGCTGGAACCAACCTCCAATGAACAAGGGCGTGCACGCAAACCTCGATGTGTGCCGCGATCCTCGGACCTCCCTGCTGCCATTCTGCATGAACCTGAACCTTCTCCCCGTCATTCCTGCTACAATTCCCTATTCGTGTGAGTCTACCCGTCGTCTGTCCTTTGTGTTGTCTGGGGAATAAGTTAAGCTGTAAAAGTAAGAATTGCCCTGTGTATCTGCTTTTTCATTTTCCCTGTAAATT
Source organism: Myxine glutinosa (assembly GCF_964187855.1). NCBI lineage: Eukaryota > Metazoa > Chordata > Myxini > Myxiniformes > Myxinidae > Myxine > Myxine glutinosa. The sequence continues at coordinate 42,465,260 of NC_136264.1, read as the reverse complement.
ACTTCGTTCTTCTTTTCTTCCTTTAGTCCTGTGCAAATACTAATAAATATTTGTTCTTCCTACCTTTGCCTCCTTCTTCATGCTCATCCGATCGTTTTAGAGATTTCCCCATTGAGTTCCTGTGGTGCGATTTCGGCCAACGTTTATAATCGGGTTAGTCTTTGTTAAATGGCTCGAACTCCGGGTTGCTAAAAACCGCTCGGCAACTAGTCTATCTAAAACCGTGGTTCGAGCGGGAGTCTCTTCCCTGCTTCACGGTCAGGAGTGGCACTCAGGTCCTTGGGACTTTTCATTGACCAATTACCCTGGCTGCTCCTGACCGGAAGGAGCGTTGGGATTTCCAGGACTCACGTCGGTCAGTAACAGACAAGGGGCTAACCCCCCCCCCCCCCCCCTTGGTAAGGGGAAAAGGCCGACGACTGAGAACCGTAACAATTGGTGTCAGGAGTGGGATTGGACCTGGAGTGCGCTTCACGCACTTGAAATTGCGAGTGGACGAAATTTAGTTTTGGTTCCAATGAGGAATTCCCATGAGGTTCCATGAGGTATGGAACAATTCCCATGAGGAATGAGGTTCCAAAATTCCCAATGAGGGACGAAGCAAGGGGTACTAGTGAGCAATTAAGAGATGGGTTAAACAATATGGGAAATAAATTTGAGGGGTTAGACAACGGGATAAAAGAGGTAAAGAATGGGTTAACGGGGCTAGAAGATAAGATGGAAGGCAAATTGCGGGAGATAGGGGAGAAATCCGCCCGGGAAATCAAACGGATGGGGAACCAGATAGAGGAGGTGAAAATCGGGTTGGAAGGTAAACTGGATGCTCAGAGGGATGAATTGGGACAGATGAGGGCGGCATCTACTAAAGAAATGGAGGAGATGAAGGAGGAAATAAGACAAGGTGTAAGCGAGGAGGTCTCGGGGGTACGCGAGGAGGTAAAGCGAGGTGAGAAGCGTATGGAGAAAGAGGTGAGAAATGGGACGGCTAGGTTACAAGGGGGCATAGAGGACCTGACACGGGAAGTAGAGCAGCTGACGGTGGGACAAAAAGAACTAGTGGATCAAGTAGAAAAGAACACTGCGGTACTAGGAGGGTTGAAAGCGACACAAAACGAAATAAAAAATGACTTGATAGCGACGAAGAGGGAATGTCAGATGGTACGTGAGGGACTGACAACGAGGTTGGACGAGGTGACAGAGGCAATGGAGACGAAAGACCGGGAGGTGAGGACGCACATGGAAACGGTTAAGGTGGCGTTAGAGGACGAAATTGAGGAGACGCACCGGGAAATAAAAGAGGTGAAGCAAAAGTTAGAGGAAGTGGAAGAGAGGGTGAGTGAAATTAAGAAGAGACGGAGGGAAACTAAGAGGGAGATAAAGGAGGAAGTGATGGAATATGTGCAAGGTCGGTGCTCAAATCGTGATGGTGTGCTCGCTAACCAAATAAAGAGTTTGCAGGTGGCGGAGGAGGTGCGGAGACGAGGTGCCAAGGTAAGTGGCGATATATTCGGAAATGTATATGGTTTGAGGGGAGCTTCAGTCGGCTTGGGGGTTGGTTTGGACCCGGGTGTTCGTGAGAGGCTGCTGGTGAAGTGTGCGACAGGTACGGAGTGCGAAAGAGGAGGTGTGCGAGAATGTCCGACTATGGGGTGTGTGAGGAGAAAGTGCGCGCCGAGGAGTGAGTGTGCTGTCGAGAGTGAGTTGGTCGTAGCGCGTGTGCGGGGGGGCACATGGAAGCGCGTGGTGGGGAGTGTTACAGGGGATGTAACGTGCGCAAGAGGATGTGCGAGAAAGGTGTGTAACAGAGGAGTGTATGGGTACAGAGTGCGCTGTCAAGAGTAAGGGTGAATGCGCGACCGAGTGTGGTGGTAAGAGTTGTGAGAGTGACACGGAGCGTGAGTTGGTTGTGGCAGGTGAGAGAGAATGTACACCTGGAATGGAAGGATGCACACCTGGAATGGTAGAGCGCGTATGGGAATGCACACTGGAGTTGGTAGTGAGGCACGTGGTTGGGTGTACGGAGGAGAGCACACCTGTGGTTGTCACAGAGGAGGTGACCGAGGAGGGGGCGCGAAGAGGTGTGTTGGTGAGGTGTGCGAACGACGAGTGTGTGCCAAGGTGTGTGGTGGTCAGGTGTGTGACCAAGTCTGTGAGCGGAATGAGTGTACCTGGGTGTGTAAGAGAAGGCGCAATGACTAGGAGCATGGGAACGGCTGGATGTATGAGCAAGGATCGGGCTGCGGGGTGTAAGCATGCAAGTGGAGCATCGACGCTAACCGGGTTAGCGGTTAGAGCGACTTATAGCCGAAGCGGGCCCTCGGTTCGTGCCGGGGTTTGCGTGCCGCGGGAACCCGCGGCGGTTTCTCAAAGAACCGCCGTGCAGGATCCACGCCGGGCCTCGCTCTGAACGGCCGCGTCCGTGCTCCACTGGGCGGAGCGGGCGGCCCGGTAGGAAGGGTCGTCATGGCGACCCCCTTTTGTTGAGACGTTCCGGCAGGGCGAGATCGGGCCATTGGACGGCTCCGTGCCGAGATGGTGCGTTGGATCTCGGCCCGAGTAAACCTCCTTGCCTGCACCGAAGGCCGGACGGATCCAGCCGCCGGCACAAAACAACCCGCATTCATTGCTCGGCTTTGCGAAGCCGAGCTTTAGAAGTGAATTGGCGCACCGAGAGGCTCAAGTGAGTAGACGTGTGATGATGATAGTGTTTTGGACCCGAAATTGAAAAGCAAAATTTGATGATTGGCAAGGATTGGCAGAGTGATGATTGGTAGTGATTGGCAAATTTTTAATTAGCTGAAATTTGATGTGCCAAATTGGTAGTGAGAGATACCCGATGTGGTGGGATGGCAACTCTGCCATCCCTCACAGCGGGGGCAAAGGAGCACTAGTTATGGGGTTTGTGGCAGTGAAAACTAGCCCGGGAGGGTTAGGATAAAATGATAGGGATCTGGAGAAGATGACCATAGGTAACGGTAAGGTTAGGTAGTGACACTGATACCTGTAGTGGGGACGCAGGTGGATTCGTTTGGATGATAATGACGAGGGAGCGCAATAGTTTAAAGGGGCGACTGGGAAGCGCAAGTTCCAGAGGGGAGTAGTTAGATGAGATGATGCCATGTGTTTGAGAATCGGAAGTGTATTGAGCGTGGAAGTGTATGGAGCAGTGAGTGAGTGAGTGATGGTGATGTGTGCTGTGTTGACCAAATGGTCCAGGGAGGAAGGAGGGTGCAGGTAGCACCAGTAGGAGTGATTGCACAGGTGTGCAACTGCAGGTGTATGGAGAATGGTTGTGTGAAATACATGGAGTGTGGAATATATGGAGTAGGGAATGGATGGTATGGAGTGAGTATGGTGGAAACTGTGGAGTGGAGTGGATGGTGCGAAGGTGTGGATGGGGGAAAGGAGGATGGACCCCATCACGAATACCCAGGGAGGGTAGTGTAAGAGTTAGGTAGAGGGTACAGGTAAATTGGGGTTGGATATTGGCATCTGTGGTGCGTGGTGGAAGAATGATGGTTGAATGGGTGCATTAGTGTTGTGGAAATGGCTGGGCGTGTGGCCTGTTAGTGTGTGTAGTTGGTTGAGCACTCCACCACTGTGAGGATGTCGGCCAGGTGAGGCCGCAGGTGGGCTCTGGGAGCCGGTAGAGTTGTTGTGGATGGGGCCCGAGGATCCGGAGGACGGACCTGGGTAGCCCAGTGCCAGAGAGGGCACCGAGTGGGGAGAGCGCCAGAGGGCCTTCCCCAGTTAGATAGGTTAGGGTGAAGAGCTAGGTAAGCTCGGGTGGCAACTACAGTGGTGGAGGTGTGCAGGTGGGTAGACCTGCTGGGAGAGCTACACGACTCAGCCCGGAAATTGTGCAAGGGCACCGGGAGATTAATCAGGGGAGTGAGACCCCAAATTGAGAAGCACCACAGTTTGGTCAATGGGAATTGGTTTTTAGAACCCAGAGTGTAAGTTGGCCAATGGATTGGCAGGGAAGACTCCGGGTAGTGTAAAGTGTGTTAATGTCAGTTAGAGGATAGTTAGGATGGAAATCTCCTCGCACCATCTGCATCCACTCACCTGAGGTGATGCTACTCCCCACCATGCCATGGTTGTTTTGATTATTTTTATTGTGCAAATGTTTGGAGTGTGAGACGCATCATGATGTGGGTGTGACATTGTGCTTTGTTGTTCCATCTCTCCCTCCTTATGAGGATTGATGATGAATTGGTGATGGCAAATTTTGGATTAGTGGGAGTGAAGACGAATTTGGTATAGGGGAAATATGGGGAAGACGAGACATTAGTGACGAATTTGTAAAGGTCTAGATTGTTGTACATATAGGGTAAGGGCAAGGGTAGTGTAGGTCACATGTGGGGGGGGGGGCGTACGGTAGGGACGAGCTTTCTCACTTCGCTCTCCGTACGCACCTCGTCTTGCATTGCCTTTATTGATGTGTACCCTTGTGACCTTACCCCTCGCTCACCTGTCTATCCCCCCCCCCCCCCCCTTGTCTCCCACACGAGGACCGTGCGCCACTGGACGCCGAGGGGAGCGTGCGGGAGTCCGCCATTGTGCGCCGAACTCTCGCAACCACAGCTGTCTGCATCGATGCACCACGTATGGACCACATGTCTGTGGCTGAGCACCACTTATGGACCCCATGGGTTGGGGCATGGCCCCTCTGCTGGAACCGGCCATGAAGGCCCGAGATCTTGCTGGCGGACCTTGGTCACAGGGCACCGATGCCACACAGGTGAACCACCCCTAGTCGGCCCTGTGGGCCATAAATAAAGAACAATGGACACGTTTTGTGCTTGCTTTTATTATTGCAAATAGGCCGCCAGCAAAGAAGTTGACAACATCTGGAAGAACCATGGCCAGCAGAGGGAGCCGAAGAGGAAGACCAGCACCAGGGTTTGTTGGGTTCATTTTTATTATTGAACTATGGTGACTGTGCACCGATTGGTGCTTGATGGTGTTTTGGTGCGGTTGTGGGTGCTTCATGGTGCGTCGATGCAGGGCAAGCTGTCTCCCCCCCCCCCCCCCCCAAAAAAGAACAATCACAGGTCCTGGGTTGCATTTTGTAAATAAAATAGCGTCGTTGTAAATAATGCGCCCCCACCGTAAGTGTTTTAGTTTGAAGACAATTCCGCAATTCGGTTAGCTGTGGGTGTGAAACTGTTAGGTAGGGTGCAATACAGCAGGGGGACATACTTATTTGTGTTTTAAAACTGTCACACTCAGGGTCAGGTTAAATGTAGAGGGAACTACACCTACGTGCCACACTAAAAGTAAAAGTAATAGGCCCGGGACGTGCCTAAGAGGAGGAGGGTGCAGTGTTGTGGAAATGAGAATTGTGTTTTTTTATTGTTGTAAAAAAATATCACCCTCCTTCCTCCAGTTGTGTATAAAGGTCAAAGGGCGTCCCTTAGTTAGGTCATATACAATCACGTTAGCCAATCATAGATTTCCTCCTTGTTTTAGTTATTTCCTTATTCTGTGTATTAGGTTAAGGCTCTGTTTTCCACTAGTTAACACTGCATTGCACCGAATTCACATAGAGTAGATTCCCTTTCATTCCCATTCCTAAAGCCTTTACTACCAACTGCATTTGCCTCCATTGAGCACGCGGTCGGCTCGGAGAAGAAAGGCGTGTCTCCACCTCGTCATAGAGGGGAGGAGTGAGCCAGCCCTTGCCGACCAACCCAGAACGAGGGGTTTGGCTTTGAGAGGGCGTGGGGAGAACCGTCGAGTAGGTTCGCAAAGGTTGAAGGGCATGGCCTATATAACCCGCGAGAGACGCCCCCACCTCAGATGAGTCCAGATGAGCTACGGAGATAAGATACGGCAGAGGAGGAGTCCGGAAAAAGCACGCGACGTCCCCACGGCGGCAAAAAGCAGGAGATTGAGGGAGAGAGATGCACAAAAGAGTCCACCGCAGCTTGTGAACAAACCGCAGCTTTGAACCAACGGCAGGTTTAGCCACCGCAGCATGGAGCGTCGACGGCGGTGACGGCAGTTGCGGCCAAGAAGCCACGTCGCCGTGCGGAGACGATTGGGGAGAGTCGGCGGCTGCTCAACTCGAGCCGGGATCACACCCACCACCCGCATCCTTCCAGCTCTGTGGACCACTTGGACCTTCCCCTCCTTCCAGCCAATCGTTCCTGCCTTCATTTCCCCATTCGTGTGAGTTTGATTGTCGTCCGTTTTGTGTGTCTCGTCCTGGGTATAATTAAGACTGTAGGTAAGCTAGCATTGCACTGTGTCTCCTTGATTCCATCTGTCTTTATTTTATTATCTTTCCTTCTTCCTTGGTTATTTTGGTCCTGTAAATAGTAGGAATAAATATAGTAGCATTTTCAAACCTTTTTGCCTTTGTCTTCCTCTTCTTCACATCCGTGTCTTTGTGATTTCCCTCATTGGGCACCTGTGGCACGATTTTGGCCAACGTTTAAGGAATCTGGTCTAGTCTTGGTAAACGGCTCACGCCGCGGTTCACTTCGCTCGGCGCAACATCCATTACGCTGCGGCCGTGAGCGGGGGGTGTTCCTTTGCGTACCGGGAAGCGCTGGTATTTAGGTCATAGGACTTGTGGGCCTAAAACCCGAACCCAGCGCCGACCGGGCGTGGCGTCATACCCCCGGGACCACGTCGGTCAGTACAGACGAGGGGCTTAATCCCCCCTCGATAACGGGAACCGAGGCCGACGTCGGGTTCCGCAACAATATATATATATATATATATATATATATATATATATATATATATACTTTTTTTTTTTAAACACTGTTAGAGGCCATTTTTCCCGCAAGCGGGGGACTTACGAGTTTAATTCGTTCTGTGACCGAGCTCGTAACTCAAATTGCTCGTTTCTCAAATCAAATTTCCCCATTAAAATGCATTGAAATGCTATTAATCCGTTCCAGCCCGCCAAAAACCACACCAATTTTTTTTTAAATATACAGTATATATAAAAATATCTCGCGCTTTATATTTCACCTGTATGCAGCATACAAGTTGGCAGGATGGCCTGGACTGGAGGTACGCACACTTGACTCTAAAGTCTAAACTGTCCAGCCTGGGTTTGAATCCCGACCCAGCTATAACCTGTCATGGGTGAATCACAGGCAGGGTGATTCATCAATGTGTGTACCGCTAAACTGGGCGCCCCGTTTGCGTCCCATTAGATGTTGGATGTTAAGGATCTCACCGTGTTTTCCACAAAGAGAAGGCGAGCTATCGCCGGCACTCTGAACAAGTTGTGGCCTGGCATGCTCTTCTCCTCTGCCGTTATATACGTCCTCCTCGGCATCTTTTTCCAGAAGAGCCCTGTCTCGTCACAGTTGAAGATTTGCTGGGGGATGTATCGTTCGGCTTCTATCAGTTCGGCAAAAGTTATAATAAAATCTTCAGCTGCCTTCACATCCGCCTCACCAAGTCGACAACACGCACACCTCGCTCATGTTTTTCGACGATTGCGTGTTTTATATCCAAGCACATCATCCTCTTCTTCTTCTCAGTACCGTGTTTTCCACAAAGAGAAGGTGAGCTATCGCCGGCACTCTGAACAAGTTGACGGCAGAGATACTGTACTTGCACGGCAAGATAACCACGTGACCAGAATCCACCTGGTGGCGTAAACTCAAAATAACCAACATGCGAAAACAAAAATGCAGCGCTATACGACAGAGATACTGTACTTGCACGGCAAGATAACCACGTGACCAGAACCCACCTGGTGGCGTAAGCTCAAAATAACCAACATGCGAAAACAAAAATGCAGCGCTATACGACAGAGATACTGTACTTGCACGGCAAGATAACCACGTGACCGGGTGGCGAAAGCTCGTAACTCAGATCTCGGCTCGCATCTCAAAGCAATAAACCGCCCGAGCGACGGCTCGTATCTCGAAAAACTCGTAAGTTGGGGCACTCGTAAGTCAAGGTTCCACTGTATATATATATATATATATACTTTTTTTTTTTAAACACCGTTAGAGGCCATTTTTCCCCGCAAGCGGGGGTTGGCCTTTTTCGGGAACCGTGGTTGTTGTTTTTTGGTCCCCTTTTTGAAGCAATGTTTTACGGCCGGATGCCCTTCCTGCTGCCAACCCTTTTTGTCGCCTTTTAAGACAAACAGGGCATTACCAGTGAACTGGTACTCAAATTTGCCGACCTCAGAATGATGACAGGCTGAGTCAACCCCCCTGGCGTTAATTCAGCGATTGACCGGGATTCGAACCCAGGATCCTAGGATCCTTCGCTGGCACCCTAGCCGCGAGCCCAACACCAGGCCCAACACTATATATATATATATATACATAAATATATATGTATATATATATATATATATACTAGCTTGCCTCACCTCACCTCACCTCACTTGCCTCACCTCACCTCACCTCACTTGCCTCGCCTCACCAAGCATCGTTACTGAGGAACAGGCTTATTTTAGCTGAAGATAATGACTGTACCTGAGTTGCTGTGTTGTCATGATTTACACCAATCACAATACAAACAATTATTTTGCACAAATGCATATGTTGTGTTTGTGATATTACATTTTTATAAGCAATTTAGGTTGAAGATTCAGGTTGAATGTTTTTTTTTCAAGAAAGAACCCTCAGCACATACATAGGGGAGGGGTAGGTGCAGATTGGAAGTTTGGGACGATTACACCTCACCACCACGAAATTCAAAACACCTCACCACCGAGTAATTTAAAACACCTCACAGCCATAAAACACGTAATAAAACACCTCACAGCCATAAAACACGTAATAAAACACCTCACAGCCATAAAACACGAAATAAAAACACCTCACAGCCATAAAACACGTAATAAAACACCCCACAGCCATAAAACACGAAATAAAAACACCTCACAGCCATAAACACGTAATAAAAACACCTCACCACCACGTCATTTAAAAACACCTCACCACCAAGTAATTCAAAACACCTCACCACCACGTAATTCAAAACACCTCATCACCACATAATTAAAAACACCTAACCACCACGTAATTCAAAACACCTCACCACCATGTGATTTAAAAACACCTAAACACCACGTCATTTAAAAACACCTCACCAGCAAGTAATTCAAAACACCTCACCACCACGTAATTCAAAACACCTCATCACCACATAATTAAAAGCACCGAACCACCACGTAATTCAAAACACCTCACCACCATGTGATTTAAAAACACCTCACCACCATGTGATTTAAAAACACCTCACCACCACGTAAATCAAAACACCTCACCACCATGTGATTTAAAAACACCTCACCACCATGTGATTTGATTTAAAACACCTCACCACCATGTGATTTAAAAACACCTCACCACCACATAATTCAAAATACCTCACCACTACGTGATTCAAAACCACCACAGCGTTATTAAAAACACTTCACAACCACGGAAACAAAAGTTTGAGGGAGTCGTTAAGTGACAACACAAACACTGCCCAGATGTGTAGATATATAGATAAATGACTGTACCCAAGTTGCCGTTTTGTCATGGTTTAAACCAATCATAATTCAAACAATAATTCAAAATACTCAATATTCAAATGTATTTGTAATATACGTGATATCATATTTTATAAACAATTGAAGTTGAAAACTTAAGTTTCAAAAAACATTTTCCCATAAAAAATTCCAAAAAAAACAAAACAATTTTTCTAAAAGAAATACCCTTCCGACATACCGACGGGAGAGATATGTGCATACCAGAAGTTTGGTACGATTTCACGAAAGTTTGAGAAAGTAGTTCAGTGACAAGACAAGACAACACAACACAACACAGGACAACACAACACAGATATATATATATATATATATATATATATATATATATATATATATATATATATATATATATATATATATACGTATATATATATCTATATTATAATAGCCGTAGATGATTCTGTCTGTCTGTCTGTCTATCTGTTGGGTGTCTGTCCGGGGTGTGGCTTACTCGGTTTGCAGAGTAGCTCCACCCATAGCTCCACCCATTCTGGGAGTGGCTATAAACAAATATCCACCATTTTATTAACTCGCATAGCTTTGAGTCCTGTTTTGTAGGCCCGTGGTGTCTTGCTCTCCCCCAGTTTTATTTCAAATCAAATTCGATAAATCATTTCATTTTTCACAGTCGCTAACATAGTTTTAGACTCGGTTGAAAAAAAACGGGAAGAAAATCCGATGAAAGTTGCCGTTTATAGAACGAAATGAATTCTCAAAGGCCTGTAACTTCAAGGCCATTGAGTCTCTCTCACGCCTTTATCTCCAATCTAACTCACCATATGATTTCATTTTTATCGATGGTTTTACTTTTAGACTCGGTGTCAGCAATAATTGAGAACAATCCACACACGCGGGAAAATGCAGAGATATATTTTTTAAATCGCGTCATGGTGTATCATACACCGCCCAACATGACACCGCCGGCAATGTGTCGATATATATTAAAAATTCGCTTTTGCTTTTCCGTTATGATATATTACTATTTCGTTTGATGATAGTCGTCACAAAAACGTCAACAATGATGCCGACATATATTTCTTCGTTTTTATTTCATTCAACATATTAGCCGGAAGTAAAATATGTTTCAGGAAATTACCGAGAGATATTTCTTCGTTTTTTTTATTAGTTATGTGCGCATACACTTTAAATAGGTTTATTTGAAATCTTTAATTTTCCACAAACATTCCACACACGCGGGAAAATGCAGAGATATATTTTTAAAATCGCGTCATGGTGTATCATACACCGCCCAACATGACACCGACGGCAATGTGTCGATATCTATTTTAAATTCGATATATCATTTCATTTTTCACAGTCGCTAACATAGTTTTAGACTCGGTTGAAAAAAAACGAGAAGAAAATCCGATGAAAGTTGCCGTTTATAGAACGAAATGAATTCTCAAATGCCTGTAACTTCAAGGCCATTGAGTCTCTCTCACGCCTTTATCTCCAATCTAACTCACCATATGATTTCATTTTTATCGATGGTTTTAGAGTCGGTGTCAGCAATAATTGAGAACATTCCACACACGCGGGAAAATGCAGATATATTTTTTAAAATCGCGTCATGGTGTATCATACACCGCCTAACATGACACCGACGGCAACGTGTCGATACATATTAAAAATTCGATATATCATTTCATTTTTCACAGTCGCTAACATAGTTTTCGACTCGGTTGAAAAAAAAACGGGAAGGAAATCCAATGAAAGTTGCCGTTTATAGAACGAAATGAATTCTCAAACGCCTGTAACTTCAACTTCAAGGCCATTGAGTCTCTCTCACGCCTTTATCTCCAATCTAACTCACCATATGATTTCATTTTTATCGATGGTTTTGGACTCGGTGTCAGCAATAATTGAGAACATTCCACACACGCGGGAAAATGCAGAGATATATTTTTAAAAATCGCGTCATGGTGTATCATACACCGCCCAACATGACACCGACGGCAACGTGTCGATATATATTAAAAATTCGCTTTTGCTTTTCCGTTAAGATATATTACTTTTTCGTTTGATGACAGTCGTCACAAAAACGTCAACAATGATGCCGACATATATTTCTTCGTTTTTATTTAATTCAACATTATTAGCCGGAAGTAAAATATGTTTCAGGAAATTACCGAGAGATATTTCTTCGTTTTTTAAAATTAGTTATGTGCGAATACACTTTAAATAGGTTTATTTGAAATCTTTAATTTTCCACAATATAATTTACTTGCCATTTATCATTTGATGATTACGAGACAAATTCCTCTTGAGGATCGTGACAATTCATGCGCTGCGTGGAAACTTCTATTTCCAAAATGAATGAGACGATCGATGAAGAACGCAGACTTGAACAGGATGCAGCAAGAAAACGAATGAGACGGGCGAACGAGTCCATCGACGAACGTCAATGCAAACTTGCGGGGTCACCCGTGGGAATCCCACGGGCATGGATGTGTGTGACATTTCGACATATTGAGTTAGATGCTGCACATTCATTTTTACAAAATGGTTACTGGCAAGTCATCAGATCCAGAAATGGTGTAAAAACCACCGTTTAGAGGCCATTTTTCCCCGCAAAGCGGGGGTTGGCCTTTTCGGGGACCGTGGTAGTTGTTGTTTTTTTGTCCCCTTTTTGAAGCAATGTTTTACGGCCGGATGCCCTTCCTGACGCCAACCCTTTTTGCCGCCTTCAACGACAAACAGGGAATTACCAGTGAACTGGTACTCAATTAGCCGACCTCGGAAGGATGACAGGCTGAGTCAACCCCCCTGGCATTAATTCGGCGATCGACCGAGATTCGAACCCAGGATCCTAAGCCGGCACCCTAGCCGCTAGCCCAACACCAGAAATGGTGTCATGAACACAATTTATTTACGCACAAGCACAAAAGCAAGACGGGCCGATTTCCGATTCCGACGGGCCGACGGGCGAGACGGGCCGATTTCCGATTCCGACGGGCCGATTTGGAGCAAGAAAAAGAACGAGACGGGAGAAAAAGGAGAGAAACGAGACGGGGAAAGCCGATTGGAGAGGCGAGTGAGGCGCGATTGGAGAGGAGTGTGAGGCGCGATTGGAGAGGAGTGTGAGGCACGATTGGAGAGGAGTGTGAGGCGTGATTGGAGAGGAGTGTGAGGCACGATTGGAGAGGAGTGATTGGAGGGGAGTGTGAGGCACGATTGGAGAGGAGTGTGAGGCACGATTGGAGAGGAGTGTGAGGCGCGATTGGAGAGGAGTGTGAGGCGCGATTGGAGAGGAGTGTGAGGCGCGATTGGAGAGGCGTGTGAAGGATTGCAGAGGAGAGGAGTGTGAGGGATTGGAGAGTTGAGGGATTGGAAAGGAGAGGGATGTGAGGGTTTGGAGAGGAGAGGAGTGCTAGGTGGAGAGAGGAGAGTGTCAGGTGGAGACAGGAGAGTGTCAGGTGGAGACAGGAGAGTGTCAGGTGGAGAGGAGTGAGGGGTCACATATTATGTGAAATAACTAAATTCACACCATTTCTGGATCTGATGACTTGCCAGTAACCATTTTGTAAAAATGAATGTGCAGCATATAACTCAATATGTCGAAATGTCACACACATCCATGCCCGTGGGATTCCCACGGGTGACCCCGCTAGTATATATATATATATATATATATATATATATATATATATATATATATATATATATATATATATATATATATATATATATATATATAATTATATATATATATATATATATATATATATATATATATACATATATATTGTTGCGAATATGGAATTTGGCCTCCATATCCGCTTGTAAATATTCCCCTATTTTCTCCAATACTCCCCAACTTTCCCCGATCCCCCATTCCCTAGTCCCATTGCATGTAAATAACAATCAGTAGAGCCGACCTTCCCCTTATTCCCCCATTAAATGTCGTGCCCAGGTCCACCGCACCACACGTAGACAACTTTCGGACATCTTCCTAGTTATTCTTATTCTATGTCAGTTAAGGCCTCGTCTCCATTAATTATGACTCTTCGTTGCACCAGAATGTGATTATATGGCATCAGTAGTGAGTTTAGGACCTTTCCCATACCTCCTTCCATCTTCTTCCCCAACAATTACAACAACAACAGAGGAGATGGCGGCGGAGCGGGGGAGGATGCGTCCTCACACCGGCTCGATTAGCGCCATAGACCATGCGCTCCACGGGGTTACCACGAAGGGGCTCCTTGTCAGCTCCTCGTCAAGGGCGGAGCCTGGTAAACCCCCCGCACGCACCCAATGAGAAGCAACGTGCCGATTCCACGAGGCGGAGCTAACGAGCCGAGGGCGTGTCACTCCCCGCCGGATATACGCGGCCCCGCGCCGGATGTGACGAGAGATGCGCACCCAGCTTGGAGAAGGAAAGCCACCTGCGAGCGCTGAGTCAGATGCGCCCCCAGCTTGAGCAGACAAGACGCCATCCGAGCGCTGCGACCTCCCCGCATCTCTGGACCGGACCGAGTCGATTCTGACCTTTGAGCCCAGGTGCACCTGGAGCCATCGCTACCTGCCTTTCCTTGCCATCAATCCCCGTGTGAGTCAGCATTTTGTCCCGTTTATCTGTCGTCTGTTGGGAATAATATAAGATTGTGTCTAAGTGCTTGTCTTTCTATGCTGTCCCTCTTGTAGTTGTAATCTAACCTTCCGCCTTAATATAACCTCCTCCGGAGGTCTTGAGAACTGAACCCCTGGTGTCGTATTGTGTTATTGTAGTCCAGCCGGGTGTCTTCTTTTTCTTATTGAGCCAGCATAGCGCGACTCGTCAACGTTCGGGCACAATCGGGTAACTTGTGCAGACGTGGTCATACCAATAAACCGCTCGGTAAATAACATCCAAGCCACGTCTGTAACAATTGGTGTCGAGGAGTGGAATTCGAACCCGGGACTAAATTTATTAGGCCCAAATTGGTAACAAGTAGAATCGATTCGGAGCGCGTTTCCCGCGCGAAATTATAACGGCGAAATTTGAATTTGTTTTACGAAAATAAAATAAAAAACCGAATTTTGAAAGTCGCGCTATGGCGGATCAAGACGGCTGGGGTCCGGTAGGGGAGAGTGAAGCAGGGTCGGTCCAGGACCAAATTGAGGGACATGAGGGACATGAGGAGAGCGAAACAGCGAGGGTAGCAGGCACGCAAAATGGCGCCTCGCAAGAGCGCGCGGTAGCCGAGCCCGCTGTATCACCGGGCTTTAACATGCAGCCGATTGACATACAGGCCCTCATTGCGCAGCTACAGGCAGCTGTACAGATGAGTATGGGGAGCCAGATTGAGCGATTGGGTGAGCGGTTGGGGAACCGGATGGATGCTCAGAGTGAGCAATTGGGGGTAATGGGGAACCGGATGGATGCTCAGAGTGAGCAAATGGGGGTAATGAGGGACGAAGCGAGGGGTACCAGTGAGGGGTTAGACAATAATTTTGAGGAGTTAGACAAGAAATTTGGGAAGATAGACAATAATTTTGAGGGGTTAGACAACGGGATAAAAGAAGTGAAAAATGGGTTAATGGGGGTAGAAAATAGAATGGCTGCCCAGGAGAATCAGATAGAGGGAGTGAAAAATGGGTTAGAGGGGTTAGAAAACAGTATGGAAGGCAAATTGAGGGACATGAGGGACCAAGCGGAAAGGGAAGTTAAACAAATGGAGCAGCAGATAGAGGGGGTCAGAATGGGGGTAGAAACCAAACTGGATGCTCACAGGGAGGAAATGGAGCAGATGAGGGTGGCATCTGGGCAGGAGATGCAAGTGATGGGAGAGGAGATCAGAAGAGGAGTGAGTGAGGAGGTCGGAGGAGTGCGCGAGGAGGTGAGGCACTGTAAGGAGCGCATGGAGAAAGAGGTGAGAAAGGGGACTGTAAAATTGCAAGGTGGTATAGAGGAGTTGACGCTGGGAGTAGAACAACTGACAGTGGGACAAAAGGAGTTGGGGGACCAGGTAAAGAAGAACACAGCGGTAATAGAGGGTTTAAAATCGACACAGAAGGAGATGAAAAAGGACGTAGGGGTAATTAAAAAAGAGTGTCAGACGGTACATGAGGACCTGACGAGGAAAATGGACAAGGTGGTAGAGGTAATGGAGGTTAAAGAGCGGGAGGTGCGGGAGCACATAGAAAAAAATTAAGTGGAGTTAGAGGAAGAACTTAAAGGGGCGCACGAAGAGATGAAGGAGATGAAGCAAAAATTAGAAGAAGTGGAAGAAGGGGTGAGCGAAATTAAAAAGCGACGGAGAGAGGATAAGAAAGAGATAAAAGAGGAGGTAAAAGAATTGGTCCAGAGTCTGTGTTCGGATCGTGATGATGTGCTCATTAACCGGATGAGGGATTCGCAGGTGATGGAGAAGAAGCGAAGAGAAAGAGGACCCGGTGTAAGTGGTGACCAATATGGTCGTGCGTATGATGCGCCAGGTGATTTAATAAGCTTGGGGGTCGAGATAGACCCGGATGTTCGTGAGAGGCCAAGAGTGAGGTGTATGGCTGGTCCGGAGGGTATGGAACGAGAGGTGCGAGGTGTGGGTGAGCAAGGTTGTGGTGGTGGTGGTATGGAATGGGTAGCGGGTTGCGGAGGTGTGACCCATGCATCGACACCAACAGGGGTAGTTGTTGGAGGGACCGGGGAGGCACGAGAGCCCCTTGGGGGTAGTGTACTGTGGGGGCCCGGCCGGTTCGGCCCCGCGCTGACCCCGCAAGGGGCGACGCACGGGGTCCGGCAGGCGGGCAACGACTCACATACGAGGTGGTCCCACAAGGTCCCACTCGCGCCGTATGACGGCAAGAGTGATCTACGCGCGTACCTGGCGCAGTTCGACTGTGTGTGTAAGGGCAACGGTTGGGGTGAGGACGAAGGTGGAGTACACCTGGTGGCCGCATTGCGCGGCGCGGCGGCGGAGGTGCTGACGGCATTACCAGCGGGTGCTCTCACCCTGCCAGCCCTCCGCGACGCCCTAATTAATCGATTCGGCATAGAACAGCAGAGCGAGCTTGTTAAAGCTCAGCTCGCGCTGCGAAAACGCAAGCCCCAGGAAGCCATCGGGGAACTTGCCCACGACATTCGCCGCGCAGTGGGGATCGCACATGCTAGCATGGCAGCGGATTCCCGGGAAAGCCTGGCGCTGGACCATTTTATCCAGGCCCTCCCGGATATTGAGCTCCGGCAACAGCTCGCCATGTGGCGCCCGCAGACTCTGAGCCAGGCGGCTGACGCTGCGGCCCGTTGGGAAGCAGCGAGGCCCCTGGCCCGAGGGGGCGAGCGTCTCGCAATGGCGGTCCGCCAGGTGGGACCCCCGATGGAGGGCGGACCCCTTAGGGGACCCGCCCCCGACGTGGGTCCTGACCTGGCGGGCATGGTCCGGAGGCTGGTGGACCAGCGCCTGGCGGGACCTGGACCATGGCAGGCGGCCACGGAGGTGGCCCGCGGTGGACCACGAGCGGGTAATCCAATTCGGACCTACAGGGGGGGGAATTTGGAATTCCGGAGGCAAGCACCTTATCAGGTGAGGTGCTATACCTGCAACCGCCTGGGTCACCTGGCGCGGCACTGTCGAAACGCGCGCCGGGATGATCCCCGGCAGTTGAGGTCCTCAACTCCGCCCAGGGGGGAGCGGGTTAGCCGACCCCAGACACCCCCCCGCCAGACCCCGGGAAACTAGAAGGTGTCGGGCACGTAGGGTGGTGTTCGGCAGCAGAGGATGGAGGAGAGCCCTCATTGACGCGACAGGTCATTTATTGTGGCCAAATTGGAACCGGTAGCCTGACAATTAGATGCAAAATTGCCGGCGTGGGGGTAGACGCCGTAGTGGACACAGGAGCTAGCGCCACGATCATCAGCCCTGTGGTCCTTGATTCGAGCGCAGGTGGCTGGGATAAGATCCAGCGCCTGCAAAATTATAGTTTGCAGCTTGCTACCGGGGTAACGGCCCCGATCATAGGGCGTGGTTCTGTGACCCTCAAGTTAGGGTCGGTAAGGAGGGAGATAGATGTTTGGGTGGCGGAGGTGTGCGACCCATGTTTAATAGGGTTGGACCTGTTGACTGCCAGCGGTTGTAAAATCGACTTGTGCCGGGGGATCCTGCAGGTGGGAGTAGAAGAGCTGCCGTTAGGGGGAGTGAGCACGGCCGAGAGAGCGGAGCTGGAGGCTTCCGAGGCCGTGACCATCCCCCCAAGGGCCGAGGCGATAGTGCCGGCCCGGTGGGCAGCTCGCCCAACATGGCAGGAGTCCTGCGGCCTGGTCGAACCGGTGGCAGCGCAGTCCATACCGGGTTTAATCGTGGGCCGCACCCTTGTAAAAACGGACGGACCGGTAGTGGCCGTCCGAGTAGTAAATGTGAGTACAGAACCACGCACTATAGTAAGGGGCACGAGGGTAGCTGGCTGCACCCCAGTTGAGGAAGTCGCGACAGTGAGGGGCGAGAACGTCCAGCCGAGCCGACCCCGGGGGGAGCCTTCAATAACAAGTAGGAATTGGCCCGATCCCATTTGCGAGATGGTAAATCGTAGTAGCGTAGAGTTGGGAGGTACCCAGAGGGAGGCCTTACACAAACTGGTTGGGTCCCATTTGGACCTCTTCTCCCTGTCCACCGAGGATATTGGACGTACGGGCCTGGTGAAACATCAGATCCACACCCAATTTTGCCACTAACCGCGGACGAGGAATTTGGAGAGTTGGCTTGGAGCACGGCCCAGCAGGAGGATCCTGTTCTGGGGCCGGTGTTCCAATGGGTCAAATTGGGGCAAAGACCAAAGGGGGAAGAGGTCACCCCCCTCGGGGCACAAACAAAGGCATATTGGGCTCAGTGGCAGACCCTGGAATTGAAAGGCAACATCTTGTATCGCAAGTGGGTGGAGGTTCCCTCTGATCGAACTTCCTGGCTGGTGATAGTCCCTGACAAATTCAAGAACGTCATATTGCAACAGGTGCATGGTACCCGCTCCGGGGGCCATTTGGGCAGGACAAAGACAATATCTCGGGTCCGCCGGAGGTTCTATTGGGTGAATATGGGGCGCGACATACAGGACTGGTGTCGGAGATGCGACGCCTGTTCTGCCAAAAAGGGACCAGCACGGAGGATGAGGGCCCCCCTTCAATTACATCAGGTGGGGGCCCCCCTTGAGCGGGTGGCTATGGATATTCTAGGACCGCTGCCCCGCACCCGCCAAGGTAATAAGTATATCCTCGTTGTGATGGACTACTTCACCAAGTGGCCGGAGGCCTACGCCCTCCCCAACCAAGAAGCAGGGGTGGTAGCGCAGGCCTTCGTGGAAGGATTTGTGTGCCGGCATGGGATTCCACAGGAGTTGCACACCGACCAGGGACGAAATTTTGAGAGCAAATTACTAAAAGATGTGTGCAGTCTCCTGTCAATTCGAAAAACCAGGACAACGCCTTTAAGACCTCAATCTGACGGGATGGTGGAAAGATTCAACCGAACTTTAATCCAACAACTGGCACTGTTCACCACCACCCGTCAGGATGACTGGGACGAACATCTCCCTTATTTGCTTATGGCCTACCGGACCAGCCAGCACGGGGCCACCGCATGCAGTCCAGCGTTGCTTATGTATGGGCGGGAGTTACGGGCTCCCGCCGACTTGCTATGCGGTCCCGTGCCAGACACAGTGGTTAACCCGCCGAGGGAGGGGTACGCACGTCACCTAGAGGAAGGCATGGAGCTAGTCCATGCCTTCGCCCGCCGCCAACTCCATCTGGCGGGGGAAAAGATGAAGCGCAGGTACGACGACCGGAGCCAGGGGAGTCAATACGCTCCGGGGATGAAGATTTGGTTCTTTAATCCCCGGAGGCGGAAGGGAAGGTGCCCAAAACTCACCTCCCCCTGGCAAGGCCCAGGAGTCGTCCTGTCGCAAATCTGTGACGTGGTCTTTAAGATCAAAATGGGGCCACGAGCCCTCCCTCGGATCGTCCACGCCGACCGGATAAGACCTTACACCGGCGAGCAGGCGCCCCCGTGGATTGCCTCGGCTTTAGATGCCGAGGCGGGACCCAGTACCTCTGAATAAGGGGGGCTTATTAGTGCCAGAGGACTGGGGGATTGAGGAGCGATAGGCCCGGTGGGAGAGGGTGGCATCCCTGCCACCTTTCCCAGGTGGGGCAAATGCGCAATAGCTTATGGGGTGTATGGCAGTGAAAACTAGCCCGGGTGGGTTAGGATATTGTGTGTAGGGATCTAGAGAAGATGACCTTAGGTAACGTTAAGGTTAGTTAGTGACTGATACCTGTAGTGGGGACGCAGGTAGATTAGTGTGGATTATAATGACGAGGGAGCGCAATAGTTAAAGGGACGACTGGGAAGCGCAAGTTTCAGAAGGGAGTAGTTAGCTGAGATGATGCTGTGTGTGTGAGGATTGAACAAGTGTGATTGCACAGGTGTGCAACTGGACAGGTGTGTGGAGCAGTGTATGAGTAGTGAGTGTTGTGGATCAGCGCGAATGCGCTTGGGGAGAGAAGGGTGCAGGTGGCACCAGGTGTGAGAGCACAGGTGTGCAGGTACAGGTGTGTGGAGAGAGTTGGAGTGAGTGGTACGGAGTGGTGTGCATGGTGCGAAGGTGTGGATGGGGGAAGAGTGGACCCCTTTCACGAGTACCCGGGGCGGGTAGTGTAAGTGTTAGGTAGAGGGTGCAGGTAAATTGTGGTTGGATATTGGCATTTGTGGTGCGGTTGCAGAATGGTGTTGTGAATGGGTGCATTAGTGTTGTGGAAATGGCTGGGCGTGTAGCCTGTTAGTGTGTGTAGTTGGTTGGGCACTCCACCACTGTGAGGATGTCGGCCAGGTGAGGCCGCAGGTGGGCTCTGGGAGCCGGTAGTTGTGAGTGGGTGCCTGAGGATCCCGGGTGTGGATCGGGCAGCCCAGTGCCAGAGAGGGCACGGAGTGGGGAGAGAGCCAGAGGGCCTTCCCCAGGTAGTTAGGTTAGGGTAAGGAGCAGGTAAGCTCGGAGGCAACTGCAGTGGTGGAGGTGTGCAGGTGGGTAGACCCACTGGGAGAGGTACACGCCGCAGCCCAGAAATTGTGCGAGGGCACCGGGAGATGAATCGGGGGAGTGAGACCCCAAATTGAAAAGCACCACAGGTTGGCCAATGGGAATTGGTTTTTAGAACCCATAGAGTAAGAGGGCCAATGGTTTGGCCGGAGAAAGACCCCGGGTAGTGTAAAGTTGTTAAAGTCATTTAGGAAATAGTTAGGATTGAAGAACCTGTCGCACCATACGCAGCCACTTACCTGTGGTGATGATGATGACTCCACACCTGTGTTTTCTTTGTTTTGTGCAGGAAATGAGAATTGCTGTGAGGATTTGTGAGACGCATCACGACGTGGATGAGACATTGGGGTGATTCCATCTCTCCCTCCCTAGGAGGGACTGATGATGAATTGGTAATGGCAAATTTTGATGTTGAGTTGAAAATGGCAAATTTTGAGGAGAGTTGAAAATGGCAAATTTGATTGGTTAGGAGGGAGAGAAGACGAATTTGGTTTATGGGAGGAACGGGGAAGACAGTAGGGATGTTTGTTGATTTGTAAAGTAGATGTTTATGGGTAGTGTTGTGTTTTGTGGATGCAGTAAGGGGTAAGGGAGGGGCCATGTAGGTTACCTGGTGGGGGGGGGGGGCGTACGATAGGAACGTACCTGTCTCACCTGGTTCCCATGTGCCCCCAGTGTGCATCACCTTACATTGCGTGCACTTTTGCGCCCTTACCACCTTACTCACTTGTTTCTTCTTTTGTCTCCCACCTCCGAGGATCTGGCTTTGGGGTAGAGAGAGAGGAGAGAGAGGTGCTGGCTGCGCAGTTGTGGGCCTGCACTTTCGCTGTTTGCTGCCGGGATCGATACACCATATGGACCGCAATGTTTGTGGCCACCCACAATGGACCGCAGTTCGTTTGCGGCCAAGCACCACCCGGGGATGGACCTATGGATCAACGTGGCACCTATGCCATACAGGTGAACCACTAATAGTTAACACCACCAAGTGCACCACAAGAAGAGCAAGAGACACCTGCAGGGTTAGGGGTTGTCGAATTTATTTTTATTCCAATGAACAATGGTGACTGCACCGATTGGTGGTGGGGTGGTGCTTTTGATGCTGGGAAAGGGTGCTCTGCACGTTATTAAAGGCCGTCGGCCACAGAGCACTCGTGGGTTGGTGTATCGATGCTGGCAAGCGCGCTCTCTCTATGCATAACATCTGCATGTGTTCCTCCAAAGACAGGTCCTGGATCGTAGTGTAAATAGCAGCGTAGTCGTGTAAATAATGCTCCCTACCGGCTGTATGTTTAGTTTGAGGATTCTTTCCGGATTCGGTTATCCTGTGGGTGTGTTTCTGTGAGGAGAAGGGTGCAACGTCGCAGGGGGACATATTTACTCATTTGTGAATATCTGTAAAACTGTCGCACTCAGGGTAGAGTTAATAGTAGAGGGAACTACATTGCGTGCCACACTAAAGTAGGTAAAAATTTATCGGGTCGGGACGCCCCGAGGGTAGAGAAGGGTGCAATGTTGCGAATATGGAATTTGGCCTCCATATCCGCTTGTAAATATTCCCCTATTTTCTCCAATACTCCCCAACTTTCCCCGATCCCCCATTCCCTAGTCCCATTGCATGTAAATAACAATCAGTAGAGCCGACCTTCCCCTTATTCCCCCATTAAATGTCGTGCCCAGGTCCACCGCACCACACGTAGACAACTTTCGGACATCTTCCTAGTTATTCTTATTCTATGTCAGTTAAGGCCTCGTCTCCATTAATTATGACTCTTCGTTGCACCAGAATGTGATTATATGGCATCAGTAGTGAGTTTAGGACCTTTCCCATACCTCCTTCCATCTTCTTCCCCAACAATTACAACAACAACAGAGGAGATGGCGGCGGAGCGGGGGAGGATGCGTCCTCACACCGGCTCGATTAGCGCCATAGACCATGCGCTCCACGGGGTTACCACGAAGGGGCTCCTTGTCAGCTCCTCGTCAAGGGCGGAGCCTGGTAAACCCCCCGCACGCACCCAATGAGAAGCAACGTGCCGATTCCACGAGGCGGAGCTAACGAGCCGAGGGCGTGTCACTCCCCGCCGGATATACGCGGCCCCGCGCCGGATGTGACGAGAGATGCGCACCCAGCTTGGAGAAGGAAAGCCACCTGCGAGCGCTGAGTCAGATGCGCCCCCAGCTTGAGCAGACAAGACGCCATCCGAGCGCTGCGACCTCCCCGCATCTCTGGACCGGACCGAGTCGATTCTGACCTTTGAGCCCAGGTGCACCTGGAGCCATCGCTACCTGCCTTTCCTTGCCATCAATCCCCGTGTGAGTCAGCATTTTGTCCCGTTTATCTGTCGTCTGTTGGGAATAATATAAGATTGTGTCTAAGTGCTTGTCTTTCTATGCTGTCCCTCTTGTAGTTGTAATCTAACCTTCCGCCTTAATATAACCTCCTCCGGAGGTCTTGAGAACTGAACCCCTGGTGTCGTATTGTGTTATTGTAGTCCAGCCGGGTGTCTTCTTTTTCTTATTGAGCCAGCATAGCGCGACTCGTCAACGTTCGGGCACAATCGGGTAACTTGTGCAGACGTGGTCATACCAATAAACCGCTCGGTAAATAACATCCAAGCCACGTCTGTAACAATATATATATATTGTTACGGAAACGGAGGACGGCGCTCCCCTTAGCGGGTTGGGGGGGGTGGGTCAATCCCCCTTCTGTTTGGGGGGGGGGGTTAAACCCCCTTCTGTTTGCACTGGCCGTCTCCGATCCTGAAGCTACCCCGCTCCCTTGTGGGGCGGGATTGCCCGAAGTGATTGGTCAAGGGATTCCCGTACACCTCCGGCAATCCCTCCACGAGGCAGGTGGGCAACTCCGCTCGAGACCACGGGCAAGATGTTATTTGCCGAGCGGTTTTTAGCAGCCCACGGTTCGTGCAACCTGCGTGCAACCTATATATTGTTACTGATCGCGGTTTAGGATGTTGTTTGCCGAGCGAAGGCTCCGCGACCGAACAGTTGTTCCCCGACTCACCCGATTCACCCAGAACTTTGGCCGTATCGCACCGCAGCTGCCCAATCTGGAAAAGACTAAAACGACGAATGCAAAGAGGAAGACGAATAAGACGAGAAGACGTACAGAAGAGTAATGGGATTTATTATTTACACAAGCAAAAAGAAAGCAGTCACGTTTATTTACAACACATAAGACGCAGGTGACACAGTGCAAATACTAGCTTATACAGACTTAATTAACCCAGGGACAGAACAAACAAAACAAACTCACGTACACAAGAAGGGTGGAAAGGCAGGAGGTGGATGGCTGGAGGGAGAGGAAGGTCCAAGGGGGTCCTGCAGCACAATCGGCGGGTTTAGCAGCCGCCGTTCCTTCACGGCCCTGCTCAAAACCGCCGTCCAGGCCCCAAGCGGCTGTTGGGTGTTGTTGCTGCTGTGGCCGCCGCTTGCTTTGCCAGGACTCATCTGACTCGTCTGGTCCAAACCCTCAACTCAACAACACTCTTGCACGTCTCCCTGTCCAACCACTCTTTCTCTCTTGGTCCAACCACTCTTTCTCTTTCTTGGTCCAAACACTCTTTCTCTCTCTTGGTCCACTCACTCCTCACCACCGACTCCTCAACGCAACCAACGCAACCACTGACCACCAACGCAACCACCGACTCCTCACCACCGACTCTTTACCGCAACCAACGCAACCACTGACCACCACTGACCACCTCCCCGCTTCTTGCGCGCGCGCCTTTATAGCGCCTCCGGCGAACAAGCCGCCGGCCTTTAGGACACGCCCATCGGTGTGCTCACCTCGGCCCTGGTTGGTCACGCGACCCTCTCGCTCCGCCCTTGATGACGACGGGCGGGCACGCCCCTCTTCCCCGACCCGAGCACATGTTCAATGGTGGTTTTGGAGGGGAGGTAATTGGCAATCGAGGCTTGGCAATGACGAGAGGGGATGTAAAAGGAAATGGAGATTTTGGGGATGGGAATGAAAGGGGATCTATTCTCTTTCACTGGTGCAATGGAGTACTTCAATTAATGGGAGACACAGCCTTACCCTAAAACACAGAATAAGAGATAACTATCAAACAGGGGTATTCTATTATTTGGCTGACGTGTATGCTTGTGGACTAATTATGGGATGCCCTTTCACCTTTACACAGCTCCGGAGGCAGGGGGGCGCAGAATAAACAATAATAACAATTCACACAATCAAAAAAAATATACAGTTCTCATATCCGCAACACTGCACCCTCCTCCTCTTAGGCACGACCCGGGCCTACAACTTTTATTTAGTGTGACACGTAGGTGTAGTTCCCTCTACTTTTAACCTGACCCTGAGTGCGACAGTTTTAAAACATAAATAAATGTGTCCCGCTGCTCCATTGCACCCTGCCTAACAGACTTACGCCCACAGTTAACCGAATTGCGGAATGGTCTTCAAACTATACACTGACGGTGGGGAGCATTATTTACAATGATGCTATTTTTATTTACAAAACTAACCCAGGACCTGTGATTGTTCTTTCTGGGGGGGAGACAGTCTGCTCTGCATCAATGCACCATGAAAGCACCCAAAAACGCACCACTACAAGCACCCTCAAGCACCAATCGGTGCAGTCACCATAGTTCATCAGTGTTCAATGCATGTTCAATAAAAATAAAATCAACAACCCCTAACCCTGCAGGTGATCTCTTGCTCTTCGACTCCCTCTGCTGGTTATTATTATTTGTTCTTCCAGATGTTGTCATTCTTTCATTTTCTTACTGGCGGCCTATTTGCAATAAAGTGTGCCCAATGTGTCCTTTTTATTTTCTTTTATTTATGGCCCACAGGGCCGACTACGTGTGCTTCACCTGTGTGGCATCGGTGCCCTGTGGCCAAGGTCCGCCAGCAAGATTTCGGGCCCTCATGGCCGGTTCCAGCAGAGGGGCCATGCCCCAACCCATGGGGTCCATCAGTGGTGCTCGGCCACTGGCATGTGGTCCATAATGTGGTGCATCGATGCAGACAGCTGGTTCTGGGAATTTCGGGCGCACAATGGCCGACCCACGCACGCTCCCCTCGGCGCCCAATGGCGCACAGGTCATGTGGGAGACAAAAGAGACAATTGAGCGAGGGGTAAGGTCACAAGGGTACACATTAATAAGGCAATGCAAGGCGAAATGCGTACGGAGGGCGAAGTGAGAAAGCTCATCCCTACCGTACGTCACCCCCCTGTCACCTACACTACCCTTGCCCTTACCCCATATTTACAAAATCTACCCATTACCAATCCGTCGCTACTGTCACGTCTCCCCATATTTCCTCTACCAAATTCGTCTCCACAATCCCTCTACTTCAAAATTTGCCATCACCAAATTAATCATCAATCCTCATAAGGAGGAAGAGATGGAACATCAAAGCACAATGTCACACCCACGTCATGATGCGTCTCACATTCCAAACATCTGCACAATAAAATAACAAAACATGGCATGGTGTGGAGTTCCTGTCACCTCAGGTGAGTGGATGCAGATGGTGCGAGGAGACTTCAATCCTAACTATCCTCTACATGACATTAACACACTTTACACTACCCGGGGTCTTTCCCTGCCAATCCATTGGCCAACTTACTCTATGAGTTCTAAAAACCAATTCCCATTGACCAAACTGTGGTGCTTCTCAATTTGGGGTCTCACTCCCCCGATTCATCTCCCGGTGCCCTCGCACAATTTCTGGGCTGCGACGTGTAGCTCTCCCAGCAGGTCTACCCACCTGCACACCTCCACCACTGCAGTTGCCACCCGAGCTTACCTAGCTCCTCACCCTAACCTAACTAACTGGGGAAAGCCCCTCCTGGCTCTGTCACCCCACTCGGTGCCCTCTGGCACTGGGCTACCCGGGTCCGTCCTCCGGATCCTCGGGCCCCATCCACAACAACTACTACCGGCTCCCAGAGCCCACCTGCGGCCTCACCTGGCCGACATCCTCACAGTGGTGGAGCGCCCAACCAACTACACACACTAACAGGCTACACGCCCAGCCATTTCCACAACACTAATGCACCCATCCAAATACCATTCTGTCACCCGCAGCACAGATGCCAATATCCAACCACAATTTACCTATACCCTCTACCTAACACTTACACTACCCGCCCCGGGTATTCGTGATGGGGGTCCATCCTTCCCCCATTCACACCTTCGCACCATCCACTCCACTCCATAGTTTCCATCCTACTCACTCCACGACCATCCATTCCAATACTCCATACCATTTATTCCATACACCTGTTCTCCATACACCTGTTCTCCATACACCTGTTGTTGCACACCTGTGCAATCATACCTGGTGCCACCTGCACCCTCCTCCTCTTCCTGGACCATTTGGTCAACACAACACGCAATCACCACTACTCCCTCATACACTGCTCCACACACCTGTTCAGTTGCACACCTGTGCAATCACACCTGTTCAATCCTCACACACACGGCATCATCTCAGCTAACTACTCCCCTCTGAAACTTGCGCTTCCCAGTCGTCCCTTTAAACTATTGCGCTCCCACGTCATTATCATCCATACTAATCTACCTGCGTCCCCACTACAGGTATCAGTCACTAACTAAACCTTAACGTTACCTAATGTCATCTTCTAGGGCCCTACACACAATATCCTAACCCACCCGGGCTAGTTTTCACTGCCATCAACCCCATAAACTAGTGCTCCTTTGCCCCCCCCCCCCCCCCCCGCTTGTGAGGGATGGTGGATTTGCCATCCCACCACATCGGGGAGGTCCTACTATCAATTTCGCTCGTCCAAATCCAACAAATCAAAAATTTGTCATTTGCTGCCAATTCTACCCACTATTATAAATTTCGTATCAAATCACGATCACTATCACTATCACCATCATCACAGTCCACTATATCCTAGCCTCGGTGCGTCGTGACATCATTAAACTCGGTTCGTAAAGCCGAGCAATGAATTCGGGTGGTTTGGTCGCCTGCAGGTTGAATCCGTCCGGCTTTCGGTTCAAGGGAGGTGGTTTGGTTGGACCGAGGTTCCACGCACCATCTCGGCGCGGCACCTTGCGGTCCCGGGCCCGATGGCTCAATCTCCCCCGGTCGGAACCCCGTCCCCGCGAGGGGGCACCGTCCGCTTCCTCCCACTCGCCCTTGAACCGGACCGGTCGCCTCGCCCGCCAAGGCCCGGACTCGACCGTGCGGGGCGGGGCCAAGTCCGAATCGGCAACGACGCTTCGAAGAGAAGCGACGCAGCATCGATCCGCGCCGGGCCTCGCACCCAACAAAGCACACCGCGCCCCGAGTGCTCGCATCGGCTATCCGTCGCCCTAACCACTAACCCGGTTACCGTCGATGCTTCACTTGCATGCTCACACGCATACGCTACCCCTTTCACCCTCACAAAACCCGGCGTTCCAACGCCGTCCATACATTCCACCAACGCTCTCCCTGTTACACACCACACCTCTCGCGCACACTCTTGCGCACACCTCGGTCCACACCTCTCCTCCGTTACGTCCTCCGTAACACTCACCATGGGCGTGCACTCTTGCATCCACCCACTAACGCGCTCAGATGGGCTCTCCCACACCCGCGCTACCACCAACTCAGGTGTGCTTCCTCGCACACGTTCCACCACCACCTTACTCTCCGTGTCACACTTCGTACACCCCGACGTGCATTCTCGCTCGCACTCGGTTTCACACTCGCGCTCCGATGTGCCCTCTCGCACCTGCGCCATCACCAACTCACTATTCGTGTCACACTCCGTACACCCCGACGTGCATTCTCGCTCGCACTCGGTATCACACTCGCGCTTCGTAACACGCTCACCCCTTGACGCACACTTTTTTTCCACACGCGTGCCATTTCCACTCACACGGGACCCTTCACCAACGCCCGGATGCTTCCTCGATCCCAAGCGCGCGACAATTCTTTTGTCGCTAAACATCCTCTTACAAAATCTCCCAGCACAATACACAACAGCACGTCTCACCTTCGGGGTTCTTCTTCCTCCCTGCACCAAAACCTGCAAACTTCCATTTGGATTAGCGAGTACAGCATCAGGATGTGCATTTAGACTTTGAGCAATTTCCATTCCTTCCTCCGATTGTTGCTCTTTTAACTTTAAGTCCCCGGTCTCTCCAATTTCAACTATACCCATAATTTCTTTGTTCACCTCGACGACTGTTGGCTTTAATAAAATTCCCTCTACCTCATCGGTCGCCGGCTTTTCCAAACCCCGGGTCGCGATTTCTACCCCGGTCATTGTACCCGCGCTTTCCTCCGCTTCGCTCAACCAGCGCTTTTCGACCCGCGTTACCTCGTCGTGCACCCCTGGGACCCTTTCGCCCAACTTGCGGTCTCTGTCCCTCTGCTCCCTTTTCTCCCTATCGGCCCTCATTCCGTTCGTCATTACTTCCATTTTTGCCATCATTTCAATCATAAAGACTCGCATGTACTCTGGCATCTCTGGCTCGGCTGCCGCGACCATGGGCGTGGCTAAATTTGGTGCCGCAACAACCATGTGCGCGAGGACGCCATC
>NC_136264.1:42421172-42428672 GCF_964187855.1 Myxine glutinosa | reverse complement strand
GGTTTTTACACCATTTCTGGATCTGATGACTTGCCAGTAACCATTTTGTAAAAATGAATGTGCAGCATCTAACTCAATATGTCGAAATGTCACACACATCCATGCCCGTGGGATTCCCACGGGTGACCCCGCAAGTTTGCATTGACGTTCGTCGATGGACTCGTTCGCCCGTCTCATTCGTTTTCTTGCTGCATCCTGTTCAAGTCTGCGTTCTTCATCGATCGTCTCATTCATTTTGGAAATAGAAGTTTCCACGCAGCGCATGAATTGTCACGATCCTCAAGAGGAATTTGTCTCGTAATCATCAAATGATAAATGGCAAGTAAATTATATTGTGGAAAATTAAAGATTTCAAATAAACCTATTTAAAGTGTATTCGCACATAACTAATTTTAAAAAACGAAGAAATATCTCTCGGTAATTTCCTGAAACATATTTTACTTCCGGCTAATAATGTTGAATTAAATAAAAACGAAGAAATATATGTCGGCATCATTGTTGACGTTTTTGTGACGACTGTCATCAAACGAAAAAGTAATATATCTTAACGGAAAAGCAAAAGCGAATTTTTAATATATATCGACACGTTGCCGTCGGTGTCATGTTGGGCGGTGTATGATACACCATGACGCGATTTTTAAAAATATATCTCTGCATTTTCCCGCGTGTGTGGAATGTTCTCAATTATTGCTGACACCGAGTCCAAAACCATCGATAAAAATGAAATCATATGGTGAGTTAGATTGGAGATAAAGGCGTGAGAGAGACTCAATGGCCTTGAAGTTGAAGTTACAGGCGTTTGAGAATTCATTTCGTTCTATAAACGGCAACTTTCATTGGATTTCCTTCCCGTTTTTTTTCAACCGAGTCGAAAACTATGTTAGCGACTGTGAAAAATGAAATGATATATCGAATTTTTAATATGTATCGACACGTTGCCGTCGGTGTCATGTTAGGCGGTGTATGATACACCATGACGCGATTTTAAAAAATATATCTGCATTTTCCCGCGTGTGTGGAATGTTCTCAATTATTGCTGACACCGACTCTAAAACCATCGATAAAAATGAAATCATATGGTGAGTTAGATTGGAGATAAAGGCGTGAGAGAGACTCAATGGCCTTGAAGTTACAGGCATTTGAGAATTCATTTCGTTCTATAAACGGCAACTTTCATCGGATTTTCTTCTCGTTTTTTTTCAACCGAGTCTAAAACTATGTTAGCGACTGTGAAAAATGAAATGATATATCGAATTTAAAATAGATATCGACACATTGCCGTCGGTGTCATGTTGGGCGGTGTATGATACACCATGACGCGATTTTAAAAAATATATCTCTGCATTTTCCCGCGTGTGTGGAATGTTTGTGGAAAATTAAAGATTTCAAATAAACCTATTTAAAGTGTATGCGCACATAACTAATAAAAAAAACGAAGAAATATCTCTCGGTAATTTCCTGAAACATATTTTACTTCCGGCTAATATGTTGAATGAAATAAAAACGAAGAAATATATGTCGGCATCATTGTTGACGTTTTTGTGACGACTATCATCAAACGAAATAGTAATATATCATAACGGAAAAGCAAAAGCGAATTTTTAATATATATCGACACATTGCCGGCGGTGTCATGTTGGGCGGTGTATGATACACCATGACGCGATTTAAAAAAATATATCTCTGCATTTTCCCGCGTGTGTGGATTGTTCTCAATTATTGCTGACACCGAGTCTAAAAGTAAAACCATCGATAAAAATGAAATCATATGGTGAGTTAGATTGGAGATAAAGGCGTGAGAGAGACTCAATGGCCTTGAAGTTACAGGCCTTTGAGAATTCATTTCGTTCTATAAACGGCAACTTTCATCGGATTTTCTTCCCGTTTTTTTTCAACCGAGTCTAAAACTATGTTAGCGACTGTGAAAAATGAAATGATTTATCGAATTTGATTTGAAATAAAACTGGGGGAGAGCAAGACACCACGGGCCTACAAAACAGGACTCAAAGCTATGCGAGTTAATAAAATGGTGGATATTTGTTTATAGCCACTCCCAGAATGGGTGGAGCTATGGGTGGAGCTACTCTGCAAACCGAGTAAGCCACACCCCGGACAGACACCCAACAGATAGACAGACAGACAGACAGAATCATCTACGGCTATGATAATATAGATTGTAACGGTTTTCCACCGCCCTTCCTACCCTTACCAAGGGGAGATTAATACCCTTGTTCTTTCTGGGCCGGCGTAACCGAGGCTTGAAACGCCCCTTCCGGGCGAACGCAAGGTGGGGTTTCGGGACCAAGTCTCGCACGTACCTAAATACCTGCACCACCACGGAAGCGGGGAACCAAGCCTCGCACGAGCCACGTGTAATTTGTGTACACCGAGCGGATTGCGTACCACGTGGTCCATGCAGTTTTCCAGTTTTGGAACCCGATTCGAGCGGTTCTATTCGTACCACGCTTAGTCAATGATGGAAGGGACGAGACGGTCGAATAAAGGAATAACAGGATTTAATTACTATTATTTACACAATATACAATTTGGTAGAAAGCAGACACAGAGCAGAACTTAGTCAGTCTTATATTAGGCCCAGACTCGGGCCCGGTCACACTCACAAAGGGGAATTGCAGGCAGGATGATGTTCACGCGCTGCCTTGGTCGTCCAGGATCGGCGGCCCAGCATGCTCTCCACGGTCCCAGCACGTACCGCGAAGATGGCAAGCAGGTGGTGGAAAGGATCCTCGTAGCGCGTCTCTCGAACAAAAGGGCAGATGATGGGGCAGGAAGGTGGGAGGGAATGTACGCATCTCTCGGCGGCTTTCCACAGCGCGTTGAGTCACCAGCGCGCTATCACTCGCGTAACCCAATGCAATAGAGGCTCAGCCTCAAGCTCAACCGAGCGTCACTTTAATACGAGCGCTTATACTTGGTCCATGTGCGTCTTTCTCCGATCTCGTAACTCTCATCAATACTCGCCTCTCCAATAACTCAATGCACACGCTCACCTCTCCCCGAACTGCGCGTAACTCACCGCACTCCTTCAACTGCCAACTCGTGGGGGCTTTTCGCAACGGGTTATATGGACACACCCTGATCCCTCTCGAACGTTCCAACCACGCCCTGTGACGCATTGCCACAGCCACTCCCTCTGGGCCCTGATTGGCGGCTCGCACTTACCGTCAGCTTCTCTGCCGCCCTCATTCTGTCCCGACTCGACCTGCCAGGCCTGCCTCATGTTAATTCGCGCCAAAAAGCCCAAGGCAGCATAAAGAGGCAATGGAAGTATGAAAAGGACCTACTCTCATTATTCTACTCAATGCAAGACTAACACAGGAAAAGGACTATTCTCACACATACTATGAAATAACTGAACTATCGCGAGGCTACATGTTGCAATGTGACTAACTATGAGGGGGAAATTTAACCTTTATTGAACAAAACTCAAAACCGCAACAATATATACTAGCCGAAAGCACCCGGCGTTGCCCGGGTTCTTTTTGAATGAATTTACTACTATAATTCAGCTTTTACTCGCAGCCGTAGAAGATTGACTACTATAATTCAGCTCGGCTTTTAATTGCGAAATGGGCCCAGCCCAGCCGAAGCGGCCTCGACTGGCCTCGCCACGTAGCCTATAACCTTCCCGGGGCCCGGCCCGACATTTTTGGTTCTTTTTTAATGAATTTACTACCATAATTCAGCTTTTACTCGTGGCCGTAGAAGATTGACTACTATAATTCAGCTCAGCTTTTAATTGCGAAATGGGCCCAGCCCGGCCGAAACGGCCTCGACTGGCCTCGCCATCTAGCCTAAAACCTTCTCGAGGCCTGTCCCGACATTTTTTGTATTAGAGGTTTCCTCCTATCTTTCACCGTTCAGGAGATTAGCGCGTGCAGACAAACAAACAAAAACTTTCTTTTATTATATATATATATATATATATATATATATATATATATATATATATATATATATATATACATATATATATATATATATATATATATATATATATATATATTGTTACTGATCGTGGTTTAGGATGTTGTTTGCCGAGCGAAGGCTCCGCGACCGAACAGTTGTTCCCCGACTCACCCGATTCACCCAGAACTTTGGCCGTATCGCACCGCAGCTGCCCAATCTGGAAAAGACTAAAACGACGAAATGCAAAGAGGAAAAGGAATAAGACAAGAAGACGGACAGAAGAGTAATTGGATTTATTATACACACAAGCAAAAAGAAAGCAGTCACGTTTATTTACAACACATAAGACGCAGGTGACACAGTGCAAATACTAGCTTATACAGACTTAATTAAATACCCAGGGACAAGACACACAGAACAAACTCACGTACACAAGAAGGGTGGAAAGGCAGGAGGTGGATGGCTGGAGGGAGAGGAAGGTCCAAGGGGGTCCTGCAGCACGATCAGCGCGTTTAGCAGCCGCCGTTCCTTCGCGGCCCTGCTCAAAACCGCCGTCCAGGCCCCAAGCGGCTGTTGGGTGTTGTTGCTGCTGTGGCCGCCGCTTGCTTTGCCAGGACTCGTCTGACTCGTCTGGTCCAAACCCTCAACTCAACAACACTCTTGCACGTCTCCCTGTCCAACCACTCTTTCTCTCTTGGTCCAACCACTCTTTCTCTTTCTTGGTCCAACCGCTCTTTCTCTTTCTTGGTCCAACCGCTCTTTCTCTCTCTTGGTCCACTCACTCCTCGCCACCCACTCTCAACGCCACTTGCGCGCGCGCCTTTATAGCGCCTCCGGCGATCAAGCCGCCGGCCTTTAGGACACGCCCATCGGTGTGCTCACCTCGGCCCTGGTTGGTCACGCGACCCTCTGGCTCCGCCCTTGATGACGACGGGCGGCACGCCCCTCTTCGCCGACCCGAGCACATGTTCAATGGTGGTTTTGGAGGGGATGTAATTGGCAATCGAGGCTTGGCAATGACGAAAGGGGATGTGAAAGGAAATGGAGATTTTGGGGATGGGAATGAAAGGGGATCTATTCTCTTTCACTGGTGCAATGGAGTACTTCAATTAATGGGAGACACAGCCTTACCCTAAAACACAGAATAAGATATAACTATCGAACAGGGGTATTCTATTATTGGCTGACGTGTATGCTTGTGGACTAATTATGGGATGCCCTTTCACCTTTACACAGCTCCGGAGGCAGGGGGCACAGAATAAACAATAATAATAATAATAAAGCACACAATCAAAAAAATATACAGTCCTCATATCCGCAACACTGCACCCTCCTCCTCTTAGGCACGTCCCGGGCCTACAACTTTTATTTAGTGTGACACGTAGGTGTAGTTCCCTCTACTTTTAACCTGACCCTGAGTGCGACAGTTTTAAAACATAAATAAATGTGTCCCGCTGCTCCATTGCACCCTGCCTAACAGACTTACGCCCACAGTTAACCGAATTGCGGAATGGTCTTCAAACTATACACTGACGGTGGGGAGCATTATTTACAATGACGCTATTTTTATTTACAAAACTAACCCAGGACCTGTGATTGTTCTTTCTGGGGGGAGACAGTCTGCTCTGCATCGACGCACCATGAAAGCACCCAAAAACGCACCAATATACACCCAAGCACCAATCGGTGCAGTCACCATTGCTCATCAATGTTCAATCAAGATAAAATCAACAACCCCTAACCCTGCAGGTGGTCTCTTGCTCTTCGGCTCCCTCTGCTGGTTATTATTATTGTCTTCCAGTTGTTGTCATTCTTTCATTTTCTTACTGGCGGCCTATTTGCAATAAAGTGTGCCCAATGTGTCCTTTTTATTTTCTTTTATTTATGGCCCACAGGGCCGACTACGTGTGCTTCACCTGTGTGGCATCGGTGCCCTGTGGCCAAGGTCCGCCAGCAAGATTTCGGGCCCTCATGGCCGGTTCCAGCAGAGGGGCCATGCCCCAACCCATGGGGTCCATAAGGGGTGCTCGGCCACAGACATGTGGTCCATAATGTGGTGCATCGATGCAGACAGCTGGTTCTGAGAGTTCCGGGCGCACAATGGCCGACTCACGCACGCTCCCCTCGGCGCCCCATGGCGCACAGGTCATGTGGGAGACAAAAGGGGGACAATTGAGCGAGAAGTAAGGTCACAAGGGTACACATCAATAAGGCAATGCAAGGCGAAATGCGTACGGAGGGCGAAGTGAGAAAGCTCGTCCCTACCGTACGTCACCCCCCTGTCACCTACACTACCCTTGCCCTTACCCCATATTTACAAAATCTACCCATTTACAAATTTGTCACTACTGTCACGTCTTCCCCATATTTCTCCTATACCAACTTCGTCACCACAATCCCTCTAACCAAAATTTGCCATCACCAAATTCATCATCAATCCTCATAAGGAGGAAGAGATGGAACATCAAGCACAATGTCACACCTACGTCATGATGCGTCTCACAATCCAAAACATTTGCATCAAAAATAATTAAACATGGCATGGTGTGGAGTACCTGTCACCTCAGGTGAGTGGATGCAGATGGTGCGAGGAGACTCCAATCCTAACTATCCTCTAAATGACCTTAACACTCTTTACACTACCCGGGGTCTTTCCCTGCCAATCCATTGGCCACTTACACTCTGGGTTCTAGCAACCAATTCCCATTGACCAAACTGTGGTGCTTCTCAATTTGGGGTCTCACTCCCCCGATTCATCTCCCGGTGCCCTTGCACAATTTCTGGGCTGTGACGTGTAGCTCTCCCAGCAGGTCTACCCACCTGCACACCTCCACCACTGCAGTTGCCACCCGAGCTTACCTAGCTCCTCACCCTAACCTATCTAACTGGGGAAGGCCCCTCCTGGCTCTGTCACCCCACTCGGTGCCCTCTGGCACTGGGCTACCCGGGTCCGTCCTCCGGATCCTCGGGCCCCATCCACAACAACTACTACCGGCTCCCAGAGCCCACCTGCGGCCTCACCTGGCCGACAACCTCACAGTGGTGGAGTGCCCAAACCAACTACACACACTAACAGGCTACACGCCCAGCCATTTCCACAACACTAATGCACCCATCCACAATACCATTCTGCAACCGCACCACAAATGCCAATATCCAACCACAATTTACCTATACCCTCTACCTAACACTTACACTACCCGCCCCGGGTATCCGTGATGGGGGTCCACTCTTCCCCCATTCACACCTTCGCACCATCCACGCCACTCCACAATTTCCACCATACTCACTCCACGACCATCCATTCCAATACTCCATACCATTTATTCCATACACCTGTCCTCCATTCATCTGTCGTTGCACACCTGTGCAATCATACCTGGTGCCACCTGCACCCTCCTCCTCTTCCTGGACCAGTTGGTCAACACAACACACATCACCATCACTCACTCATACACTGCTCCACACACCTGTTCAGTTGCACACCTGTGCAATCACACCTGTTCAATCCTCAAACACACGGCATCATCTCATCTAACTACTCCCCTCTGAAACTTGCGCTTCCCAGTC